>NW_008823960.1:708156-717118 GCF_000699105.1 Pygoscelis adeliae | reverse complement strand
GCTGGTGAAGGGTCTAGAGCACAAGTCTTATGAGGAGTGGCTGAGGGAACTGGGGTTGTTTAGCCTGGAGAAAAGAAGGCTGAGGGGAGACCTTGTTGCTCTCTACAGCCACCTGAAAGGAGGTTGTAGCAAGGTGGGTGTTGGCCTCTTCTCCCAAGTAACAAGTGATAGGGCAAGAGAAAATGGCCTCAAGTTGCTCCAGGGGAGGTTTAGGTTGGATATTAGGAAAAATTTCTTGACTGAAAGGGTTGTCAAGCATTGGAACAGGCTGCCCAGGGAAGTGGTTGAGTAACAATCCCTGAAGGTTTTTAAAAGACGTGCAGATGTGGTGCTTAGGGACATGGTTTAGTGGTAGACTTGGCAGTGTTAGGTTAACGGTTAGACTTGATGGTCTTAAAGGTCTTTTCCAACGTAGATGATTCTATGATTCTATGATTCTACCTTTGAAGTAGTTAGGAAAGGAATGACTAAAAAAAAAGTGTTTTTTTTTTTAAATTCATTATGTTCATAGTCCCTCTTTATGTATCTTCTTGATGGTATATACTCCAGGTCCAGCTTCCTCACAAGAAACACCTGAAATTGATTTCCAGTACAGTTATTGTGATACTGTGTATTTGCTTTGAGAGGATGCAGTCATGAATCTTTGAGCCATTCTTCAACTTGCAAGTTAGTATCAAGTGTCAAGTAAAATTTAACTGTTGGCTAAACTAATCAGCTGTGCAATTTTATTCTAAACCAATAATTTCAAAATGTGTGGTTTTGTTTTCTAGTCTTAGCTGTAGACATCAGAGGTGTAAATTCATAGTAATTAAGTATTTATCTACAGAAATGAAGGGCAATGTAAACTGCTTCTTGTTTTCTTCCACAACCTTAGCATCTGTGATTACTGAGACAACAAAAGAAAGAGAAGAGAGAGAAAAAAAAGAAAAAAACAAACCAAAAAAATTTCCTCCTTTGTGTCAGTGACAACACTTTACATTTCAAGAGAGCCTTTTTTCTTACTTGTGTTTGAAAGGATTCTGACAGAATGTACGATCAAAATGTGATTTAAACATCTGACAACAGGAGAGATTAAGCTGATTTTTATTGTGTGATTTTTATTATAAGGAACTTTAAGTAAATAATAGATATTTCTGCAGTTGATTATTTTATGGCAAAGCTCTCTGTTTTGTTTTTTTTTAGCTTTGCATATGGCAAAAACCCTGGGGAAGAAATGAGACAAAGATCGGTTTTGAAATGAATAGAGAATAAATATAATGTATCTTTGGATAGCAATGTAGACATTTTCCATATTAAAAAAAAGAAGAAAACAAAGATGCTTGTGTAACATATACAAAAATCTAAATAGTATTTTTATGCAAATAAAATGGAAAATAAATTGAACAAATGTTGCAAAGACAGAAAATTTCAACAGAAGGATCTATGGATATATCTTTCTTCTTTGCATCCTTAGTGAAAAAACATGCCAGCTTAATTATGCCAAATTGAAGAAAAAGCAGATCGGCAAGAGATTAACTGTAAAAAGTGAGACAGCATATCAGGATAGGAGTAGTGCAGTGCTTTTTTAAGTGGGAAACTCCACAATCTAACTGTGCAATATATGGAATACAATCATAGATACTAAGGGGTTAAATCCTACCCTGGATTATATTTCGAAGGAGCCAAAATAAATAAATGAATACCATGTAGATAAGAGCTAGATTTCTCATGAGGCATAGATGCATGACACATGATAAAAGATAACATATCACCCAAATATTCCCTAGCACATTTCAGGTTATTTAAGAATTTTCTACTTATAACCGAGAACTACTGAACCATGAGGGGAGGAGTAAAGAGTGGGAGGGACTTATCCTCACAAGCAGGAGTGCCTCTTAAAGAAGGTGTTTGTATCTCTTCACAGAACTGTGTGACACAGAAAATGTGTAGGAAATGTCTTACTACATTAACTTAACAGTAAAAACAAGTGGTCTAATTGTAAATGCGAGGAATCCATTTAATCCATAGGACGTATTTCTACACCTGATAGAAATGTAAAGATCTGCAGATTCTATGAAGTCCAAGCCTCTTATGGAAGTGGATCAATATGTAGCTTTTAAACAACAACATTTATTTGTGATCCTGGCAGGAAGACTGAAGATTACCAGCTAGATTTCTCCCTTAATATCAAGTGGCCTGAGAGCCACTGCCAAAAATTATTCTGACACTAAATGAATGGAAGGGTCTATCTGAGCGTGAAAGATTACCCTGCTCAGTGAATTGCTTCATACCAGAGAGCAATGGATCAAGGACTCGAGGGGTAAATGGTCTTGTCTGATGTTGGGTTAACAAAATCAGGGAGGGAAAACATGAAGGAATAACAACAAAACCCAGAGAACTTATGATAATCTTTCCCTGTAATGAAAAACAAACAAACAAACAAACAAACAACAACAACAACAAAAATGAAGAGAAATAGGACAGACAAGAAAAATAAGAATTCTGCAGTAGAAAAGGTAATTGAGGAGTTCCAGGCTACTGCTACATTTTAATTTGAAGTTATCCATGATCAAGAACCTTTCTGTAGAAGCTGTGGTTATTGTTTCATGTCAAACATAAGAATGGGAATGAAAAGTTCAGTGTATTTGCTTCCAGAGATTTGTGAGAGGCTCAGAAAAAAAAGTCCTTAATAGAAAAAGTTATCTCTCAGATATGATTAAAAATTTTTAAGGAAATATAATTCATCCACATCACAGATCTGAAATGACTGGTAAAAATACTGGGGCCAAAGATAAGCATTCTTTATCCAGCAGAAAAAATTCAGAGACTTATTTCAATTTTAGAGGATAACTGTTATGACATTTATTACAGACTGTCAGTAAAACATGCCAATGCAGATCCATTCTCCTTGTCCTTGGAGAACATGCAAAAGGTGATACTAAATGCAGATCTTCCTGAGATATTGTTCTGATCATAGTCAGAAAAAAAAAATTCTTCAAATGAAGAAAGAATTTATTTTTTACTCTGTAAATAAATTTTACATTTTGGGACTTAATGCATGGCATAACCAAAGAATATACTACAGATTAAAATTATATAGATTCAGCATATTGGAAATACACATCGAAAAAGGTTCGTTCTCTGGACTAAAAGAGTAATTTCATCAAAAATAATGACAATGAAATGATATGAGTGGCACAAGAATAAGTTGTGGGTTTTTTTTAAAGAAAAAAGAAAAAAAAAATAATAGCCAACAGTCATTTTGGTTGGCTATTTTAAAATTGAAACAGAAATAAAATTAGTCAGTAAGTCTATGTCTAGACTTTTCTGCTGGGGTGAACCAACATGTGCTAAGGATTTTGCTTGTCTCTTCTCCAGACTGGGGATCTGTCTTGCTCCAGGCATGACTCCCTTATGGCCAAGTTTCATTTTTGTGGAAAACAGTGCTGGAATGCCTATATAGACATTTACTGTTCTGTGAATAACAAAGAATCTGTTAGTTGTAAAATTACTATCATTTACATGAGACAGAGTAATCTGGCTTGGTAACAAGGAATTAATCTAGTCAATATAATTGAGAAGTACAACCAGATTTCATCACTTTCCCGATGTTACTGCTGTCTGATTAGGTGCAGTTTCAAGATGAGTTTGGTGAAGAATTGACTGGCATACAGTTGACTGGATGGAAAGTCAGGTGAGCTAGGAACCTAGTAAGAATGTTATACTGTTGTTGTAGGAATTAAGATTTCTTGGATAGAGATGTTTACAGGATGTGTCTCTGAATGATATGGAATCAGACACTCTTCTGGAAACCCCTTTGAATGGGTGGTTGCTTTCTAAGCCTGAAAAAGGGTGGGAATGCATACCCATGTGGATTTCTTCCTTCCCCCATGGAGGGGAGGAATGGATGGAGTTCTGAAAAGAAGTGCAATGGCTGGAATTCTGAAAGAGCCATCAGTTTTACAGTTTACTTAGTGTCATTCTTGCATGAAACATTGCCGAGGAAACATGACACTTCCTCCATTTCGCCTCTTCTATTCCCAAGGAGAATAATTCTGGTATTTTGGGTCTCAGCTGGGTTTAGCTAGTCACCTCTCTTTTGTTACACATTTCACTATTATTTTATTATTTCATGATGTTATTAGCTCTTTTATTCTTTTAATATTACTATTATTTTACCTTGGACTTTAGTAAATAATCTAGGATTGACAAATGATAATTTTAGCTAATCCTTCACTACTAAAAAAAAATCTTGGCTGCTGAAATGAGAAGAAGATTGCTCAACATGATGTATCACTGCATCCAGTCTTACCTCTTCTGCTGATAGTCTTGCAATTCTTTGTCTATCTCTGAATTTAGTTCAGACTACATAGCCTGAAACATATCTTTCTTTTTGTTCTGGGAAATTTTTGGACAGAAACTCTGCAGGATCTGTAAATACATTGCCAAATTGTTTTAGGCTGACTTCAGTCATAGTTTCAGAGCTTTACTGAATTTCCATTTTGTGAGAGAACAGGAACACATATACATTTTAATTCTAGTTCAATATTTAAGTTTTAAAATGGAAAAGTCACAACATTGACACTTCTTAGCTTTTAATTGCATCCATTTAGAACCTTGTAATGTTGGGACAGGTGATCCTCATAAGCAAAATGCTTTGTACAAAACAGTTATTAACATCTGTGGGCTAGCTGAAACTCATCATTATTTTCAGCTGAACCTTGTAAGAAATTATCATTAAAGCTGGATTGCCCTGTCTGCTGTAGTGTTGTGAGAATCACAGGTTTATTTTGTTTTAGGAGTAACTGTTTAGTAAGACATATTTACAAACGCTGAATTGCTGTGCCTTTACTCTGAACAGTAAGACTGTTTCAGCTCAATACAGATGCTGCGCATGATCTATTTTGCCCTATGAGTTTTTCTGAAAAAAGAAGTACTAAAAATAGTGGTAGTAAAAACTACGTAGAAAACAAGGAAAGAAAAAAGGACTAACACAGGTGATTATACAGCTCAGAGGGGATTAGAGAATTAAATTATAAGAATATTTAACTATACACAAACATACATATTAATACATAAATAAATATGCACATACACTTACTTATACATGCACATGCATGTGCACACATGTGTGTGTGTCCATTAGTCAAATATAATGTTACTAGCACACACACAGATATATATGCACCAGTAGTGTTGTGCAGCCTGCAGAGAAGATGAAATCCTCACCAACTGCAAAAAAGTCAGGAGTGGTCTTGATTCAAGCAAGATCCATGTGTATGTGTATATATATGTGTATATATAGTGTATATACATATATGTAGTAGAGTGTATACATTACATATAAGATCTATGAAAACTAATTCACTAACTCCTTGACTCAGATGATGTGTAAGGAAAGAGTTGTAGTTGAAGTAATATTGACTGCTCCTTAAGAGTATGATCTAATTTCTAAACATTATCCTTCCCTGAAGGAAGAACAAAATGTACTTGTGTCCAAAGTTTGTTCTACCATAGGATGCCTCAAACTTAGGTAAACAACTCCTCCAACAGCAATACAATCATGGTGGGTTCACCTTGGCTAACAGCCAAATGCCTACCCAACTGCTCACTAGTTCTTACTCCTCAGTGGGATGAGGGGAGAAAATAAGATGAATAGGAAAAAGAAAAATTGTCAGTTAAGGTAAGGACAGTGAGATCATTTACCAACTACCATCACAGGTTGACCTTGGCCTGCTGCCAGACACCCACCCAGTCGTTCTCTCACTCTCCCTCCTCAGGAATAGCTTGTGGGTCAAGATAAAAACAGGGAGAACACTTACCAACTACCATCATAAGCAAAAGAGACCTGACTTGAGGAAAATTAATTTAACTTACTGTCGATTAAAAATAGCATGGGATGGTGAGAATAAAAGGCAAAACCTAAAACACTTTCTCCCCACCCTACCTCTTTTTTTCCCAGGCTCAGCTTCACTCCTTCATTCTCCACTCCTCTACCTGCTCCTCCCCAAAGTGTCGCAGGTGGATTAGGGAATGCGGACTTGAGGTCAGCTCATAATGGCACCTCTCTGCTGCTCCTTCATCCTCACACTTTTCCCCTGCTCCACTGTGGGTCCTCTCCATGGGCTGCAGTTCCTGTCAGGAAAATCTGCTCCAGTGTGGGGTCCTCCACAGGCTGAAGTTACCTCAGGGTATTTCCACTTGCTTCACCGTGGTCTCTCCACAGGCTGCAGGGGAACCTCTGCTCCAGTGTCTAAACCACCTCCTTCCCCATCTTTCTTCTCTCACCTTGGTGTTCACACTGCTGTTGCTCACTCTCTTTTTGTTCCTTTCCCCTCTCTCTGTTCAGCATTTTTTTTTTCTCTTTCTTAAATATGTTTTCCCAGAGGCACCACTACCTTGGCTAAGGGGCTCAGCTGTGTCCTGTGGTAGGTCCACTGGAACCAGCTGTGTCTAGCATAGGGCAGCCCCTGACCTCTCCTCACAGAGATAACCACTTTAGCCCACTGCTGCCAAAATCTGGACACCTACACGCAATACAACAATGCAGAAAGACAGACTTTTTACAGGTCTTTGTTGCGAGGATTCTCCAATACGCAGAAATGTGACTGAAGTCAGAGTGCAGGTTTTCCTTCAGGGCACAAACGCAGATTTTGTTGCCTACTCCATCTTCTGTTTCCACAAAGCTTGTGAGAAGCCAGTCCTTTTTTGAAATGTCTGAACTTTTCCCAAGTTTTCTTGAAATTTGCCAACAGTGTCAAAGTTATTAGATGGTGTTTTCACAAGCTTCCTCTGGAATCCAGTATAAAAAAAAAAAACTTTGCGAAAGGATAAAGATTCAGTGTATAATATTGCATGTAAACTCTGAAGCTATAACTGTCCTTAGGGAGAATTTGCAGCATACCTATAGATATGTTAGTGCTGAGATGACTGTAGAAAGCAGAAAGGGCCACTGGGTGGTCAATCTTTTTATGAAAGCGAACAAATCGGAAATGCCTTTCTCCATGGCTGTTGTTTTTAGAACTTTCACAGGAATTCCTAGTGACAATGCAAATCCTTTCAGGTGAAGAAAATAAATTAATCTGTATCTTCTACGTCTTAGTTCTTTAGCCACCAGGCACAGACAGAAAGGAAAACAAGCAAACAAAACCAAACAAAACACCATCTTTTTCACTAGGGAACCAATGAAATAATATGCAACCCTCTGTCTGGTTTTTGAAAGAAGCAGGCTTAAAACACATTTCCAGAGAAAATATTCTAGTGTTGTGTTGGTTATATTTAAAAAAATACGTACTCGTCCACAGAAAAAAAAAAAAATAGAGAGATTTTATATAGGCAATGATTTAAAACACATCCTTGTTCTCAGTTGTTTCATAGGAGCGAGTTTGGGCAGTTCTAGCAACTAAATCCTCCCATGAACTGTATGGGAGGCTTGGGGCAATGTCCTTTACTTTTATGACTCAGACTAATTGGGTAGCTATGACCCAAAACTAATTGCAGAGATAGTGAGGTTTCTTGAACTTGTGTCCTTTATAAATTTAACTGACTCTTCAAAGCACACAATGAATAATGTTAGCTACAGTAATGAATAGACAATTTTAGCTTGGTTTCTTAAGGAAGCAAGGCTTTCTCAGTTACATTCTGTTCATCTGTCTGTCTCCTATCTCCAAAGGCTTTTGAACACATTAGTCAATTTTAACCTAATTTGATAAAGAAGTGTGAGAGAGAACTAATATTTTATAAAATTTGTAAAACTGCACTCTGGGTAAAAAAAAGACCAAGCTAGCACTTTGCTAAGACAATGGTGTGAAATTAGAAATTATCTATTTTGTTTGCCCTGTTATTATCCAACCAGCAACATGAACTTGCCCCTGGCCAGCCCACACGCATACCAGAATCAGCTGATGACGTATACTGTCTGCTGTCTATAGCATGGATTAGAATAGCCTCCTATGGCTGTGTTTTAGGGATTGTTGATGTCCTAATGCATATGATAGAAGAAGCAACAGTCATTCAAATCAGTAAATGAGAAGAGTTTTGTGGCAGAAATCTGTAGCAGACCACCTTCATTAATTCTTCTCACAAACAATGTCTTCGGAAACAGATCTACATCTGGGACCAAATCTAAGGAAAACTGCTGACACTGCATTTTCAGCCATTGATGTAGGAGCTGGAAGGTTTCTTTTTATAGTTTGCTTATTCTGTTCTGTCATCTACTATATGATAAAAGAGTTCCCAAATATATATATATATATATATAAAAATCAAGGTTTCAACTACAAAAAAAGAATTAAAGATACAAGTCCAGTATTTCACCCATTATTACCATTTTGTCTGTATTTATTTTCTTACTTCACCTCCTTTGTCACTTTTAATAACATATTTTGAGGTTAAGACATTGTTACATGTTTAGGAATTTCTTTTTCTTAGAGAGCAACCTGTAAGTGAAACTGTCTTGTTATTAATTAATATTGAAATGAACATTATCTATAAAGCATGTCTTTTATCTAGTATAGCAAAGATACTGGGTGTCCCTTTCTGTCCTTTTTCCTATAAGAAAAAAAAAAATCAGACCTACTCTGAACATTTTAAATTTATATTAGTTGTTCAGATACATAGACATTAAAAAAATAGACTCTGAAAAATATTTGTAGGATCCTAAGAATTCTCTTAAACTAAGATGCAGATATAAAGTCAGGAGCATATTAAAACCTTGTAAAGGTTTATGAACAGGAAATGAGATTGTTCATAGAAGTGCAAACCTCTTCTCACTTAGTGCTCACCTTCTTTATGCCTCTGTTCCCAAGAAAAATCTTCAGGACTACTTGAAAAACAAGCAAACAAAAAGATATATATGAGGAGAGATGGAAAAAAAACCTGTTGGTGGACTTTCCTTTGGAATGAAACTAAAACTCAGAGGGAAGCTGCAGGGATTGATACAATTCTAACCCTTTAGGAAACAAAAAAAAAATGTAGTATTTAG
>NW_008823960.1:704940-707744 GCF_000699105.1 Pygoscelis adeliae | reverse complement strand
TTGGCTAGTGTAAGCATTACCTAGCAACAACTAAAACATCAGTGCGTTATCAAGTTTGTTCTCATCCTAAATCCAAAACACAGCACTGTACCAGCTACTAGGAAGGAAATTAAGTCTATCCCTGCCGAAACCAGAAAAATCATGAACTCTTTTTATGATTCTGAGAAGTTGCTATAGATTTATAAATACTGAATGTTTTAGTAAGAGTGTTTTATGTTCAATAACAACATGTAGTTAAAATATTTTCAGGATATGCAGATCCATGAGCCTTTAAAATATTTTTTTTAAGTATGTTATGTTAGAGGAAAATACGTAACATGCCAGATCCAACATCCTGAGAAAGGTGAGGCTGCTGCCATTCCATGTGCCCAGGTCCAACCACTAGTGAGGTTGAAGATATATTTCCAAAGGTACACGTGACACATATGGACCACATATTTACAGATATACACAGGTGATGGCACAGATCACAGACAGACACACACATCACTCACACAATCACTGACAGCACCAATGACCTCATCCTGCTCCCCTCTCTGGCTGAGCAGAATAGCGATCCAACAGTGAAAATATATATATGTATGTACAAGGTGGATCCCTCCAGCTACTGAGTTCAGACCCTCAGTCTGCCCAGTAGCTGTCCTTGGATCCCAGTCTCCCCAGTTGCTGGCTTCCCAGGTCCCAATAGCCAGACAAGCGTACTAACCAGAAAAATATTTACATTCAACTGGCCTTTTTTTCCCCTTAGCTCTTCGTTTTCCTGCACTTGTTCTTCACCAAATCACCTAATCCCCTCCCTTTTCCTGTTTTTGGTTCCTCCCCTAAACATCCCATAATAAATTCTGTGAAATCATGAACTGCTCTTCCCCTGCATCCCATAATGTGTCCCACACCCGTAGACAGCCCAGACCCCTTAGTCTGAAAGGTGATCCAGAGAATTGCTCCTGATGACTCATTCTGATGGGTTTCACACCTGGACAATGGTGCTGATGGTGCTCATGGGACAGCTCTGGGAGCAGTCTGGACAAGATGTTTGTTCATCCTTAATGAGTTCTTAATATGGGAACCTGCCCGCCCTTGTGCATCCCTGTGCTCCTCTGGGCTCGTGGAGATGGGCCTTTGATGGGCCAACGGCTCTCCTGTGATAATGGGCCTGTGAGGAGAGGGGTGAGGGCATTAATTGGGCTCCTCCTCCTCCTCCTGTCATTATCTCTCTGAATGCCTTTGTGGGTGTGCAGATGAGTTTATGAGCTCTTATCACATAACCTAGCATTGCCTCACATAAGGGTTTAACCAGAGAGATCCTCTCTCCTTGCACAGTACTTCCCAGTGATCTGTTTCGTGTCCTGGGAGGGCTGCACTCCCAAAGCAGAAGAGGTAGTGCTTTTCCAGGTACGTCCCTGAGGGCTTGTAGGTTTATGTGGCTGTGGTGCGCTGAGTCTTACAAATATTGTTTATACTTCCTACCTCTGAAAAGAAGGGTGTCAGAGAGTATAAACAGAGGTTTATCCCTTTAAATGAAACATCTTATAAGCATAGAATCCAATATTTGTGTGAAGGTTATATACAGTCTCTACAAAGGCTATAGTTTTAGTATGGTGAGTCGGAATTTGGCATTAGGTAACACTATGACAGCTAGTATCTATATACCATAGTGCAAATGTTCCTATCAATGTCCTTAATGACTGTAAAGATTGTCAGCTCAATCATTAAAGGGTTTCTATTTCCTTTCCTAAAAAAATAATGGTCATCTTTGCTTTAATATCCCATCAGTTAAGCCTCTACTTTTGCTAAAACAAATCATAATGGATTATGTTGTTATAGCATCTGCTTGTCCAGGAAAAATGAAGAGAACATTAAATCTTGCTCAAAACTGTGCTGTTCATCCATTTTACTTTATCTATCAAATACAACTCCAATTCAAATTCTAAGCTATGAGGCAAGTCAAGACAGGAACAAACTGTATAGTTACGATATTACATGTGAAGCAGTTTCATCCAAATTTTGTTTTTAAGGTGCTATTGAAAATTAAACTACAGGTAAAAAAATAAAAAAGTCAGCACTGCTGTGTGGAATAATGTTCAGTCTTCATCTATGACTATATGGATAGTATCTTCCTGTTATTTTGGGATTTTTTCCCATTTCTTAATTTTCTCCTGATCAAGACCAATATTAATTTCTTGCCCCTCTAAAAGTACTTGGACCTTATGACATATTGAACTGTAACATATTAGAATAGGTTTTTCATTTATTTATTTTTGCCAAAAGAAGCTACTCAAATCATAGAATTGTAGAACAGTTTGGGTTGGAAGGGACCTCTAAAGGTCATCTAGTTCAACCCCCCTGCCATGGGCAGGGACATCTTCAACTAGATCAGGTTGCTCAGAGCCCCGTCCAACCTGACCTTGAATGTTTCCAGGGATGGGGCATCCACCACCTCTCTGGGAAACTTCTTCCAGTGTTTCACCACCCTCATCAGCGTAAAAAATTTCTTCCTTATATCTAGTCTACATCTACCCCCTTTTAGTTTAAAGCCATTCCCCCATGTCCTGTCGCAACAGGGCCTGCTAAAAAGTCTGTCCCCATCTTTCTTATAAGCCCCCTTTCAGTACTGGTAGGCTGCAAGAAGGTCTCCCCAAAGCCTTCTCTTCTTTAGGCTGAACAACCCCAACTCTCTCAGCCTTTCTTCAGAGGACAGGTGTTCCATGCCCCTGATCATTTTTGTGGCCCTCCTCTGGACCCACTCCAGCAGGTCCGTGTCTGTCTTCTGCTGAGGGCTCCAGAGCTGGACGCAGTACTCCAGG
>NW_008823960.1:665743-700986 GCF_000699105.1 Pygoscelis adeliae | reverse complement strand
TTAGTGGGGGGGGGGGGTGCCGCCCTTGGCTCCTGGCCCTGCCCATGTCTCGTCAGCCGCCCTGGTGAGAGCTGCCGGCTCCCGGCGGGTCTCTGCGCTCCCCTGTGGGTTCCCCAGCTCAGGAAACCCCCCTGTACGCTGCGGTCCGCCGCTCCGCTGCGGGACGTGCCTGCACCAGAGCTGATCGCCTCTGCGAGTGACCACTGGCTGATGCTTATATATCCTCAGAAGGCAAATGGCTTCATTCTGACCAGCCAGAAAAATCCTGAATAGGATTTGGCCTTGTTATAAACTCTCCTGATATAATGAAAAAGAACAGTTTCTGTATCTCTTAGCCTCTCACCATGTGATATCAGCAAGTCTGAAAAAAGGCTAGAGGATGTTTTGTTCTCCCAATAGGCTTCTGAAGCAGTCTGGTAGCTCAGATGCAACATCTATTAGCAAGCAACTTCCAGTCTACAACATTAATCGCCTGAGACAAGAAAACCACCAGTTCCCTGAAACTGGTCAAACCCACAAGGTTTGCAACTGTGTATTACTATATAGCATTTGTGGTTTACATTTTCCCCGTTTTTATGAACATTGCTCCTGAATTAGTTCTTTCAAACTCTGCCATGAGACCGCAGTAAGACTTTGTGTATTTATAGGAATTTATTTAGTAAGAAACCAACTACTTAAGTGAGTACAAAACAGTAGTAACAGTACTAAACTAACTAATATTCAAACATCCCAAACTTTCCTGTCTAATAGATGTCTCAGCTTTGTGTTTCAATTGCCTATTTAAATTTAATAAAAAAATACTATCTGCACCTAATTTATTGTAATCTACATTTGGAATGAAACAAGCTCTGTCTTCTGGAATTGTACTGTAAGTGTTTCATGTGACTCTGTGATCACATGTATAACATGAGCAGGTGTGCTGGTTTTGGCTGGGATAGAATTAATTTTCTTCATAGTAGCTAGTATGAGGCTATGTTTTGGATTTGTGCTGAAAACAGTGTTGATAATACAGGGATGTTTTCATTACTGCTGAGCAGTGCTTACACAGAGTCAAGGCCTTTTCTGCTTCTCACACCACCCCACCAGCAAGTAGGCTGGGAGTGCACAAGAAGTTGGGAGGGGACACAGCTGGGACAGCTGACCCCAACTGACCAAAGGGATATTCCGTACCATATAACATCATGCCCAGCATATAAAGCTGGGGGAAGAAGAAGGAAGAGGGGGAACATTCGGAGTGATCGCGTTTGTCTTCCCAAGTAAGTGTTACGTGTGATGGAGCCCTGTTTTCCTGGAGATGGCTGAACAGTTGCCTGACGATGGGAAGAAGTGAATGAATTCCTTGTTTTGCTTTGCCTGCGCACACGGCTTTTGCTTTATCTATTAAACTGTCTTTATCTCAACCCATGAGTTTTCTTACTTTTACCTTTCCAATTCTCTCCCCCCATCCCACCAGGCGGGAGTAAGTGAGTAGTTGTGTGGTGCTTAGTTGCCGGCTGGGGTTAAATCATGACAACAGGCTATCTTAAATGAACCTAATATAGTAGCTTTAGTCTAGGAATGACTTAGCTATCTCTTTAGTAGCCATTTGTCTGAATACTGATACTGGAACTGATAATGCCTAATATTTTGGGAGTTAAGGAAAAGATTGCCTTCTCAAGTTTTTAAATGACATTAAAAGTATTTGGTAGTGTATTTGATATTGTGTAATTGACATAAAAATTAAATAGATGAGTGGCACTTCCATGTTAAGAAATGAAGCTAAAGTATGTGAAAATTCCAATGTCAGTAAGAAGAATATGTCCATGGTACCTACCATGGACATGGTACAGACCTTTTTCTATAATCTTCATAGTGACTGTCAAATTTATTAATTTCAGGAATTTTATTTTTACTTGTATAGCTTTTCTGCCATGCTTTGTTTGACAACAGTGAGATGCAGGTTCAAGTTCTATGGGTTGTCAATAAATACCATACCAAGTTTGTGAGCCGCGTTTCACCATTCAAAGAGCTTGAATGAAAAGTCTTAACCAGAAAGTACCTTACTAAAAGACAAGAAACAGAAAGGAAATAAGATAAACATACAAAAATTAATTATGTTTTCTCCAAAGCACAACAATAATATATTTAAGTCCTCCCCTGACATTTCTTAGTGAAAGAAATGGTAAAACAGCAGTCTGTTACCCATTTTTCATCCATCTCATTTATATTTTCTATCACCTACCCCAGTAAAGACTGCTTGGTAGCAACTAGCAATAGAACTAATGCTACAGGGACCCCGAAATAGCTGTTTCTTCTTTCTAGGAAGACTGTAAGGTACACCTATCCACTAGGTATCTTGCCTAGCTCTCTTTCTGTTGGACACGTTCCTAGTTGCTCCTCTTTCCTAGGAAGCCAGCCATCTCTCACTCTTTAGCAGGAATACCACACTACTGAGGACCATACAAGGTGGTATACTATATCTGGGTTTTTTTGTGGGTTTGTTGTTTTTTTTTTTTTTTAATTAGTGAGCAGTACAGGCAATATTAATGAGAACCTGGTCACATATGCACAATGACCTATTTCTGCATGATGCAAAGACCAGAAAATATTAACTGAAGAGAAAGCAGAGGTGGTTAGCATCATTGTTAGTGGTAGGCATGATAGTGTACTGTGCTCAGAGACTGTATATATGCAGAGATGGTTCGTGATCTGAACAGAATTGTGCGTGACTTTAAAGTGACTGACATATCACAACTCTTCTGTCTGTAATTGTTGGGAAACCTTGTTTCAGAGCAATAAACAGGAAGCTAAGCTATTAAATAAAATTTTCAGTGGCAAAAATCCTATAAGAAATTTTTAAATTAAAAGTTCATTTTTTAACAATCTATAGAAGCCTTCCAAAATACCCCCTCCTGTCAAAGAAGTGGTCAGCATAATAAAACAGTGATACACTGAATATAATGACCGTATTTGTGTTGTAGAGGAACAGGGCATAAATACATAAGCAAATACAGTTGTTATGTTTAACACTTTCCCATTTTATCACAATAAATGCTAAGGAAATATAGAATGATTACCTTCTAAGGAAAGTGGACAGAACTATATCTTTTGAAGTGTTGAAAACAGAATTGGGTAAAACATTTGCAGGTTTATTTAAAAAAATACTATGGTAGTCTTGTTGACTATACAATCTAGTAGGATTTCTATTTTCTTTGCTATTATGCTGTCATCAGTGCTATGTTATACTTTAAACAAGTTAACAAATTCGACATACACAAACTTAAAAAGATCATTTAGAGACAAACACGATGGCTATATTATATATAAATATATTGTTATTTATAAAATAGCCCCTGACCTTATGATCTGCTATTACAGTCTAGCTTTTCTTTAAGCGTTCAGTTAGAATAGAAAAAAAATAGAATAGGATATAAATTGCTCTAAATAGTTCAATTAAATATGTTTTCTGTTAGTACTGAATACTTCCCAAGTGATAAAAGAGGTTGCAGAATACTGTTAAAATAAGATTCAGACAAATTCCATTTTTCTTGTATTTATTTATTCAGAAATCTCCTATTATTCACAGGTAAATTCTGCGTAGAAGTTTTGATGTTCATTCCAAGTCCATTTAAGATTTCAGAATACCTGAAATCCTCAAGCTTTTTCTGTAGTCACAGAACCACATACAATTCCACAGTCTGCTAAGTATTTACGGAACTAATATTTTGGCATTGTTTTCCTTTTGAATGTTGGCTGTGTCAAATATGTTCTCCTAGCCATCTGCAGATAGTGTTCATTCTGTGAATTGGGAATATATTTTACAAATTTACTCTCAAGAAATGCATTAAGTAAGGGGTTTCATAGCTTAATTATTTAAGACAAAAAAATATGCTTGTTAGGATACATATTTTAAAATGCAATCGAATTTACATTTACATGCACATAGGCAGGATAGAAACTGGAGCAGATTTTGATGCAGGAAGATAGATTTTGTTGCAATAAATATAAATGAAAATACCAATTCATACAATTCAATAAACTCCTCTTTAGAGTCTGAATTTTTATTAGTCCTTATTTTTTCCCTATTTTACTTTAGGTAAATGATAATGCTGTGGTTTACTATTTCAAGAATATTATTGCACCTTCCTTGTTCTTCCTGAAACTTTCCTATAATGTATTACTAGTATTCTTCCTATGATACTTAATGGCCTATAAGGAAACTGCTGATTTTAGGGATTTAACTACAGGGAAAAAGGCATGATACAGCTCTTCCTTATTTCTGATTCAGCTATAAAATTTAAGTAAAAGGGTCAGTGAAGAAAAAATACAAATGATTGTCAGTGTAGGATACAAAACTGGTAGTAAATTTGCATTTCATATGCTTGAAAGGAATATTAGACCATCTTTAAAAATTAGATTGCCTCCATATAACACTATCTTTGTGTTACTCTCCAGTACAGACTTCCAAATCTCATTCCCTTTATGTAGGGTTGCTTCTATTTTCAGGTAAAGGTCTAGTTACACTAAAATTCTTCAGCAGCAAAAAGTAAGGAGTAGGACCTGTGCTCCCATTCTTCAAAAGTATTCTGTGCACTTTTCTTGCTTTTTATGCTAGAATAATGGAGACTTTTTTTTTTTTTTTAATCCTAGCCACCTTTGTAACCTAATTGCATGTTAAGAGAAATATAATTCTATTGTTTTGTGCTAGCTGTACCTTGACCAGGCAAAGGAATGCTATTCCACATAATTTCTGTTCCCAGGAGAACTTAAACTGAAGTTAGGTGGCTAGCAACTAGGTCCAGGGAGGCTTTGCATATGTTAAGTGGTCTAAGACACTTGTTTCAGGTAGCATTCTCAGACCATGTCTTTCACATACAAGTACACTCCAAGAATTATGGTTCATAAAAAACTGCATGAAAATACTGTCTTTCAAAAGTCACAAAAACAGGAGTGCTACCTTTTGTATCTTTTGCACATGTAGTTAGAACATCCCATACAAATGGCAATATATGCAGAAATTATAAACTATTACAGAAAGTGACTACGAGCTTCAAATCCTAGGTCTTCCTTCCTTTGTTCATTGATGACTCAGAAAGTCCACTTAGAATGCATTGGTTTTTGGGTTGTTTTCTGGTTTTGGTTTTGGTCCCCCCCCCCCCAATATTTGCAACAATAAAGCTGTGAAATTATTTTTCTGGGAATAGAAAAATAGAGAAAACATCCTCTCCAGGAAGAACATTTGTGTTGTCATGGCAACAGATAGGGAGGGATTTCAGAAAAACTCTATGCAAGATGCTCCCACTGAATTTCCCCTTGATGTCAATAACACATTGGATTGAAATCTCTGGGAATGATTATGAAACAGGTCAATAAAATGGCAACTAAAAGTCATATTTTAAAATAGAATAAAAAGGTCTATGTTTCCATTTATTGTTCCTGTTAATACTTATTTACATGTCGGTTGACTTATTAATGTACTCATTAAGTAATTATTTCTGTAATTCCTCTCAATTTTTCATAACTCTAGGCTGACGGTGTATTATAAAAATGTCTACCAAATACTTGTACATATTGCACAACTGACTGCTTTAAAATTGCTAATTAGGAATAGAAGCGGGGTAGTAATGAAAGATTTTTCTGCCTCTTTGTAATACTCAGTGAGGCAATGAAAAATATTTCTGCATAAAATTCTAAAACAGCTTCTGGCATGAATTTATACTGAAGTTTGATGCTGGAAGAGAAAAAGAAAAGAATAAACTTGGTTGACTTAATTTCTGTGGATAATTCAGTGGTACTGACACCAGCAGCTCACCAAGCAAGATATTGTCTCAGTGATTCTCTCTAACTAATTTATACAGCCATACTTTGCAGTATGTCTTTTTAAAAATGGTCCTTCCAAAAAAGTTGAATTGCATCATTAAACAAAATCATTGAGAGTAGTCAGGGTGCTTTTTAAGCAGATAGCTTTCATGGAGTGCAGTATAAAGTAGTTAATCTGCAAAACTCTCTTAAATCATTGTATTAGAAAGGTCATGAGCACATAAGTATGATTTAAACATGCTTTTCTAACACCTAAAAGAATTACTATTCTACAGTAGCCTATGCATTACATCCATGCAAGAAAATTATCTTCTGGATAGACTGACGTCAAATAAAACCATTAAAGAGAGGTCCAATCTGGCTTTACAAAAAAAATTAAACAGCAGCAGCAGCAAGCTTTCATTTAAAATAAGATATTCTACCGTACAAGATTTGAATGTGTTTAACAGCATACAGTCCTCACAGTAGCTAATAAACCAAAAGCTGTGTTTCATGGAAAAATTAAAATAAAATAAAGAAAAAAAAATCCAGCAGTAGTTTGCAGGGAGGGACAGCAAGCTTAAAAGGCAAATTAACACCCAGAGGTCCATCCAAGAGTAGCTGCCCTCAAAGCTGCTGTAGACAGAATACATTAGAAGTGCACTTGGAAAAGGCTGATAGTATTTTAATTAATGGAGAACACTTGTGGACCATTTATTGTTGCTACGAATTAGGCAAGCTAATTGATCCAGCACAGGTGCATGTAATTGAGAGATATGCCTAAGATTGAGGATTCACATTTAATTTACCCTGGGAGTTTTGCAGATACAGTGAAAATTTAGTTCACAGAAGTCTCTAAAAGGAAATGGGTAATGATATTTAAGACAATCTCACTAGCTGAAAGAGGAAAAAGAACAGTTTGACTAGCAAGAAGTGATGTAGCAAGATCAGTTGTACAACACCATGCAAGTGAGAGAAAATCTTATTTAATTAATTATTTATTTTAGTAATTTACACTTAAACTAGTTTAGGAATACTGAACTATAAAAATTGTACAGTGGAAGCTTGAGGATTAAGCTAAGTACTTTCATAATATAAAGAAGGCTGGGATAGGGTTACATAATACATTATTAACAATCTTAAAATACAGTTCCAATTTAACCTGCTTGGCAATTTAGAACAAATTTTTAGGAAATAATAAAAAAAAATATTTCCTCCAGTTATTTTTATCTTTGGTAACTTCGAGATTTTTCTTTTGTTTTGAGTTTCAGGTTTTTACCTTTTAAAATAGATATTAAAGAGTTTCAGAATTAGTGATTTGATTTCAGATTTCTAAATAAATACCCGTACCTTTAAAATTACAAATTCTGTACCCTTTGATCTTATTATTGTTGGGCATTTCTATTGACTTTTTTAAGAAACACCAGCAGTTTTTTTCTCCAATAGTTATTTATACATACAGTCTATGCTTATGAAGCCTTTCTCTTTCATATGCAGGACTATTGTTTAGTGCTCTTACACAATATCTAAAGAAACTAATTAACGGTATGTTGCAGAGCTCATCTTTTATGTATTTTGTTAGCTGCTAGTTTTCCAAATAAAATCTGTAGGCTCATAAGTGGTAAAACAGGAACTTTAAAGTGCATGTACAACACACCATATTCAATAGTCAGTGCTTAAACTATGCAACATAAAATGCCCAGGAGAGGGGTACAGATTAAGCCCTGACAGTCTTGAGGGCTTAGGCTCAGATTTGCAGAGTTAGTTAAGCCTGTAACTTCAGTTAGGATCAATGCAAGAGAGGGATCTAAATCTCTCAAGGCTTTAAAGTATCAAATCTTCTGAAAGATGTCTTTCATGAAAGACCATCAATGCAAGTATCCAAGTCCAGCAGTGAAAACCATTCAGCTGTTACCTACCTGTTTACATGAAAAATTAACTTACTGCACGTTTACATGCAAAGATCCCAGAACTTAATGTTCATATGCAAAGAGGAATTACAGAATCAGGGTAATAGAAAAGAAAAAGAACACAAGAATGAAACACAGCTATTAAACACGCTGATGTCTAATACTTGAAGCAGTAAGGCACAGTCTCTTCCATGGCTTTTTTGTCTCCTGGGAAATAATCATATAAACTACGTTTAAAAAACCCTGGAAAGAGGATTTAAGTTCTAAGATTTACCAGTTCTCATTGAATGTCACTCAGTCACAATAAAGCGATTAGAAAAAAGACACTTAATTCTTTATAGCACAGTAGAACAAATGTAGCAATAAAGGCATGTAACACCCTCAAACATAATCTGTAATATAGCTCTGAGGAGACCACCTAAAGCTGTGGGATGTTTATTTTTAACACAGGGTGAGAAGGGTGATTACTTTTCTCTTACTTCCTAAGTTTTCCTAAAAATAGAAAAGGAAGCCCACTTGCTGCTTCTAGCTGTCATGTTTTCAAAGAAAACATGCTCATTTTCTATTCATTTTCCCGGAAGTTCATTACTTATTATTAAAGATAGTTTTGGGCAACACGTACCATTTTACATTGCTCTGGGAGGATTTTGAAAGTAGCTTTAAAATTCTCCCAGTCTTTTGTCCAACTTTTCTCTCTTGCCTAGGTTCAAGCAGCTCTGTGATGAGAATGCCTTTAAGTAGCTCCCTGCTTAGCAGTCTAGATTTTTTTTGGATCCTGTTCTGTGACACCAGCCTCTTAATTGAACAAGAATGCAAGACATTTAACTAAGATCATATTTAATTAGTGTTGATTTTTTGTGGTGCATTCATCGTAGCTGCAGTAAACTCAGCTTTTCTAAATTAATGCAACTGGTTGTGCTCTTTGTCCATGTTACAACACTGTACTGGGGTATACTGGGGTAAAACACAGTATATCCTACCCCTTGTTTCTTCTCATACATACCTTGCTTTCATCAGAAATTTCAGAAGATAAAATGGAATGGAACCAGTAAAAGGTCCCTTATATGTATGATAGCTGATCTAGGCACAAACAGAAAAACTTAGATGCATATCAAAGTTTTACATCCTTTATTGGAAGTGCTGATAAACATTATTAGTGGTGTTTCTAAACACAGATATAAACTGTTTTCTCAGTATGATACTTATTTAATGTCTGAGGCCTTTTTATTCACTTTACCAAATAATCAGAGCAATTTGCATATTACTGGATTTTATTCTATCAGTATGCCTTTAAGATCAAATTTTTTTTACTATTTCTGTCGGGTAAACTTTTCTTTGCTGCTTCATCCTGTTGAATTTCTCTGGTATAATCTCTATATGAAACCATCTGCTGCTGGGAGAAGCAAGTTATTGATGAAAATTTCAAGCAAATCCTTATGCCATTTGCAATGCCCCATAGCCCATGAAGACATGTGCAGATCATAATATATAAAAATACCAAACAGAAGTCATTCTCTGAAGTAGTTCTCATTGCATTTCCTTTAAAATAAGAGATACATTGTGGGTCAAATCTTAATGTGGAAGGTAAGTCTCCAAGGGCTACCAAGATGTATAAGCCAAAAATTTTTAGTAGCACTTTTTCTTTATTGAGCTGCTCTATTCTTGACATATGTGCAAGTACCTTTCTAACTGTTAACGATCATTCAGAATTATATGGGGCATTAGCTCTCCTTTTGTTATGATTGAGAACTCCTTTCTGTTTAAAGGTCAACCATTCTGAGTGGTCTGAAATTTGCATGTTTACGCAGATTCTTCTAAAACTTTCATCACTTGATTTAGCTGCAGGAAAGAGTTGGCAATACAGATTTGGAGATTTTTTTGGTCAAAGTCCTTATGATATAGTGCTCTGAAAAAATTGCTTTTTTTCTTGACAGGCTCTGACCCGATCTACTATGGCAATGGGATTCATCTAACCAATGCTTAAACCTTGCAGTTTTGGCATAGGGTGATGCTTGTGTGGGGAATCAAATCTTTTGAACTAGACGGTTGGTCACTGCCTGGATGTCAGATAAGGCAAGGGTCTTTACAATGGCATCTTCAGCTGGGTCAGGTGAGACTCCCAAAACTACTGTTCTGCTGAATTATGATACCTAGCTGGTCCATGGTCCCGAGACCAGTCCAGCACTTGCATGATCTATTGCCATATATAATTTTAAATTGTATACAGAATATCTTCTTACAATCTTAACTACCTACAAGACTGACAGAATCATATCTGCATCTTCAGGGGCAGTTTCTACTGTCCCTGAAGAGTCTTATCCCTGACATCTTATTCTCTTGTCCATGAAAAGAGTCTTATCTTTGTATGGAGGTCAATTCTGCAAGCCTGGGGAGTCTCTGCAATGGCCAGATTAACCATGCAGGATGCTAATTTACACATTTAAGCATATGGATTAGTCTATGTACGGCAGGAGCTGTCCAGGGAAATAGCCTAAACAGTCTGAAAATCCCACCTGGAAAGCTCCTGTAACAATTAGTCGAATACTTAATGGTTAGGAATTCAATCAATTGCCATGTCTCAGGCCCTCCACTATTTCAAACTGATCCATTATCTCATCTATGCAGACAACTACATAGGGAGTTTTGACCGCACAGGGAATTAATGACTAAATGTACTGGGTGTGCACACAGGCAGGCTCAAGTGCACCACGGGATAAACTAGAGCTTCATACATTAAAATTCCATAGCTCTTGCCACACCAGCTCTCCTTATCACCAGTAGGCATAGTTTATTACATCCTACTATATTTGTCCTTATCTTGAATCATAAGCCAGCACTGCAGCTGTGGGATTTAATGGAACTTTTCCCTAAGAATGGCTATTTCTTTCCAATTACTATAAACACCTCCCAGGGTTTCTAGCCTGGATACGACCATCATTCAGGTGAATCCCTTTCATAAAAAGAAAAAGGCTAAACTCAAAATAAGGCAGTATTGACTTCACTTAGCAACAGCAAGTTTTAGATTGGTCATTTTGTAGCATCTGATAGTCTTTACTAAGAAGATCCCCCACAAGAGACCAGGGGGAAAATCTGGAGCAATAGGACAAGGGGTAATGGTTTTAAACTAAAAGAGGGTAGATTCAGACTAGATATAAGGAAGAAAATTTTTACAATGAGGATGGTGAAACACTGGCACAGGTTTCCCAGAGAGGTGGTGGATGCCCCATCCCTGGAAACATTCAAGGTCAGGTTGGATGGGGCTCTGAGCAACCTATCTTGTTGAAGATGTCCCTGTTCATTGCAGGAGGGTTGGACTAGATGACCTTTAAGGGTCCCTTCCAACCAAACCATTCTATGATTCTATGATTCTATGATTCTAAGATGTTGATTCTATGATTCTATGATTCTAGCAAACTGGGAGTATATCAGTCCATGGGCCCTGATGGGCCCTGATGGAATGCATCCACTAGTGCTGAGGGAGCTGGCTGATGTCACTGTGAAGCCAGTCTTGATAACCTTTGAACAGTCATGGTGATTGGATGAGGTACTTGAGAACTGGAAGAAGGCAAATGCTAATTATGTCTTCAAAAAGGGTAAAAAGGAGGATCCAGGGAACCACAGTCCGGTCAGCCTCACCTTGAACCCTGGGAAGGTGATGAAACAACTGATTTTGGAAACCATTTTAAGGCACATGAATGACAAGAAGGTGATCAGAAGTAGTCAACATGGCTTCACCAAGGGTAAGTCATGCTTGACCAACCTGACAAACTTCTGTGATGAAATGGCTGACCTGATAGATGAGAAGAGAGCAGTGGATATTGTCAGCCTGGACAATAAGGCTTTTGACACTGTCTGCCATTAGGTCCTCATAGCAAGCTGTTGATGCATGAGCTGGATGAGCAGACAGTGAGCTGGACTGAAAACTGGCTGAATGGCTGGGCCCACAGGGTGGTGATCAGTTGTATGACATCTAGGTCAGTAACTAGCAATGTACCACAGGGGTCAGTACTGGGTCCAATCCTGTTCAGCATCTTCCTTAATGATTTGGATCATGGGGCAGAGTGTACCCTCAGCAAGTTTGCTGATGACACCAAACTGGGAGGAGTGGCTGATATGCCAGAGGGTCATGCTGCCATCCAGGGGGAACTAGACAGGCTGGAGAAATGGGCTGATGGGAACCTTATGAAGTTCAACAAGGGGAAGTGCAAAGTCCTGCACCTGGGGAAGAACAACCCCATGCACCAATATATGCTGGGGGCCATCCAGCTGGAAAGCAGCTTGGCAGAAAAGAACCTGGGGGTCCTGGTGGACACCAAATTGAACATGAGCCAGCAATGTGCCCTTGCAGAAAAGAATGCTAATGGTATCCTGGGCTGCATTAGACAAAGTATTGCCAGCAGGTCGAGGGAGGTGATCTTTCCCCTCTACTTAGCACTGGTGAGACCACATCTGGAGTGCTGTGTCTAGTTCTGGGCTCCCCAGTACAAGAGAGACATGGACATACTGGAAAGAGTCCAACGAAGGGCCACCAAGATGACTAAGGGGCTGGAGCATCTCTCCTGTGAAGAAAGGCTGAGAGAGCTGGGACTGTTCAGCCTAGAAAAGAGAAGGTTCAGGAGGGATCTTCTCAATGTATATAAACACCTGCAAGGAGGGTGCAAAAAGGACGTGGTCAGGCTCTTTTCAGTGGTGCCCAGTGACACGACCAGAGGCAATGGGCACAAACTGAAACACAGGAGGTTCCCTCTGAACATCACAAAACACTTTTTCACTGTGAGGGTGACTGAGCCCTGGCACAGGTTGCCCAAGGAGGGTGTGGAATCTCCCTTGTTGGAAATATGTTGGAAATATTCAAAAGTTGTCTGGATGTGGTCCTGGGCAGCCTGCTTTAGGTGGCCCTGGCCAAGCAGGGGGGTTGGATGAGATGACCTTCCAAGGTCCCTTCCAACTTCAACCATTCTGTGATTCTGTGATTTACTAGGGTTTATTGAATTTGATGTGTTTCATGCTATCTTGAATTCCTATAAGGTAGGAATAAGAGTCAAAGTATTCAGGCATTTCAGACAGGTTATCCCAATGAAATAGCACATTGAAAATCACCATATTTGTAATTAACTTTCCAATATATTTCTATCTATACTAGGAATTTACCAACAGTTATGATCAATGAGTTATATTGGTCTTAAAAATTATCTAGTAACGAAAATTAGTTGCTATATAGAGTATCTCAGTTAATACACAGTATCGGTGCCTTTGGAAGAAGCAATATGTTTCTAAAGTGTTATTAAAACCAAAGTTAACTTGTAGTGAAAATGATTAAATCTTGGAGACTTTATAGTAACAGCTTTGATTTCACAATCCATATGTGTACTTTTAACCTACAGCACATGGGACTGTAGCCTCTCCAAGGGAAAACTAACAGGAAGATTTAGGTATTGAGTACTAATTTCTGGAAAAAACTTATGTTCTCTGATAGAGGTCATAAGAGGGTGATTTGATAGTCACTCTTTTTTAAGCTCTATATATTTATGACTCAAGATTTTCTGACTTTCTGTAATGTGCTATGTTGACCTTTGTATACACAAAAACTCTCACATATAAGAGATCTAGTTGGACAACTCAATGAAGGGTTGAGCTTTGATTTATTTTATGCAGTGGTAAATTGTAAATAATACTAATGAATTTTGGGATTGAAATGAGATTGTTTCAAGCTATTTTCTTTATATCAATATTAATTACAATGTAACAATGTACTTAATATATGCAGGTATATATATCCATCAGAAAATGGAATATTTATCAGTTGGCAGAGGTTCCAAAAATTGCCAGATGACTTAATCTTTGGAGCATAAATCAAAATTGAGTATTTTATACCAACGGAAATCTAGAAAAGAAAAAAAAATAAAATAAGAAAAGATTTCACATAAAATTCCCTATTTTATATATTCCTGTCTTCCTCACAGCTGATGAAAGCATTCAGAAATAGAGGATTGCAATTCCATTATTTGCCAAGTTGATGTAAGTTACCTCTCCAAACGTGCAAACTCAACATGAGAAGTGTCACACCTCACACTGAGGTTTAGAATGTGTTAGAGAAACATTTAGAGTTACTTCCAGTAATGCCAGAATTATTATAACTTGGGAAAAAAAAAATTCAGTGCTACCATTGCTTCCACATTGGTTAAGATATTTTATACATATTCAGAGAAGTAATTTTTGTAGTCCTGGTCAAGAATGGTAGGCCATGTAAGATTATATGATGAGTCACTACCAAAATGTGTTACACTACATACTAGTTCAGGTGACATCAATCTACAGCAAATAAGAAACATGGGGGGAAATGGTGAAACTCTAAAATGTCCCTTTTGCTAGTAGACACCCAGATTTAAAAGTACTAATACAAATATCTGAGGTGTAAAATAAGGGATAGTGTCTCAGTAATATATGTATATTTAAAGGAAGCTACAAGCTTTCATCTTCTAAGACCTTGCTGCACAATTTACAGTAACTCCTATCATGTAGTGCAAAGTGTTTTTCATGCAGGCAAATTTCTGCCATTTCCCTTGGAGCTAAGATTTCAAGTGAGTTTCACCAAGACATACTTTGGTCCCATTATCTAGCTTATTTTTTTCTTGCACTATCATAGATTCATTAGAATATATTATTATATATTTTTACAACACCAGCAATGAGGCTAGCACATAATACTTTAAACATGGTTTCAACGCAGGAGATCATTATTTCTAAATACTAAGTAGATATAGAAGAGGACAAATAATTGCAGGGAATGATTAGGATGAAAGAACAGCATTTAAACAAAACTAAAATTTAGCAAAACTACAAGTGTAACATTTTATTGATAAATTTTCCATTTTAGTTTTAATGAGGTTTAAATTAATATATTTACATTAAATATTTGTACGAAGCATAATTTGGCTACCTCGCATGGGGTTCATCTCACTTATCTTTAAGCATAATAACTGAGGTGTCTAACTGAGCTAGTTAGTGTAGGCACCTCCAATATAGTCACTTCCTGAAAGTGATTAATCTGACCTATCATGGATATCTAATTAAGCATGAGAAGAATCATCCTCTGGGGATGTCTACATCTTTCTCCAAGGGGAGTCTTGGCTATTTAGCTCACATACAAACATTTATCTTTGAGGTTCTTAGGGAAGGGATAATAAATTCCAGCAGACTGCATTCTGCATATATGATATGTGAACAGGAACTTGTAAGACATTTTTTTTTCCAACAATAGCTTTCGACAGCTACTGACCATTTCCTTACTACCTGTCCCTTCATAACTATTTTATTTCTCTTTGTCCCCTTATTTCATTTTGAGTAAGTTTTCATGACAATCCCAAAATATTTCATCACTTGGTATTTATATTAAGAAAGTATTTCCAGAGGTGTATTCTGTTTAGGTGTTGTTCACTTAGCATGTAAAAGTAATCCCACCGGCTTCTCTGTTTTTTGTATGTGTGGTTTTTCTCATCTTTATTTCAACTCCTGTGGCATTTCAGTAGCCAAAACTCAGCAATGCACCTACTATTCTTGTAGTGGTTTCAACAGTGCTCATACAGATTATGACATGCTTTTCCTGTATGAGCAGCCTAAGCTTGGGTGGTCTTTTTGTGTCTTCCTATTACATTGCAAGCTCAACATCTAATTTACTGTCTACTATCCATCATCCCTAGATCTTTTTCAGCATTACAGCTTTCCAAGGCTCCCCCTCCCTTTGAATTGCATTTGAGAATATTTTCTCCAAGATGTATTATCTTACATCTTCTATTCTGAACCACACTTCATTATTTCTCAGATGTTTCTAACTTCCCTGCATGTTTCATCTGTATTATCTTGTTTCTTTCACTCTTGCAATCCCTAATGTATGACCACACACATTTGAAATCAACAGGTAAATTTAAGCAGAAACATAAAAATGTCTTTGATTATATCTTGCTGTTGTCATGAATATAATACACCATATTGCAAGCTCATGGTACAATGATATCCATGTCCATGGACTAAGCTGCTGTTTTTTTCATTTACATAGTTTCAGGTGCATAAATTCCATTTTCTTTGGAGAAGATCTAGTATGACTAATTTAGATATGTGATTTAGATGCCAGAACACCTACATTCTAGGACCTTAACACTGATGAATGTGAGTGTGGCCCAAATTACTTCTTCTAAAATAAGTATCAATGGGAAAAGAATATCTGAAGGTCTCCAAAGCATTACAGGTCAAATTCTGAAAATAATTTGCTTTTTGTCATTAATCTCCTTGAAGTCTTCAGTCAATGACATAATTCTGACCCTACAAAGGACTTTGACAAGAATTACAGTTTTGGTTTTGTGCAAAAAAATTCATGAGGTAGCATCTCTTTATCAGAACTGTGGTATAAAATTGAATGATTTCAAAGATTATGAAATATTAGGAGACTGCTCATATACTGTCTCCTAATACTGATGCACTTTATGACAGAGGGACAAAACCTTTTGCTTAGTATAACATTTGAATCAAAATTCGTGTTTCTACTATATCATCACCTAAGCTCTCTGCAGCTGGACATGGCCCTCTCCCTTCCAAATCAATCCCAGTCTCCATCTTCCAACTCACTACCAGTTCTGCAGGTCTCACATTAATTTTTATTTATTATTCCTCTGGCTATTTTACAGTGACAATGCACATACTCATACAGTATGACAATGAACATACACATAAAAAAATTCGAAAATGTTTTCTATAAGACTCCACATGACACTGTAACAAATGATTCATCTATGGGTTTTATTGCTAAGGAAAACCTTATTTTCTCTATCTGCTCTTTTTTCCAAATGATTTAAGGACATGTTAACAACAATTCCTTAGCAGTAATCATGGTAAATTCTCACATAGGAGAAAGCTAAGTTTTTATTTGCCTATTACCCTGCTTTATCCTTCTTTCTTACCCTTTTACCAGTTACCTATCAATGTAAGGACTCCACCTGCTATTTCACAGCACCCTAAATTCTATAACTGTTAGTGAAACACCTTGCTGAGTGCCTTTTATAAATCATGGTGAACTCTCTCAACTTCATTTTTGCCAGCGACATGCTAACTGACTCCCTCAAAACAACTGATTTGTTTTATGAAACATTTATAAAATCCATATTGCTTTAAAAAAAAAAAGTATTGCCTTTATTGTTAGATTTATACGTTTACCGATTTTGTTCTTTAATATAATTTCTACAAATTTATGCAGATTTTACACTCATCTGCAGTTCTCTGGATGCCCACCAGAACTGCTTCTAAAACCTGATGTCATGTTTGACCCCTTCCTTTCTTGTGCATCAAGACAGTTCTGAATGAGAGGCTGCAGGAGCCAGAGTCAATAATTTGGCTATTTTGTATTTGAATTCCTTTAGAACATTTGAGTGAATACAATCTAGTTCTAGTGATGGTTATGGTGCATTTGGAGGATTTCTTTTCTATAACATATTCTAGGCACACTTTGATAATAAGAAGGCGGGAGAATCAGCACATGGTTTACCTGCAGCAGTTCTCATAGTTGTAAATTTGTACATTACAAATAGGCAACAAAATGACTTCAAATGCTTGACAAAGTCAATCACTCACTTGATTGGGAGGTAGTACATTGGGACGTAATATACTGAAGTATACTAAGCTATATGCTATTGCTTATTATAAAGCAACATGTTAGCAGAGAAAGGAGTGGGAAAAGTCAGTTTGCATAACTGAACTTAAGGGAGGTCAATTTCAGTAGGTCTTTTTAATCTTCAATTTTTTTATTCTGCCATTGATGGTACTATATATATGCTATGTATCTGCTTAAACTACAAAAGTTGGTGGGTTATTTTGCCTTTCTGTTACCTTTAAGCAAAATGACTTGTTACTGTTGCATATGATCAACAAAATTAGTCTCTTGTGTAACTGTACTACAAACAAAATAGTTGGGATGGGTTTATGAGTTATATCAAAGCACATACTGGCTTTCCAGCAATTAAAAAGAAATTACTAAGAATAAGAAAGAAAACAAATGTCCTTCACAAGTACAGGGTTTACTCATTTGACAGGTAAAAGTGTAATAATGCTCCTTTCACTTCATATCTAGTTTTCATGTGTTCCTTGATCCTCAGATCACATAATAGTTAGGGACTTTGGGTAAATGTTAGGATTTGAGCAGGTTTGAAGTTTAACAAATTCCTACTGAGACTGGGAAAATGAAGAACATGTCTTGAAGGTAAGGGGAATACACATCTGCCATATATCCTGGAGAGCACAGATCTTAAATGACTTCTCTAGTTTAAAAAGTGACAGCATCACATCAGGATAAAAGTAATTACTTTGATAACCAAACCCCCAAACATTTAAGGTTTGCCATGTCGAGTGTGTGGAGGCATGCAGAGTTCCCCTTTTTTATGTTTGCAAAATACTGTGCAGAGACAATCTACAGAGAAAGGATAAAAATCTACATCTCCAAGATGGCTGAAAATACCTGTGTGTATTCTGTATCTTGTTAATAATGAAACACTGAGAAGAAATGTACTCTCACTGCAGAAGAGTGTGAAAAAGCACGGATGTAACCTCTGAAATCAAACAGAGAGACAGAAAAAGAGCTCTCTTTTTACCTTAATAATTTCTGGCTGCATAGCATAGAGCTAGGATTTTGACCAGCATTCACAGTATTTAAAATTTTTGATGTTTCCCATCAATCTCCTCATGTTGATGAGAGCAAAAAATGCTGCTGAACAGCCAGAATTTTAAACAAGCAAGATGTTCTTCTTTCCATTTAATTCCTTTCAGCTGATCTGGGCTCTGTCCTGCCCAAGTGACAAAGATAGATCCACTACCCTATTGTTGTGGTTTAACCTGTCAGGCAGCTGAACACCACACAGTCATTCGTTCACTTACCCCTATCCAGAGGGATGGGGGAGACAATAGGGGAAAAAAAAGTAAAATTCGTGGGTTGAGATAAAGACAGCTTAATAGGACAGAAAAGGAAGGGAAAATAATAATAATAATAATAATAATAATAATGATAAAAGAATATAAAAAATAAGTGATGCACAATTCAATTGCCCACACCCACCGACCGATGTCCAGCTAGTTCCTGAGCAATGGTCGCTGCCCCCTGGCCAACTCCCCCCAGTTTATATACTGAGCATGATGTCATATGGTATGGAATATCCCTTGGCCAGTTTGGGTCAACCGTCCTGGCTGTGCCCCCTCCCAGCTTGTCGTTGGCAGGGCATGAGAAGCTGAAAAGCCCTTGACTAGTGTAAGCACTACTTAGCGAGAACTGAAATCTCAGTGTGTTATCAACATTATTCTCATGCTAAATCCAAAACACAGCACTGTACCAGCTACTAGGAAGAAAATTAACTCTATCCCAGCCGAAACCAAGACACCTGTATTCACTTTTTTAAAAAGATTAGCAAAAGTCAGTGCATTCATGAGAATCTTCTTCTAAGACAAACAAACTTCAAAGTTTAAATGTATGTTTGTTTCATTTTAATTGTTTTAATTTTTCCACTTGTCCTTGTGATCTTAGTGTTTTATTTTCTCTGACAAAGTCAGGTTCTTGATACTTGGAGTACATAACTTATGAGTTCTCAATTCCTTTGCTGTATTTAATGTCAAAGGAGGAAAGGTTCTCATTATGTTTCATAAGCTGTTTCAGCTGTTTGAAAAACCTAGTGTTTTCTCTTGATTCTATGTTTTCTGGCTTAGCATTGGGATCTGCCATTGCCGCTTCAACATCAGAGAATTGCTTCTGCCCTTGCAGATGGCCTGGCATATGTTCAGATTTTGTTACTCTGACCATCAATGGCAATACCCCAACAAGTTAAATTTGGTGTGGGTTTATCACAAAAAACCAGAATGAGTCATTAATTTCCTCAGCACTCTGGTATTAAAATACCGAACATGCATCCCTTAGTAACAGTATAAATATCAAACAGAAGGAGTGACAATGTGTAATCCTATGGGATGTGCACTGAGAAATCTTCCTTGGAGGTTTCACATGTATTCAGGGAAAGGATTACCCATGTCATGGTTAATAGAGAGCACTGATCCAGCACACATCTGTATCAGCAAGCGGGTAGCAACAGCTACCACTAAACTACTCAAATTCCATATGTACATGGATGAAGAAACCAGTTAGCATTCATAATGCCAAGTGACAGAAGCTTCCTCTACAAGATGTTTTATACACTTACATGGTCAAAGTACATGGAGAGAGCCACCCACAGTGGATATTTCATCAACTAAGCAGAAATGTTTTGTAGGTTTAAAAAAGTAATCTGAAAAAGCAAAAGGAGAGAGAAGAAAGAAATAGAAGCAAAGAATAAAGAGTCAAGTACCCTTGTGTTTTGGAAAGATGGCATTGAAATCAGAGAATCAATTCTGCTATTTTAAAGCACATTGATTCAGCCAGGGAAGTTATGGCAAAGATCCAAGCAGACAAGAAAAGTGACTGAGGCGCTGTTGTTCTCTTCTGGTTGGAGCCTAGATGGAAATAATTTTTTGCCGGGGGAATTCTGAGGCTTTGGCAATACAACACCATCAATAAAGACTGAGTGGTCTGAAGTAGGAAATTAAGCCCGTAACCTTGCAGTTAATTCAGAGCATTTTTACCAATTATCAGTCTATAATTAGCTGGTGCAGTAGTGATGTTTCAAAACTGTGCAGCACTAACTCTTAAACCATGAACTGATTCTTTTTCAACACATTTTCCTTACAGAACAGTCATTGGAGAGGATTTCCATGATACATTAAATTTAAGCTATTTGTTTTTCCTGATTGGTTAAATATTTACAGCATGATCTGCCAGGTTCTTCCCCTCAGATACAGTCATGGAGTTTTCAATGCTTTGTATGCTTTTTGAATATACAACGACAAGAAAGTGAGTGCATGTGTTAACAGCTGTTAGAGGCATATGGCATTTTCAAAGCTGGTGCAAATATTTACACACATGTGGATGTCTGTATGAGCTCTATTTCTTCACTTTACAGCAGTCATTGTTATAGTCTACAGTTTTTGTTGTGCAGAGCTTATGGAAAAAGACAAACAGGCAGTTTACAGTAAACTCAAGTGAACAGCAGGAAATGAAAGCATTCTCTTGTCTTTCCTGTTTCAAAGTATAAACATTTCTAAATAAAACCAAGAATTCTACTGTTTTGATAGCTTAGAAAATGCATGTAAGACTGCAGGTTCAAAAGATTTAAGGTATCAGAAAAATCTTAATGCAAAACTCAGCTGCAATCTGAAGCAGTGCTAATGAATACATAGAACAAATAGATTATATTAGTAAAGTCATTTTAAAGCAAGCCCATAATAACTGGGTTGTTATTGTTAATAGTGACATATTTACGTTAAACTTTTTACTAATGTCTTTATTTCAATCACTTTTTTCACATTGATATTATTCAAAGAGGAACGGAATTATTTGTTCATCTTCCTTTTGATGTAGCACTGGGGTAGTGAGTCATGCATGAAGTTTAATAAGCCTTGCTAATTTTCTGTCAATTCAAGGGGCTATTGATTTTACCCATTGTAGATATTTGGCTCAAATTTGAAATAGGCTCATTAGCAAAACTGAAAAGCGTGTCATTCATTAAAATTGAATGCTAAGCTTTACTCTAAGCAAAACAATATTTGGCCTAAATGAACAATTACTTCATGAGCCAAGACAGACTGGTCTTCAGATTATGCTGTTGAGTTATTCTGCTCAGCAAGGGTTTCTTTGGAAATGATATCCATTGTTCATTTCTCTGAAACAAAGTATCTCAATTAAACAGCAAGGTATTTTCACTGGTCAGAAATATGATTATATAAACTCAGACAGTTTCTTTGGCCTTTGGCATGTACTCATATATCCCAGTGCAGACCTGATGTACAATACTGCTGTTATGAGACGACAGTGTTTCAGTCCTAGCTGGGATTGTCAGTATAGGACCCATAGATGAAAACGGTGCAACAAAAAGAGGAATCTTATTCATAAATGCAAGAGCTATGTTGTTCTTTTTAACACAGAGAACAGAATAGAAACTATATTCTGGTATTAACCTTTCTGTTAACCGCACCAAAGAAAACAAAGTCCTGGAGACATCAGCTCCAAGGCTGGGAATTAAAAACAAGAGGAAACTTATTTTTAATTGGTGCTTTAAAATGCTGTTTCATCATGCAAAAGTTTTTACATTAGTGTTTTCTTTGACAAAAGATTCATTATTTATAGGAAAAATACATCAAGTCATTTTGTAAGATGATTTGACTGTAAAATGACATATGCGTGCATGTAAATTCAAAGTAAGGTTGCAGTGAAAGCTTTCCTGAGTGCTCATTCTAAATTACTTTTATTGGTTTAAATGGAAAATAAATATCTTTGATATTGGCCAAGAAGGCCAATGGCATCCTGGCCTGTATCAGAAATAGTGTGGCCAGCAGGAGTAGGGAAGTGATCGTGCCCCTGTACTCGGCACTGGTGAGGCCGCACCTCGAATACTGTGTTCAGTTTTGGGCCCCTCACTACAAGAAGGATGTTGAGGTGTTAGAGCGTGTCCAGAGAAGGGCAACGAGGCTGGTGAGGGGTCTGGAGAACAAGTCTGCTGAGGAGCAGCTGAGGGAACTGGGGTTGTTTAGCCTGGAGAAAGGGAGGCTGAGGGGAGACCTCATCGCTCTCTGCAACTACCTGAAAGGAAGCTGTAGCGAGGTGGATGTCGGTCTCTTCTCCCAAGTAACAAGCAATAGGACAAGAGGAAATGGCCTCAAGTTGCGCCAGGGGAGGTTTAGATTGGACGTGAGGAAAAATTTCTTTACTGAAAGAATGGTGAAACATTGGAACAGGCTTCCCAGGGAAGTGGTTGAGTCACCATCCCTGGAGGTATTTAAAAGACGTGTAGATGAGGCGCTTAGGGACATGGTTTAGTGGGCATGGTGGTGTTGGGTTGACGGTTGGACTCGATGATCTTAGAGGTCTCTTCCAACCTTAATGATTCTATGATCTTGGCTTATGCCTACTGTTTTTATTTCTACTGTTACTTTTAATTTTTCTTTGACAATTTGTAGCCATTGACAATATCCAATACCCCAGTGGAAGAGAATTACTGGGGTAATTCTACCCCAGTAGTGTTTTCCTCTTCTATTATCATAATTACTGGGAAGAAAACTCTTTCTTTGTTGTTTTTTGTTTCTATAACATAAGTGTGTATTTGGTCTTCTATTCCTATATGTTTTAATTTTCTGGTATTTTTACCTTTTGAAGCTTGAGAAAGACAGCATCTTTGAGACAATTAATAGTCTTTGCTCCTTCAACATCTGTTGTTATACTGCATCTCTTCTAGGCAGAGATGTCTGGATTTCTTGTCTTAAGTGCAGGTAGGGGAGGCCCTCTAAACAGGACTGGTTTCATACAAAGCTTCTCTTTGCAAGGTATAGGGACAGTGTGAGGGACAGGAAGAGCTGCTTCTTGCTCCAGATAAAAAAATTAGTTCAGATGGACAGGTTATCAGTTACAAGGTCTCTTCACACATGGGAGTTTAGTTCTTATTTTCAGCTGTAAATAAATGTTATGATGTCTCCAGGTCTGATGTTGCAGAAACAATTATAGAATGTGCATACAGAATGTGAATTTTTACAAACAATCCTACTATAAAGGCTTTCATTTTTACTGTGAAAGGATGAAGAATAAAGACATTTGGAGACATATCATCACCTACCAAATATAGTCTGTGATGATGTTTATTTCAGTAACAGAAGAACTAGGCCTTTAATATTCAGTACCAAAATGTATACATAATGACCACCTTTATGAAACTGCCTCATGTCATAGATCTGCAGTTACCTTTTTATGATTTATTCTTGAATTTTTTATAGCCAGATTATAATTTCATAAACCCATGCATAATATAATATTCTATTTCCAAATTAGAATTTCAAGAAACCCAATTCACCGTTCTTTCCTGGTTTCTAAGATGCACAGAAATGGCACATTTAATACATTCTAACTGAGAAAAATTTTTGAAAGAACATTATTTTTTATGTAGTCTATCAGTCCCCAGAGTGCTGTGAAGATATTTGGTCCAAGGTAAATAATCTCTATTACATTTTCTAGCCTGCTTAAATTTCAAAGTATGAGATCCCCATGCTCCCTTGATTACTTTCGGAAAAATCAAGAACTCTTAATCAAAATGGCTGCGTGCTTCATATAAGAGAATTAAAGTGTCTGGCATCTGCTGTTTGAAGCAGGCACATTAACATGGATAAGCTAAATGGATAGTCATCCCAGTGATGGGCCCTTGCTTCTCCAAGTGTTCTTTCACAGGTGTAAGCAAACCTCTTCCTTTTGCTAAGTGCTTATACCTGTTCTCTACTTGTGACAACACCCCAGCTGCGCTCATGAAATGGCAGGGACACAAAGGGAGCTGCCCATGCATATTACTGCTGAATTGCTTTATGCTGAAATATTATTAATTGTAGTTATTAGGAGGCTGCTGTGGAACAGCACTATTTCTTGGGAGCTGTAGATTGCAGAGAGATACTGACCAAAATGCAAATTTATTCTTGTGCAAAGGCATAGAACACTTTTTAAAACTGTGCTTTAAGAGAAAAGATTTTTAGTCAAGCAAGCAGATCAATTAGCAACAAACTAGCATTTTTTTATGGAGACTCAGATAATGGTGCTTCTATTTTGTAGCTTTCCTTGTCTGCTTCAAGTTTCACCTGACGAAAAATAAATAAATAAAAGGATTTAAAATTATTCCATCAGTTATACAATATTATAAAATACATGACATTTTATTTTCTCAGAATTACAGAGAGTTAGAAATTCTGCAGAAAAGGTGGGTGAGAAAAACATAGTTAACATTTTGAAACCATTTGAGAGTAGTGAAGAATATATTTCTTCCCTCTTTGCGTGTCACTAAGCAACACCTTCAGAATAAATAGAATAGTTGTTAACAGAATTGCTAACAATCAAGCAGACTTGTTTGGGATATTTTATGATTATTTTTAGACATTACCACACTCACATTCTCTTGTGTGGGGATTGAGGGCACAGACTCTGGCAGGCATGCAACCAAAGACCCTTTATTACGGTGTAACTCCTTTTATACAAAACTCAAGTGTTCACGCGCTATCAGCAGCTCACTGATAGGGCACAGCCTTGTGTTCACGCGCGTCTATGCTCTAGCGGATTGGCTGGTTCTTCTGATCACGCGACATGCCTTCCTGGCCTTTATCCTGTTTACTCCTCTTCAGCAGCTCATTACTTCTTCCTTTGTCCTCTGGCCACGTGCCTTCTCATGCCTCAAGGGCACAAGGCTCGGTCGTTGTCGTCGAGCTGCCTATCCCCACACTCTTGCTTAAATTAGTTTGTTAGGTTTGCACCCCTACCTATGTATTTACATACCTACATTTACATATGCTGTTGTGAATATATTTTTTTTAAATGAATTTTAAAAAGGAAAGATTTTTTCTTACTTGACTACTTCTGAAAGTATAAACTTGCAAATGAACCAGTGGAAAACTCCCTTTCCTTTCCCTATGTCCCTTCTGTCAGATTTTCAGATGTCTTTCATACTCACTTTTGAAAGAAAATCTGCCAGTAAGCAAGATACAGATCCATGGACATTTTCCAAAACTTTACTTCCTTTAATGAAGACAGCAAATGAGGGAAACTTGTGAGATGTTTTAAACTGGCAGAGCCTTGCACATTGAAAGAATTGTGTCCAAAGCAAGACAAAATGCCTTCATATGAATGGTACACAAACCAGTTTGCAAGTGTTCTCCCTTCCCCAGTCACACTGCTCTTCTAACAGCTATGGTTATCAGAAAGCTCATTAGATAAATAAAAAAGATAAAATCCTTGTTGCCGAATCGTGTAATAAGTGAGGACAACTGGAGAAAGATCTTCTATTTTTCCAAACTATGTTTCCCTAATAACTACCTACCCTGTAAGACTTTTACAAACCCTAAGGGAAGCTAATTATCTACTTCCCCCCCCCCCCCCCCGAACCTATAATAGTTACTATACATTTGTGCCTCATCATTAATCTAAAGAGTTATCTTCTACCTGGCCTAATAACCTTTAACTAGATTCACAGGGGCACAAGAAAGGATTTAAACATTTGCTATGCAGCTGCTTAATTGAGTTCCTCAAAACCCCTACACGGTTTCCATTAGCCTTGGAAATATGTGGTAGCTGGAGTTTTCTCTTAAGACATTCCACTGGAGGTTGATGCTACTTGTCTGTGCATGGCCAGGGGCATACCCATTTGGCAATGTTGATCAGTTCAGCACCTACAGCTTTCTCTTAACAAGCAGCTGTCTTACTTGGAAGACCCCATCCTATAGGCACAGTAATGACATGATTCCTAGATTAATCGCTGCACCAAATGTAGCTGGCAGGCATAGCACCCTTCATCTGCAGCTCAGGAGCTCACTAACTCCATGTTAGTTCTCTGTGTAACTGGAGAGCAGGATGAAGATTGGTATTTCGCATGGGATAACTCAACATGCACTTTGCCAGAACAAATGAGCCATAGGTTTCAGTGAGGAAGAAGAGCGATATGGTGGATTCTGATCCCTGATTCAACGAATAGTGGGAATAAAACAGTAAAATGTCACTATCGTACAAAGAGGTGAACATGTCTGAGTTTAAGGATCATATATAAGATAACATTTATATATATACACTTATATATATTTCTTCATAGAAGTTCATCTGTCAGCTGAATGAAGAGAAAGATACAGAAAATGGTACAAAATCTGATAGCCTGTAACAGTTTTACACTAAGACTATCTAGGAAAACAAAGAACTAGGATGAAATTCAGGGCTCAACACAAATTCAGGTACTATGTTTAAAGCACTCATCATTACAATTAAAAGAACAGATAAAAAATGTAAAACTATGGAGTACTTTGCTTATGCTTAATTGATTCTGAAATGTCACTGAATTAATAGCTTCACCATTTTTCTTCTGTGCTAAAGCAATTTCTCATTTTATTGCCATGTGATTTTTTTTTTTTTTTTTAACTTGCTCAAGTCTTTAAGAAATACATGTTTTATTAGGGAGGAAGTAGAAAAGCAAAATGCTCTGCTGCAGATTTGCCATGTAAACTTGGCTTACTATTGGATTTGTACCTCAATTTGCTACTCATACGATGGGGTAAAAAGGGGGAATGGACTTAGTTTTTCCTGAATATGTAGGGTGAGAATTAATCTGTTAAAATGTGTAATGATATCTTGATAAGAGAAACAATCATACGCTATTATGACAACCCTGAAAAAGATAGTATACAGATATAACAGAGTAATAAAACACTGCTTTTTTTCCTGTTACAAGAAGACTCAGGTCCCAGATGTTGAAAATTATTGACCAACACAGTGTTATTACAATTAAATTTCATTAAACACAATTAAAAGGAAAAAAAAAAAAACCAAACAAACAAACCTAAAAACCATAAACACTGGTGGATTATTTTAGTCACTTGGCATTAAAAAGTCACTGACAAAATGCTTTTTCTAATATAACTTAAAAATAAAAAAGGAGAAAGGAAAAAAAAACCCAAAACAAAAAGGAAAACTTTATACAACCAACAACTCTGAGTTATTTAGTCATTCTGAAAAAATAACTTATTGCAGAATTTGTTATCTGTTATCTATAATACAGAAATTTGCACTATGATGGATGCTGGAACTTCCAATATTCAAAATCATGCTGAGATATTAGATCTTTGCAGACCTGAAAGTAAAGAGAAAATGCACTAAAATAATTGTCTTCAGCTTTTTGTTGAAATATTGTTTGAACAGTATGTCTGAGAGATTATGAATAACAGTTATTTAAAGTAAGTATCTTCTAACAATCCAAATTTACATTCATATCAGAATTATTTATGTTGTTTAAAGTAGGGAACTCTCCACATATGTAGGGCTTTGTTTCCACTGTTTTTCATACTGAACCTGTGTGCTGCCAAATCAACCACAAATACATAGTTGATCTTCATCTGACATCAGAACATAACCACCTTTTTGTTCAACCAGTGCAGCATACTATCCCTTGCAGATATGTTGTCTATGTGTTGTTATGTTTACTGTGGGAAGACAGAAAAAAAGACACTGGATCTAGCCTGGCCTAAAGACAGGTTGTCCAAAATTAATCAATTTTTTTTTTTTTTTTTAACACAGATATAAAACTTCTCAGTGAATAAATCAATGGTTTCTATTATGTGGTCAAATCATTTTAGTCTGCTGTATCTGTTATACCACAATTTTGAATCATGACCTCCATATGACCCAGTGGGGCAAGTTCTGTAAATACTTTGTGCAACAAGGCATCATTTTAGCTTATTTACAAAATATTCACATTTACAAGGCACTAAGGGCAGTAAAAGACCTTGCTGGTCTTGAGTGGCCTCACATGGGATCCCCACCCACAGTGTGCCCATGGGCCCAGGAGCACTGTTCACATCCTGTACTAAGCTATATTGCAAGTGTACCTGCCTTCTGACTCCTTTTTCTACCGACTGGACCTCCATGGGCTCACCTAGACCTGGCCATGTGGCTCCCCTTGCCATGTTGGGGGTTTCAGATAGACCTTGTTACCAGCCCCTGGCTCTGTCTCCTGTGCTCAGACCCTGCAGGACTTTGCCCTGTTGGTGGAGGCACTGCCCATGTTGGTGTCACCCTTGGCTCCTATCTCACCTTCCTTTAGCACGCAGTCAGCCTTCACTGCTCCCTGACGCAAATACAGTTTTTACTCCAATGATTATTGTTAAGGAGTAATTCAATCTGCCAAAAAAACATTTTTCAGGTTTTAGGTGACAGAGTTTTGTAAGGGAGGCAGTTTTTTTTTTTTACAACACTGCTTTTTTGCAGACCTTGTGAAGATCATCAAGGTATTGGATCTGGTACAGAGGTTTCTGTAAATAGATCTTTCTCATTTTAAAAAATGTCATGTTAAAGCTTGCTCCATCTTGCTCTGTATTAGCAAGGTTTTTTGGTTTGCTCATTTATGTTTCTCAGTACAAAATAATTCCTTAATTTCCATTGCCATGGGCAAAGAAGAACAAGTTTTTACTGTCTTGAACAGAAAAATGACAAAAAGAGTCTCTGAACCAGATCACTCTAGTGATCCAAAGAGTTTAAAACATTCTCCTAGAAGATAATGCACTTCTAATCTAATCAGTGAAAAAATAACCTTTAGAGAGTATATAGAACACTGGAAAATATAAAGACTTACAGATATACACACACATACACATTTCACCTTATAAAACCGATGAATTTAAAAGAACTAAATATTTTTTTAACCATTAAAAATGTCAATTTTCTTGTGTGTAAAGATGATCTTTATTATAAATATTGATAGCTAGTTCAAATCTCTCACATGCTTCTAGCTCATTATAATATTTCTTATTTAAGGGCATGGGAAAGTAAAGAGCTAAATCAAATAGGCTTAATAATTTGCATCATACTAGTACACTTTCTGAAGTATGCTGTTAAATATTAATGAATATCATTCTCCTGAGATAAAGTTTAGATCCGTGTAATTTTTATGAGTTCATGTATATGCTTATATGTTCATAAATACCCATGTGTACTATATTAAAAACAAACAAACAAACTACAAAAAAACAAACCAACAGTCTAATTGCTTCCATCCTCCCATTTAGTTCCTGCTGTACTGTATTTGGTCCAATCCTGATCTCACTATCTGAAAGATTTGATCATAGTTCTGTCACACAGCTTTAGCTCCACTTACCTAAGTGGAGTTAGAAGAAAGTTAGCGAATTCATATCTTCCCATATCCTAGTCTATTTCTGTATTGAACAGTATAAAATAGTACTTGAATTCACATTATTATTGCTCTGATAATGTGGCAATAATATTCGGACATATACATGCTGAGCTTCTTGGCAATTCATTGTCAAGATCAAATGCCGAAGAGCAAAACTCTGAAGGAAAAGCTGAGATCACAGCTTTTCAACTGGGAGTTATCACAGATTTAGCTTAGTTGGGTCCACCTTGATTTAACCAAGCAAGGCCCTGGTTAAATAGGACATTCTGCTAAATACATTGCTCTCCAACATCCTTAGAGGTACTCTGTAAGATCAGCTATAAACTGTTCAGTTTCATAATTATTAACTTAATCTTGAGTCTTCTTTCTGGTTTCTTCCAGATTTAAGATGAGTATTTGGGAAGAAGAATCAAAGCTGAATGCTAGTGTCATCGTTTAGAATGTTTATGTCTGATCCAGGACATTTGAAAGGAACAAAACCAGAGGCCTGGAAATGAACTCATAAATATTTGAATCCAATCCTTTGTTATTAAAAGCAACCAAATTATACATTCTTCTCTAAAGATTTTCTGGTTTGATTCATTCCAAATAGCCTTGACTAACAGAGACCATGGACACAATGCAAGGTAAAAGGATGGAGTCTAAAACATGAAATATGGCGAAACATATTTTACAAGTACTAGGTAAATCAAAGAATAGCTTTAAGAATATACTAAAATGAACTACATGGAAGCAGCCAACATTGAAGTGATAAATTAAACATTATGTATTACTTTCCTTTTCTACATTCACCTTGTACTAATCTCAATGCTGAAGATGGTAACAGAAACATTCAACACAGTGTTAACTATTGTAAACTTGTTTTCACAATTATCTATATTTAGGTAGCTTGATAAACTTTAATCCAGAAGTCATAGAAAATGCATATCATAGAATCATAGGATAGTTTGGGTTGGAAGGGACCTCTAAAGGTCATCTACGCTATTTTTTTCTTTGACTCAGTTCTAGACTGAACTCTTAGGCTCAATAAAACTGAAAAGCAGCCCTGCTAACTTGAAAATCCAATTGCTAACTTATTTCAGTTATTTTACTTCATCAAAAGAATAAGGCAGATAAGAGAGGGGTATTTACCAGAAGACAATATTTTACCAGAATGTATATATATTTTTTCAGTCACATGGGGAAGGTGTTAAAGAATATGTAGAAAGTGCGTATGGATAATGCTAAAGGGAATGTAATCATGGTAAGTAATGCATGTAAAAGATTACAAAGAAAAGAGAATAAAAAGAAATGGCGTAGATGAGAGGCTGTAGAAGTAATGAACTTCTCACTTCCACATCTAGAACTGACTACAGAATGAGATCAAACTGGTTTAGTCAATCACAGGATATAAATATTAGGTTAAAGTTAATTTTAATCTGCTTAAAAGCAGGTAAAAAATTAACTAAATCCACTTAAATTATTTGTAGTAATGCAGCTTTATTGTAGAGATAACAAAAGAAGTGCTTTTTCCTGGAGTGGTGTTCTGTCATTCTTCTGAACTTGTGTTCATGCTGAGATTCTTATTTGCAAGTATAAAAAGGCTATCACTTCTTCACAACATCTAAAGCTAGGATGAATTTTAGTTCTAATACTGGCCACCTATTTAACATTTAGTTAACTATTTAATGAAGTGTTAACATATCAGACCTCAGAATTTCATTATGGATGTTATTTCTTCTGTTCAGTTTTTTTTTTTTTCCGCCTTTTCCATCTGATATCCAGTATCTGCTGTATTTTCTAGTTCATATTTTCAGTCAACTTCTTTAAAAGTAATTTGGACACTCTTCTTGCCAGTAATGCATTCATTGAACTCTTTTGGTTCTCAGCCAATTCTGGGGAGCAATGGTTTCCTTCATTCCCACACACATAAGGAAGAAAAAAAAAAGTAAGATTGCAAAGACACAGTGGGAATCACTCCTCTTATGCAGTTTTGTTTACTGATACACAAAGACCAGCACAAGTACCATTGATAAAATTATATTCACGTTTCTTTTTAATTATCTTGAAAATATTGACAGACTTAGATAACAGTGGCAGCTTTGTTTTTTCTCTATATACTAAACAATCTCTGGTAAAATCACTTGTGTATGAAAGTTAGTATGATGAGGATGAACAATTTATGTAATAGTCCTCTGCTTCTTTTTTTTCAACACTCGCTGAATGAAACTGAGGAGTTTGGACTGAAAAATTTGGCAGTCATTTTTTGATAATTTCTCTTGTGCTGTTAAACAAAAAAGAGGGAAACTCTCAGAATAGTAGCATGGCTACTGTAATTTTATGTGCACTTTGTGAGTTTGTAATGTTTTGAAGAGGAGAAAGAGGAAACAACCTGCCTAACTACCTTGTCAGTGATATTTTAATGAATGAAATTAGATACAAGTGAAATAGTATAGTTTTATCCCATCTTCCACTTATTATTGTAATCACACCACTACATAAAGACATAGAGGTCTGATATATTTTCCAAATAATATCTTACTGCAGCCATGCAGACCCAGCAGATTCATTGTGACTCAGTTTTTTCATATAAAGTAGAAAATGCAAGAGAATAATAAAAATGATCTTTTTTAATCTAGTGCCACAAGAAGAATTCTTGTATTTTGGGGGGTAAGGAAAGCAAGTGAGACAATTCCCTGGGACACACACCAGAATTAACAGACTTGTTTTGCAAAGCGAGCTTCCTGCTGCAAAGCAATTCCTTATTTCTTGTTCTTCTCAGTCCTGGCAATTGACCTAAAACAGTGTATAAGGTTTACATTTCACTGGTATCTACTGGAGGTCATACCATTCAGCTTCAGTCTGTGAATACCCCTCCTAGTATGACCATTTCCTTGATTTTCACCATTACACGTATTAGAAACAAAAGTACTATGAAATCCAGTAGAAGCCTTAGAGCTAAGGTTTAATATAGTGATGGGAAAATACAGACGCAAAAAATAGTTATGTATGCTAAAGGCAACTATACTGTTGCCTCTTTCTGTTCTGTGCTCATTGGCCACAGTAGAATTTTGGAGGAAAATATGGTCTCAGAATCAAGGTCCAGACACTCCCTGCCCAGTACCTTTTTCTCCCTTTTTCTTGCCATAACATTTCCATGAATGAAAAAAATGTATTGTCAGTTTTCCTACAGCCATTTCAATTTCATACTTCAGTTTGATCTTGCTCTTCTGTATTCTTCTGGAACCCTTCAGCTGTATTACCAGAATTTGATTCATCAACAATTATCAGTGTGAAAATCTAGCATGGAATATCATGCTACAGAGAAGATAAAAAGGTATTGCAATAGCAAATATGCTCACATTGTTCATGTCCAAAGTAGGATTTGAAATACAATTTATTAATTAACATTTGAACTACAGCAATAATTCAGTTAACTATGAAGACATTTGACAGAAAAGCTTTCTTTTCTGTTCAGAGATAGTTCAAGTTGTATGTTCAAGCCTCTTGTAGAATAAATAAAAATTAAATAACTGAATACTGTTCAGACCACTTTAAAAGTAAAATATTTATATATTTTTGTTTTTCTTCTTTCCCAGTCTACATGAAAAACTGAGAATCTCAAAGCAGAAAAATAACAGTGAGACAAAGATTAGTTAACAGCCAAGTAAGCACATTTTAAGCAAAATCTTTTTTATGTAGATTACAGAAAAAACATGAATGGTTAACAGTTCAGTATTATTTGTGGCACCTTTTAACACATTGTCAAGAGCTCATAAGAGAACACAAGTAAAGGTGTTTTTATTTGCATACAATAGAATATACACTTATCTCTTCAAGCACAGATTTATAGCAAAGAAACCCTCAGGACCAGACTGTATTAAACTTATCTTCTTGAGTTGTTTTCTCTTTTCTTTTCTCACCCAAGAGTGTAATAAAGATTATGAGAAAATAGATAATAACTAAAATAAGGATGATAATAACAAAGATAATAAGATAAAAGTATTATAACTTGGCATTACAAACTCATTATAATCAGAAACAAAGTAATTGGATCACAATAGTATACCACTGGACTGTTCTTCATTCTGGAATATATTATATTTGTAGACCTACACCAATAGACTTCAATTTCAAGAATTTTAAATTAAATATAATGTTTGTTGATGAATCTAAAAAAAACCCCAACCACTTATTTAATATATATATTGATATGTTTAACTTTTCAAAAAAATGTTCTTAATTTAGTTATTTTGGGAAAACATATCAATTTTTATATGAAACCATCAACTGGACATCAGACCATATATTTAGTCTTTCAAGAAGAACACTTTTTTTGAAAGGAAGTCCTTCAAATCATTATCTTCACTGTCTTATATATTAACGTGTGCCATTTTGATATGTGTTAACTTAGAATCATAGAATAGAATCATAGAATCATTAAGGTTGGAAGAGACCTCCAAGATCATCGAGTCCAACCGTCAACCCAACACCACCATGCCCACTAAACCATGTCCCTAAGCGCCTCATCTACCCATCTTTTAAATACTTCCAGGGATGGTGACTCAACCACTTCCCTGGGCAGCCTGTTCCAATGTTTAACCACTCTTTCAGTAAAGACATTTTTCCTCACGTCCAATCTAAACCTCCCCTGGCGCAACTTGAGGCCATTTCCTCTTGTCCTTTCGCCAGTTACTTGGGAGAAGAGACCGACACCCACCTCGCTACAGCCTCCTGTCAGGTAGTTGTAGAGAGCAATGAGGTCTCCCCTCAGCCTCCTTTTCTCCAGGCTAAACAACTCCAGCTCCCTCAGCCGCTCCTCATAAGACTTGTTCTCCAGACCCGTCACCAGCCTCGTTGCCCTTCTCTGGACACGTTCCAACATCTCAACATCCTTCTTGTAGTGAGGGGCCCAAAACTGAACACAGTATTCGAGGTGCGGCCTCACCAGTGCCAAGTACAGGGGCACGATCACTTCCCTGCTCCTGCTGGCCACACTATTTCTGATACAGGCCAGGATGCCGTTGATATTTGAAGATATTTGATGTCACTTGGGCAATATAGTGAAATCAAAACACAGCACAATATAGCAATTGTCATATACAGCTGGATCACAATACAAATGCGATTTCCATTACTGATCTCTATATGCTCACTGTCATGATGCTGGGTGACCCCAGTCATCAGGAAGGAATCATAGAATCATAGAATAGTTTGGGTTGGAAGGGACCTCTAAAGGTCCATCTAGTCCAACCCCCCTGCCATGGGTAGGGACATCTTCAACTAGAGTAGGTTGTTCAGAGCCCCGTCCAACCTGACCTTGAAGGTTTCCAGGGATGGGGCATCCACCACCTCTCTGGGCAACCTCTTCCAGTGTTTCACCACCCTCATTAAAAAAAATTTCTTCCTTATATCTAGTCTAAATCTACCCTTTTTTAGTTTAAAACCATTCCCCCTTGTCCTGTCGCAACAGTCCTTACTAAAAAGTCTGTCCCCATCTTTCTTATAAGCCCCCTTTCAGTACTGATAGGCTGTAATAAGGTCTCCCCAAAGCCTTCTCTTCTCCAGGCTGAACAACCCCATTTCTCTCAGCCTTTCTTCAGAGGAGAGGTGTTCCATGCCCCTGATCATTTTTGTGGCCCTCCTCTGGACCCGCTCCAAGTCCATGTCTTTCCTGTGCTGAGGGCTCCAGAGCTGGACACAGTACTCCAGGTGGGGTCTCACCAGAGCAGAGGAGAGGGGCAGAATCACCTCCCTCCACCTGCTGGCCACG
>NW_008823960.1:659051-665645 GCF_000699105.1 Pygoscelis adeliae | reverse complement strand
CAGTACCCCCAAGTCCTTCTCGGCAGGGCTGCTCTCAATCCCTTCATCCCCCAGCCTGTATTGATACTGGGGGTTGCTCCGACCCAGGTACAGGACCTTGCACTTGGCCTTGTTGAACCTCATGAGGGGGGTTGTACTAGATGATCTTTAAAGGTCCCTTCCAACCCAAACCATTCTATGATTCTATGATTCTATGATTTTAGATGTCAATCTTAGGCTAAATCCTACCCTTCAAAACTTTATTTCTTTCCCTGCAATACACCTGAAACCAAGAGTGACTAGCTCATCTGAAGAGATATACATTAGATTAGATGAGTTCCATCTGTGATGTTAAAAAGTCATTTGATACCTCAATTTTTTGAATGATTCATTAAAGCTTGCAGATTTTGCCTCAATATGTTAAAAAGGGCCTTAAAGCATATACATATATGCACAATTTAAATGGTTGTGGTTTTTTTAAATGTAAGACTCCAACATGTACAGTGTCATCTAATTAATTTCAATCTTGAAAATATACATTCAATATTTCCCCACACAACAAAGTCAAACACTCACTAACCCTTAATTGTGTGCTTTGAAACCTTAATGGAGATAGGAGGAAATATCACACATACATTACATGAGTAAGATTTTATTTTACTGGGGAGTGAAACAGGAAAAAAAAATCATCCTTCTAGTCAAAAAGAGGAAAATTATTTGGCTAATGCTTTGTAAACAATTGCAAATTCACATAAATAAAAGGCCTGACAAATTTCACCAAAGTGGCAAATGCAGGGATTTTTTAGTACAGTGAAGCCATAGCTTCCAAAGGACTATAAAGCATCACTTGCAAAAATTTCTTCAATTTTGAAATTTTAGTGTATCTTTTCTTTGACTTTTCAAGAGCTATTGCAGAATGCAAGCGATCGAGGCAAGCCGTCAAGGTACTACACCACATCAGTGTATTAACTACAGGGTATGTGTCACTGATAACACTGGTAGTCTCAGTACAGAGTCTTTGTGTTCAAAGGATGGGCAGAAAGACTGCTGCAAGGCATAAAACTATTAATATGATCTTATTTCCATAAGCTTGTCTTCAAATGTATGCAGTCATTACTATATAATTTCCTTGAATAATGCTTTAAGTAAGAAAGACTCAGTAATAATATGATAGTATTATCCAGGAGCCTACAATGAAACAAAGTGGTGTATATTTGTTCCCGAATTTCTCACGCCATATGATGAATAGCAGCAATTATAAGAAAGAACAATATTAGTTTTACAGTTATTGTTATTATCTCAAAGTGCTAAGAATAAAACCCCGTATTTCACTAGATAGTCCAATCACCACCAAAATATGTGACAGAGGAACATTTTATAATCTCTGTATTTCACACTGACTGCACAACTAGAAATTGGCAGAGCCAAGTCATTTATATCTCCTTATTACCAGCTTGCAGGAGGCTTTGAGAATATGGGGCTAGTGATGGATATTTTTACAGCAGATGTTGTTTTATTCTCTTTTACTGTAGTAAGTATACTTCAGATTAGTTCCACTGCAGTTTATTAAAGTAGCAGAAAGAGATTAGCGATAGGAGAACAAGACACACAACTTGCCTACTCTTGTTTTGTGGCAGGAACCATATTTATATAGAAATGGAGACTATTTAGGCAGAATCAGAGTTCCTTCATTTATAAATTTAGATCTTATTGTGCTGTGTAATTCATTTAAACTGATGCAAAATTTACTTAAATATTGAACAATTATTTAAATGGAATATTTCTATTGCAATTTAGATTTCCACTAAGTATTTGTTGTGGTTTAACCTCAGTCGGCAACTGAGTACCACACAGCCGCTCGCTCCCTTCCCCCCACCTCCCCAGTGGGATGGGGGAGAGAATTGGAAGAGTAGAAGTGAGAAAAACTCATGGGTTGAGATAAAAACAGTTTAATAATTTAAATAAAATAATAATAGCAATAATATTATTAATAATGTAATAATAATACCCAAAGCAAGAGATGCATAATGCAATTGCTCACTGCCCGCCGACCGATGCCCAGCCAGCTCCCGAGCAGCGGGCCCCCCGGCCAGCTTCCCCCAGTTTATGTACCGAGCATGACGTCACATGGTATGGAATGTCTCTTTGGCCAGTTTGGCTGTGCCCCCTCCCAGCTTCTTGTGCACCTCCAGCCTTCTCAGTCGGTAGAGCATGGGAAGCTGAAAAGTCCTTGACTAGTGTCAGCACTACCTAGCAACAACTAAAACATTGGTGTGTTATCAACATTGTTCTGGTCCTAAATCCAAAACACAGCACTGTACCAGCTACTAGGAAAAAAATTAACTCTATCCCTGCCCAAAACCAGGACAGTATTTTAAACAAATATTTCTCTCAAAGGGTAAAAAGTACCTAAATGCAGAAAGCCCAGCTAAATTAGTGGATTAAGTGAGACTGAAATACTGTGAAAATACTTTCGCTAGTTCTTCCAACAGGGTGAACTACACTCAAAGCAAACAGATTTAACTGAATGGAAACCAGAATATTTGATATGTTTGTACACTTCTGTGTTGTTTTTCAAGGTAGTTGAACTATAATAATGATATTAAATTGATACTTCACTTCTAGATTCAAAGTTCAAAATAACCCAGCTACTTACAGACATGTTCTTACTTGTAGAGGTTGCTAGGGTCCAAATTCAGCCTAAATCACTGTCCATAGCACCTCTGGCAGCATAGAAGCAGCCAGTAGGATACAGCAGTCCCAGGGCCAGCTTATTTTGGCACTTAATATTCTGGGAAAAAATAAAGAAATTTCACTGGTTTGTATTGCACATATTCATCGGCTCTGAAAATGAACATGGATTTTGTGGAATATGCACCCTTGCAGCAAAGACGGCCAGCAGCCTTCTGGGCTGCATTAGGAGGAGGGTTGTTAACAGGTCAATGGGAGTGATCCTTCCCTTCTACTCTGACCTGGTGAGACACATTTGGAGTTCTGGGTCTAATCCTGGGAGACATGGACATCCTGGAGCAAGCCCAGCAAAGGGCCATGAAGATGAATAAGGGTTTGGAGCATCTGTCCTATGAGGAAAGGCTGAGAAAGCTGGGACTGTTTAGCTTGGAGTATAGAAGGCTCAGGGAGGATATAATCAATCTATTAAATACCTGATGGGTGGTAGTAAAGACGACGGTGCCTGATGGTCCACAGTAGTGTTCATTGAGAGGACAAGTGGCAATGGGCCCAATCTGAAATACAGGAAATTCCACTTAACCATAACAAAACCCATTTTTTACTCTGAGTGTGGTCAAAAAGGAGTCTCAGTCCTTGGAGATACTCAAAACCTGACTGGAAATTATCCTGAGTGACCTGTTTTAGCTGACCTTGCTTTGAGCAAGGTAGTTGGACTAGATGATCTCCAGAGACCCTTTCCAACTGCAACTATTATGTGCGATTCTGTGATTGCTGTATTGACTTTAGCAGTGCCAATGTAAGGGGGCTAAAACAAAAATGGTATGAAGCCCTATCTACAGCATCTATTTGTAGTATTTCTGTTTGATCTTAAAACACTTAAAGTTGTCAACCTTTCCACTACAACTTTCAATTTACAGTCTGTCAATGAGATCGTCTAAGATAAAAATGAGAATAAGGTATCCTACTCTGCTGATAGTCAAAGGGAGTGAGACACCAAACAAAGCTTTCTGTCCTTAAAAATTTATTAAATGAATAATTAAATGTCTACCAAATTATATTCCAGAAATTAAAAGCAATAGCTCAAAAAAGAAAAAAAAAATGTTCACTTTAACAGTGTTGTATATTCACAGATAGAATGCTAAGTTTTAAGAGATTCCTCCAAGTCCCCAATTCTGGTTTTATATATTTGAACAAATTGGAGTGCTTGGAACATATACTCAATACTGCTTCAGAAAATTAAAGTTAATGCCATGAGAATGTTATAGTTAGGTCTATAGTTGCTCTCAGATTATTCAGCATCCACCTAATTTTAGCAGATTGTATCTGAAGAATGTAAATACAGTGTGTACAGCTGTCCTGGTTTCAGCTGGGATAGAGTTAATTTTCTTCCTAGTAGCTGGTACAAGTGCTGTGTTTTGGATTTAGTATGAGAATAATGTTGATAACACACCGATGTTTTAGTTGTTGCTAGGTAGTGCTTACACTAGTCAAGGACTTTTCAGCTTCCCATGCCCTGCCAGCGAGAAGCTGGGAGGGGGCACGGCCAGGACAGCTGACCCAAACTGTCCAAAGGGATATTCCATACCATGTGACGTCACGCTCAGTATATAAACTGCGGGGAGTTAGCTGGGGTGGGGTGACGGCTGCTTGTGAACTGGCTGGGCATTGGCTGGTGGGCAATTGCATCATGCATCACTTGCTTTGTATATTCTTCTATTATTATTACTATTTTATTTCAATTATTCAACTGTTCTTATCTCAACCCACTTTTTACTCTTCTGATTCTCACCCCCATCCTACCGGGGCGGGGGCGGGAGTGAGCGAGTGGCTGTGTGGTGCTCAGTTCCCGGCTGAGGTTAAACGACGACAGCAGCTTACTTCATTCATGTTGGTTAGCATTTGTTTACACACAGCCTGAACTACACACTTGGTAGCAAGATGGAAAAGGTCTTTTCACTTTTTTTGTGAAAATATTTCTGTAACTGAAATTCATGCATTTGAGATAAAAATGAAGAGTCACAATAACAGTTTAGTTTCTTCTGCAAAACTCATACTATGTTTAATAACTATTCTAAAAAAAAAAAAAAGGCAATTTCAGTCATGTTATTTTCTGATTTTGTTATTAAATTGATTATAGTGGTGGTGGTTGAGTCGACTGCATTTTTTTTTCCACCCCCTTTGTAAAAATAGTTGACTAGAAACAAGACATGCTGCAGTGTCTAGAAATCAGTTACGGATTTAGAGAAGGGAAGAAGTTCTTCAAAGAAAAGCAACCTCTCTATTTCCCTGTCAGGTGCAAGACTTTCTTTGTGGACTGTGAAGCAGTCATGAACTCACAGTTACATTCCCCTATGCCTACCACCTCCCTACTCACAGCATATCTCAGTCAAGCCTTGCTAAAACATTGATTTTTAAAAAATAAACTTATTGTGCAGTAAAAGAGATTCACAGGGTAATCTCCTTTTCTGTAAAGTGGCATTTAAACAAAAACGTAAAAGATTCTTCAAATATTTTTGCTACCTTTATCATTAGACAGTAGCTTCTGTCTTTTCTGAATGTTATTCAAAAAGCAAATGTGAAAACATGGAATCAACTTTTTTTCTTTTTGTCTTCTCCCTGTCTGTTTTTTTTCTTCACCTCGTACCTTACACATAATAAAACTCACAAAATTGTGGTAGTGCTAACCCTGCTATAACTGCTTTCTTCTTGTAATTCCATTTTGAAGACATGCACATTCCCACTCCAGCATGCCTTAGCAGCAAATACATTTCTTGTATTTTTACTTGGTGTAATCAGTTAAAGTTGTCAGTTTACCCACTCCCATTTCTTATCTGTATCTTATGATAAATTGCACTATAAATTGATGTCACAAGCCATTTAGTGAACTTAGATAGCATTAGGTCCTATTTTTTACTTGTTTTCCTGTGTGGCTAATATATTATCATTAAAAGTTTCAAAATATGAGTTAAGAGTTTAAAACAATGGAGTTGGCTCTTTTCTTTGTTTTGAGGTTTTCTTTAAACTTATATTTTCATACCTGATCCCTAAAGAACACTGTTCAGAATTATTAACAGCAAATATGTGTTTACAGCTAGTTTAAATCAGTTGCTAATTAACTCCACAAGGCAGAAATGGATTTCTGTTTAGCACTGAGTTTGCGCTTTTCCTTTATTCTTGACACTCACAGGTGTGAGGTTCAAACTACATTAGCATCTGCTCTGTAACTGCCTGATCTAAACTCTGTTGAAATCACCATAAATTTAGTGGGAAAATTTGATGGGAAAATCTTCACAGAAATCCTACAATCTTAGAAAAAATTAGACTAGACAGGACTTCTGGAAATCTGATCTGACACCGCTCTCAAATTAGGGCCAACTTTGAGGTTAGATCAGGTTGCCAAGGGTCTAGTCACATTTTAGTACCTCTGCAATCCCTTTGGTGCATCTCTTCCAGTGTTTCACCACCCTCATTGACTTTTTTTTTCCCCCTTTTTATCTGATTGGAGAATCCCTTCCTGCAACTTTTGTCCAATGTCCACTTCTTTCATTGCATAATACAACCAAGAGCCTAGCTCCATTTTCTCTAAAACTACACCATAGGGAATTGAAGAGAGCAATTAGAGTCCGCCTTTGCCCTCTTTTCTTCAGGATGAACGAACTCGGGTCTCCCAACCCTCCTTGTGTGTTACATAATATATAATACTGTAGCCATAAAAATTTTTATATATATATATGACAGCTTTTTTCTTGTTCTAATAATTAAAAACAAGCCAACACAAAACCATCCATTGTTGATTAGTTTATTATTACTCAGCTTAAATGTAGTTATTTTCAGGGCAGCATAATGTTTCCTATTAGAAGTTTATAGCTGATTACTGTGCACAATCTTGCTATTGTTTTTTATGCAAAGCCCTCATTACTTTCA
>NW_008823960.1:644308-658977 GCF_000699105.1 Pygoscelis adeliae | reverse complement strand
AGCAGGAGTTCCACAAGTGAATATGACCAAAGGTTAATTAAAATGATCAAGTTTATTCAGATTATGCATTTCCTGGCTTGTTCTTTTTTGCAATGAATAAGATTCAAAGCATATATAATAAAATAAACACAAGCTGAGGGGATTTTGTGATGGTGATTTCTTTTTTTTTTTTTTAATAGAAAACAGCAATGACTGTTCGGATGCATGATAGCCAAAAAGAAGAAAATGCATTGTATAAAAATAATTGTTACATACAGATAATGTACATAAATGCTTATTTTATTAGTAAAAGACATTGTATATATGTCTGGAGACCTGTACTATGTCATTAGACATATATGTCTAAAAGAAATACCACACTATTGGATTGTTTATCTCTATGATTTTAAATATTTAGTTTTATTTTTAATATATTGTAGTAATCAGTAACTCATATCTTAAATTTTCCTATTGCAAAGAAATAAGATTTCAAGGCATTTTGTGAAGAAGCATTTTTGTACACAGGAAGGCACAAAATGAACTTGTAAGAGAGGTAAATTTAGGGCTTGCTGACTTGGATTTATGTGTTGTAAAACACTAACCACAGAGATTCCAGTATAAATATCAACTACAAAATTCTTTCTCAGAGATTGCAGGAGAGAATAGCAAAACATTAGGAAAAAGAAAAGGTCAGAATATTTTCTTTGCTTTAAAAAATTGTATTACTAATTATCACATTTCTAGCCTTTTAAATTTTTTTCCTTTACAGCCTGTAGATGGCAGCCTTGTACCATTCATGAAATACACACATATTTACATATATAAATACCTATGCACACAGAAAGAAATATAAAATATTAGGAAGGTGAGAAGGAGATGGAGTTTGTGGGGGTTTTCATTTTATTTTCCACATCATGAGGTGGTAATTGTATAAAGTACAAAGTTTCTGTAAATCTGATTTAAGTCTTTCTATGGTTCTGCATTTTGTATATTTATGGAAACTAATTTCACTGTCAGAATGACAATACACAAATAATTATCTCTAAAATATTGCTGATATCTCTAGTAGAAAATAAGTGCCTCTGCAAGTGATGGGATGCTGTCATGCTTCACTAGGCTGAATGAGTGTAGACAATTTCAGAATTGGACATCTACTTATGAGTAATGGTGAACTTTTCCTTAATGTGTATTTCTAAAATTACAGTGGCAAGAAAGCTTGCACTTAGGAATATAAAAGGCCTAAACATCAAGCAAATTTTATTTGAATTACTGTGGAGCACTCAGTTTTAATCTGTGAGAGACATATATTTGATGTTTGTGCACCAGAAAAAAAGAACACACACATATACATGCACACAAAACTCACAACAACAAATCAACCAACCAAAAAAACCACCTCAAAAGGCTTCTGACAGCAATATCAGGAAAGCAGAATTACAGGGAAGTATTTTCTCAGCTTACACAGTAGCCAACCACACAACACCTTCACATATCTTTTGATAAATAGTTATGCCATGACTGATATGCTGCATGCATCTTAAACAGCATGATAGAATAAGCGCAGTCTGTGGCAATTTGGGGAAAGAAAAAATCCCATAACAACACAAGACCCTCTAACCAGTCTTGTGACTTCTCTGTGTGTGTCATGTCCTTTTTTACTAATGGTCTTTTCCTTCTGCCTTTGAAAAGTTTTTTAAAGGTACTATACAGGGCTCTAGTGTAAGAATCCTAAACAGATACTCCTCCACAATGTGGCTTTGTCTTAGTGATTTCAAGCCTTTCTGGTCTGTAGAACTAATTTATACCTTCCTTTCTACATGAAATTGTTTCTGATTGATGCTCTGATGAAGTATTCTGCATCTGACCAACATGTCCACATTCTGCTCTTTGCTGATGCATCACATCTGAAGCATTACTTTTCACTGCCAAGATATAAAAAGTGTGGTAACAGGAGAATAAAAAGTAATTTGCCTCAGCAAAACATAAACACTCCTGATATTCAGCCTCTGTTCCTTAGCCTTCTACTTGAAGAAGGCAAATCTTATTTTCACTTGTTCATGAAGTTGCCATGGAAATATATATTGGCCAATATAAATAACTTGTTAAAGGATTTATTAAATAAACATCTTATATTGGTAACCCAGCCTCAGCTTTTTATTTCTGTTCCTTATTCTAAGTGGAAAGCATGCCTTAATTATAAAATCACTGGCTGTGGACTAGGTTCCATTACAGAATCCTCTGTAGATTTCCTTCCTCATCTTAAACGTTAGTTTTAGTCAAATTATGCCAATGTTTTGTTTGGTCCTTATTTGTTGCTCATTGTCATTTGTATAGTCACTGCTTACAACACAAGGTACTCAAAAAGGGCTTGCAAATGAGGATGTCTAATTTCAAAAGCTGTCTAGTGCTGCAATGTGTCAAGGCTTGCCTGGCAGAATTTAGTTCAATTTCTCTGTGGAATCTAGACATATAAACTCCTTCCCTTTCAAACTTGAGTGCCCTAGGATGTGGTAAGAAATATCAATATACCCTGATATTTGAAGTGCTGTGTACCTCCACTCTTTATTCAGCATGACAATTTGGCTTGATTATGTTTTGAACTTGGACCAGAAGAAATGGTAAAGCATAGGAAATAGGGAATCAAGGCTGTCATAGTATGAATTTAGTAGTGTTTATGCACAGAAGAGGAACTAAATGCTCAATCTTAAAGCACGATTTGAAGGAGAGAAATTTTGCACAGCTTACAACATAAAAAAATATTTTTGGATTAGAGCAAATCTCAAAAAAAAAAAAAACCCAAGGAAGAGCTACTTAAGGGAAAAGAAGGAAGTGACAGGAGGGGCAAACCTGTAGCCTTAATCACTGTAATTAGTTACTGAATTATGAGGTTTAGTTAAATCTCTCCATCTATCTCAAAATATATTTATTATTCTCCATTCACTGATCATTACAGAAATTCCCCTTTCTGTACCTCTGATCCCTCAACAGTTCTTCCACATTACTTACAGAAAGTAATCAAAGTAGTATGAATTAAATATAGATTTAATTTAAAAATTTCTTTTCACTAGAGAAAAAAAAATCTTGGATCTTAACCAGCACAACATTTTGTTTGTTCAATATAAATATAAAGGAAAAAAGTGAAATCTTAAGCTATCTGAATGAGAGGAAGATCCAAGACTTTCTCTTGTGCTTAATCTAAAGCATGAAGCATGTATCAAGTGATATTTAATGTTTCAGATTTTATTCTGAGATCTCAGAGCTCATTCTTTTCCAATGTCCTTTCCCTGATAAAGTACATGGAATTAGAGATGCAACAACTGAGAACTTAACTAGTCTCAATCGTTCATAGAAGCAATAACATATTTCTTCCCATCAGTCCCACAAATACTGAAATCTCCATCAAGTATTTATAAGACTTCCTTGTTACAGCGAAGTCAACACTCAAACGTGTGCACTTCGTGTGTGCCCTTTTCAGTCAATGCAGGAAAAAAGAAATCTTTATTTGGGAAGTTCAATAAAGTAAATCCAATTGCTTTAAGATGGACAGAATTTATGATCCAAGATATTTTTTATAATAAAGAGCACATTTTTCAAGGTCTCTGGCTATTTCTCTCCCCTAATTTAACTGGAAAATAACTAGTTTTATTTGCTAAATTAATACTAAAACCTTCCACTTTCATCACAACCCAGGTAAACTTGGCATGTTTCTTACTATCAATTTTACTGCTAAGTAAATATTGCCACCTGAGCAGACATTTTCTATTTTAAAAAGATGTTGTGATTACATCTGGTATATTCACTGCTATATTTAGTAAATTCTGTAATTAGTGTAGTCTTATCTGCATCCAAAAAGAAAGTTCAAATCTTTGCAGTTGTGGTAGTTTGGGGTTTTTTTAACCTCACAGGAGTTTCAATCATAATGCTTTAAGTTTTCACTCAATATTAGTATATATAATCAACACTTTTAGTGATGATTCTTAATTTTACATGTTTATAGATGCAATAATCAAGTTAATACACCAGAATAATATACAATTCATAATGCCAGAGTATTGTCCACATGTTTTATTTTCTACCGTACTGCCTTTTATACCCTTTTAAGTATTTTTATTGGTTTTGGTAGTAAACTGCTGGGCCGTGTTTAAGCTGTTCTGCACTATTTTGATTTTCCTGAACAGAAAATTCAAGTTTCTCATCTTTTACATGTATATACTCCATTAAAATTCTACTCATACTTACAGTGGGTTCCATGTAGCCACAAGATCTCCAGTTGGTAACACGTGCTACATACTAGTCTGTCTGAAGCAACAGGGGACAATTTGAATTCTGGGTGTAGCTTCTATATTCAGCAGAATTACACCTGAGATGAATTTGACTTGAAAGCTTTCCTTTTCATGAGTGACATAGATTTGCTATTCAAAATTAAAGATAAGCACTAAATCAAATACAATCTGTATCAGCTTGTGAAGAAACTGTCTTATAAATTAGATGGTGCTGGGCTAAGCTAAAAAAAAATATCTGAGTAGCTGGAAATCAAGAAGGGCTACTAAATCTGCTGATCTGTAATGTGAACAACTTGGAGCTCAGTCCATTTCCTTCATCAAAGAAGGAGATGTGTTCATAAGAGTCAGTAAAACAGTAAACACAGAACCAACTCTGCTAATGGACTCCTAAGTCTGAAGGACAAAGTTTTAACACAATCCAATAGTTAAAAGATGGGACAGACAAATTCAGATTAAGCAAGAGGTACAATGCTTTCTGAAGAGTCTTAACAATTAACAATTTGTCTTTTTTTTTTTTTTCCTTGTTTGGTAGTGAAATAGCTGATCTGATTCATGCAAAATGAATTTTACTACCAATGTTATACTATTTATTTCAGTGGTTCATTCAAGTTTTATTATAGAAGAGTGCATGAAGGCTATTGTGCCACATCTAGCAGCTGGAAGCAATTTCTGACCAAGGAAATTAAGAAAGCTTGGTGTTAACACTACGGCAGTTTGCTAGTGCCATTTTGAGTAAATTAAATACGGAGCAGAGAGGATATGCTTCGGTGCCTGGTGAGACTATGGTCAAATAAACGACCAAAATACTCTTGGTAGACAAGGATTACACGTAAAAAAAACCCCGAACTTATTACAACTTGGTGGTTTGGTTTTTTTATTTACTTTAACAAAATATGATGATATTTAACATCTTCTATAACACCATCAGGACTGAGAAGCACAGAACATGTTATAGCCCAGGAAGAGACAATACGGTTATTCAGTGATATCTTTGCTGTGCAATCTTATTGAAGGTTTGATGAATCTTAATACACAATAAAGTTTATCATAGTATACACGATTTGTGTCTCTGCAGAACCCTCAATGTGTGGGTTTCCTGGTTTTCCAGGGGTTCCATTTATTCTCATTTAGATAGAATGTGTTGTAAAGTAAAATCTATTATCATATTTGGTATATTGTATATGATTGTCCACAACTTTAACAAATATATAGACACAATATAAGACTAGCATACTTTTTACATGAAACATTGAAAAATAACAAAGTAGATCATGTAAGGTCATTTCAAAATTGGACACTTGCTTGTACTAGGAAATCTAGGAAATGTTTTACATTGAATCTAGGAAATGTTTTACATTGAATAGACTGTGATACATCATGAACCACAAATTTATCACGTAGTAGTTCTATTATTAAGATAAAAGAAATATTGCATTTTACCAAAATTAAGTTAAGGTTTATTATGCCCTTTTTTTTCTTTTGGTGAAGCGATATCTAGTATTTGAAAGGAAGATGAAATCTTGAAGAAGAATTTGAAATCTTACTTATTCATATTTTACTTTCTGTCTAATTTTACAGAATCAGTCTTTTTTCTGATTCTTTTTTTAGAAGATCTTTTGCTCTTTTGTATCCTGATTGTCATTGGAATATCCTAGATGATTTTAAGCAGAAAGTATGGTCTATGGGAATTCTGAGTTGCAATATTCTGAGGGGAAAAAAACCCAAACCAAACCCACAACAAAACACCACAAAACAATAAAAAGTGCTGAAAAATAAGAATTAATGTCTGTACTGAGAATAAGTTAATAATCTTGGAATTAGCATAGGATCAAAAGGCAGCATCCAGAACAATTTCCTCTGGAGAGTACCTCCCTTTCCAAAAAGTTATGTTACTGTTCAGTGGGATACTAGCAGGAATAAGTGATTGTTCTTCATGTTCTCTCATAGCAGCTATTACACTTCGGTTTCTGTTCTAAAGGCCCCAAAAATTCTTGTTAATTAACTTGAAGGAAAATGACCTTTGTTACAAATGCTGCAAGGTAGAAGGCTTACAATGAAGTAGAAATGCTACTTCTTTTCCATAAACAAAATAATAGGTGTAAAATTATTAATTATCTAAGAACAACAGCAAAATAATTAACTACTTTCTATAAGTTTCTATTTTGCTAAGAGTAAAATGCCAATCCTTCAAGTGCTAGTTGTGAAATTCATGCCCTTCTGAGATGAGATCATATTATCATGAAACAAATATTTCAGTTCTGAGGTTGAAAACCTCACTGGCATTATCTCCCCCAAACCCTCAGGCCTCAAAATAAATTACATTGAGAAAAAATGTACATATATGTTTGCTTTTAGTACACATTTTAGCTTAGAACAATCTACCTTAATATCAGAGATATCTATATTTTTGTGGAAGACACAAATATCTCTGAAGTATTTTAATTCCATTAAAACTTCCTACATTTTAATGATCTGTTTCCAAATATCTTCTTGAAATTGGAGCCAGAAGCATTACTATTACATTTACAACCGATAGAATAACAGTTTTGGGGTTTTTAATCAAAGAGAAATAACACTTCAGTTTTTCAAACAGAAGTCTACTAGTATTGAAGTATTTGCCAGCTAGGATTTCCTACAACTGAAAATGTAAACTGTTGTTGGAACTCAGTACTAGTGAGCAGCTAACTACTTAAGATTTCATTTAGCTATAAAGATTTTACATTCTTTCAAAAACAAGGCATAACTTTTACAGAATTAATATATCCTTAGGTACGAGCAAGAAAGAAGAAGATGAAGAATAAAGGCAAAGAATAAATTATGAGAAAAAAGGCTCTATACACCGTAGGAACAATGATTAGTTGTCTCATGTTTTATCTCGGTATTCTATACTATATTTGGCAGCTTTAAGGGCATATTATTAAAAAAAAGCTATGGTAGATCACAAGTTCTTGCTCCAGGATGGGCCAATCTATTTGTCAGGCAGTTAAGAAAGAATTAAAGGAATCTCAAGTGTTGACAGTGTTGATAAAAATGAGCTTGATCAAAAAACTATTGGAATCTGTGAGATATTTGTTCACTGGTTTTGATGAGAGCATTATAAGAGCTTCTGACAAATATCTTCCTCATCATTCATTTGGGAACATACACTCTGTACCAGAACAATTTTAATTTCTTTCAACAATTACACGTCATAAAGTGTGGCAGAGAAAGATCACTCAATGGGATTAGCCAGGATTTAAGAGAAACTGCTGTAATTCCCTATTTCTGCCACAAAAACTGGTCAAATTTTAGTCTCAGTGGAAGTTGTCAGATCAGTAGTGCTTCTGAGCCCAGCCATATCCCAACCGCAAGTAGGCCGCTCCGTCACCTGCAAAGCTCCTGTTTTCTGGAGGAGGAAAACAATTCTAGGTTGAAAGGGCCTGGGGTTGGAGTGCCCCAGTCTGCATCTGATCTGGACAAATCAAGGCATAATGTTTTGGGAAACACTGTTGTATGTTTTTACCTCTCAAACAAGAAACATCATTATTGCCCTAATTTTCTATAAATAGAATAAATAATGCTGGTTAGTACTTCATCAAAATATTGTGAGGAGAAATACAGTGAGATTTCATGCAACTTTTATATTAAAAATACCAACTGTGTAAGTTGTAACAGGTGGATGCAAGTTCACTGTATGGAGCTTATTACCTCCAGGTTAGCACTGTGGCAATAGGGCTTTTAGTAAAGACTTAAACATATGGCTTAAGCATAGAGACAAGCAGCTTATCTACGAAAGACTGTTGATCCCTAGAACATGCACCTTTGAGAAATGTCTCTCACACATGGATACCTACTAGTATGGGTATCCTGATAGCTATTAGTATAAATAGTGTTATAAGTTGGCTAGTTAGAATACCTGCATAGTAGTAAGGTATATTATTTCTTTTTTCTGCTTCTAGGCATATACACATGAATCCTCACAAAACCAAAAGCTGAAAGAAGGCCTGAAAGCCTCAGTCCAACAGAAAGTTTACAGTTCTGAATTCCAGCTTGAAGGCAGTTCTTAAGTTTCTGTTATGGATGATCTGCAGTCCCAGTCCAGTTCACAATATTTCTTCCTAAGACAACTACCCAGGTCTGAGATGTTCACAGGTTTAACAATAGTCAATAATAATTTACTAGCAATAGTTTAACATGATAGGCATGGACTCAGGTGTAAGGAATGAAATGGAGCTTCCCCATCATTACTTGATCTTTCTCTCTCCATTGTTTTAGTTTAAGCCTGGCGCCTAGCTTGCTGATGAGCCCACAGTACCCCCAATACAATCTCACTGCCTGCACACTTAATACTAGCACCCCAACCCTTGACTAACCTCCTCCACAGATTGTACAAGATTGCTCAGCCTCTGTGATACAGTGTAGAGCATTTCACCTGGATCTTGTCTGTAGAAAACCCAAGTGACTTGACCGTATGCACACAGAAATGCTTGAGTTAGGCAGTTACTTGAGCCATCTTACTTAAAATAGAATTTCCCTAATCGATGAAGACAGAGATATGCACCTCTAGTGGGCAATTTGGCCCAATAAACTCCTGACTCACCTTGCAAAGGTCTGAAATCACCCTCCACTGACCATTAGAAAAGTCCTAAATCAAGGCATTTCAATTAAATGTCTAAAATTAGATAGCTGAAATCTAGTCCAAAACCTGAGTAGAGCTGGGAGTCAAAAATGTCTCTGTCCCAGTCCACCTCTGTAATCACAACACCTTTCTAAAATAGGAAATGTCTGCTCAGGTGGCAATATTTACATAGCACTAAAATTGATAGTAAGAAATATTCCAAGTTTACCTGGGTTGTGATGAAAGTGGAAGGTTTTAGTATTAATTTAGCAAATAAAGCTGGTTATTTTCCAATTAAATTAGAGCAGAGAAATAACCAGAGACCTTGAAAAGTGTGCTCTTTATTATAAAAATATCTTGGATCATAAATTCTGTCTATCTTAAAGCAATTGGATTTACTTTATTGAACTTCCCAAATAAAGATTTCTTTTTCCCTGCACTGATTGAAAAAATTTCTGCTTGATATTTTTTGCTGCATTTATTTTCCTCACAACTACTGGGCTGATGACAAGTCACTTGTCACACTGCTGAATGATTATAATCAACTGGTAATTGAGGCTTTGTGTTAGTTAGCCTTTGCAAATTCAATTTCTTTGGCTAGAATGGTATCATTACAGACAGATTTATAAATCAGTATTACATGTTAATTACCAATATCAGAAAATAATAGCTAAAATACTGTCCTGAATAAACTGAATGTTAAACATGCACAGAATGCATAAATAAATTGCTCTGTTCTTCCCCTTGTCTGAAATTTTGAGAAAATACTTATATGCTATTCAATCACATCATATAATTCCTACATTCAACCAAGTTGTGTGTTTTGGTTTTGTTTTGTTTTGTTTTGTTTTTACAAATCTTGGGGTGTTTTTGACATATTAGAAGGAGACAGATTTTAGAGGAACACTCAACAGTACTGTGTAAAGACAGAAAAGTTCTCAGATTGTTTGTTTCTGCTTTCTCACAGAAGGTAATCACTGGCACCTAATCTTGATTGCAATCACATTTTAATGACATTCCTTATCCTTCCTAATCTTTTGGTTTATAATTCTCTAACCTTCTAATGAATTTTAAAAGAGAGGAGGAAAGTGACTCAGTTTGCATGCGTGGTAATTGGCAAAAGGCAAAAGGGAGAGTCAATTATCTCAGATTATTAACACAGACATGCTACATCTGGTAGTGACTGAGTCTGTCCAGAAATACCTATCAAATAAATTATTAAAATCAAGTGTTGGCAGATGTGGATCTTTACTCTCATGATTGCTTTCTCCTGATGTACAAGATTTGATAAAGTCTTTCAGTTTAAATTCTGGTGACTTTTTTTAACAATATCTTGGATGTTCAAAGGTTGTATGCACAATACATGGAAAATTTCCTAGGAAAATTAGACAACTATATGTGTTTATTTAGATTTTCCCACTTGTACTGGCTTAAGCCCAGCTAAAATGATGTGGAAAGTAGAAACAATCTGTATTCTTAAAGTGCAGCTACAGCCCTGAAGGAAAACCTGCTGGGATTGGCTGCAGATGGCTTCATCTCAGAAGAAGAATGTGCCTCTTAAGAGTTGCTTGTTCTGTATGCATGATCAAGCAACAGTCAATGGTTTCCTGTGCCTCATTAGCTGTGGTGACAGGAAGAAGTATGATTCTCCCAAAATACCTGCCCTTCCTCCAAACTAAGGTAACGCTGCATGGAGGAAACACTGAGAAACTTGAATTTCATGGGTTTGCTTGTTTGGTTTTTTTTCATAGAGCAAACCAGGAAACAGCAAAAATTCAACAAATTAACATAAAATTATTGTCAAATTCTTAACAGGAAATTAAATCACATTATAGTAAGCTTGAGCTTTTGATATGCACATTGTTACCTTCTCTCATCCAATAGAAAGAAGAAATTATTTCAGTTGGGCTGATGTTAATTTTTTAATTTTTGTTAGTTACAAAAATATGACACAACCTTTTAAAAAAAAAAGTACCGATGATGGAAATTCTCAAATGCTGCAGTATAACTCAGTATGCATGTAGACCAGGATTTCCTTAAATACCTTGTTCAATGTTCTGTATTTCAAACTGCGGGGACAAAGGCTGGACTAAAACTTCTTGGTTTTCTGTTAAAGCAGTGGTGCCTACGATGTTGGAAGGGGAATCAGCAGACACATTTAAGGCTCATAATTTTTTTGCTGAGTTGTTTGTGTAGTTGTAGTCAAGTTACTCTTTCTCCCTGTAGCTTTGCTACCCTTTCTACCATTTCTCTGTTTTCACTATACCCGCTAAGATTCACATAATCCTGAAGAATGCGTTTAAAATGAGTGAGTTGGTGTGTACCTTGAAAGATTCTCTCTATTGACTGTAAAGGAAAGCCTTTTGATTCAGATGTGACAGCTATGCTAAATTCTGCCCAGACAGTTTGAGTCCTTGCCCCTAAACTAATATTTTCCAGTTTAAACACTTATTTCTCCTACACCTCACAAAATGAAATATAAACATATGGTACTACAATGACCATAAAAGTTACAGTAGTCTAATGCAGCATAATTTTTCATAATTGTGAAAGATACACTTATTTCTAACCTTGAAAGTTTCTGAGATAACAGACTTGAAGTCCTGGCAACCTCAAGAATGCTATTGTAAGTTGCAATGTCTCCCCCCAGAAAACATACAACTGGCAACCAATGTATCTAGTTCACAGCTGAAGTATCACAACTAATTAGTCCCCCAAAATTCTTGACAATGCTATATGGTCTATTTATGCTGTTTTTTTCCATGGGAAACATGTCCTACACAGAACAGATAATGATACAGTATCATGCAGAGATTTTGTTGGTATTTACTCAGAATGAACTGTGCAATATGTGCACTCACTCTTTCGTTTATCATTTGGAATTCTGTTACATTCTAATAATGCTTCTCCTAAGTAATTATGATTCTTACCATCAGCTTTATTTTTCATCATATATGGTGGGTTTTTTTCCCCCACATACATATTAGTATACACATTTATATAAAACTATAAATTATTCAGGCAAGGTAGATTGAGTACTTCAGTCAAATATATGTGCCTAACTTAAACCTCACTTTGAAGGTAAACAACAAAATAAATGTGCACATACCTTTGAAAGGATTGACAACCTAGAATTTCTCATTCAGTGGGGTTGTAGCTGTCTGGCTCTTTAGAAAGTCAATTAGCCGCCTTAATTAAGCGCCTTAATAGAGGCCTAGAAGTCTAATATTAAGAACCCATTTAAAAATTCTTGGCTATGTGATTAGGAAAAAACTTAAATCATAATATCAGTTACATATGTACCAGGGTCTTTTTGTTTCATGTACTTAGTCTGTAAATACTCAATAAATGTATATGTTAGATATTTGTGAGAAATAATATGCATATTGTATTATGAATGCCAGACTAATTTTTTTAAAGAGGCTGCAGCCTGCCACACGTTATACTGAAAACACTTATAGCTATTAGAGTTATTTTTTGTCCTCTTACATATTCCTCCACTGGCTTAAACGATTCAGTGCTCAATTACAGTGTTCTGATTTTTCCACCTTTCTCATACTTAGTGATATCTTACATTAAACTAGGCATAATAAGTTCGCTTGTACATTAAATTAGTAATAAACACAAACAAGTCATAGAATTTTTTTGTCTGTTTGTTTGGTTTTTAGTACAAGTAATCAGGAACCTAACGATACGAGAGCAGCAAGGTCTGTATACAACAATGAAGTTCTTTATAAGACCACTGCTGTAGCAGGAAAGAAAGTGAGGATTTTTTTATTCAGCATCCCTGAAAAGACTTGACTGATCTTTCCCATTACACTAGCTGTAAGTGTAATGGGAATTGTTAGGGGCGCTGTTCTCTCTTTATTCCACAGAGGTTAACTGCTGGTCACCTCCTTCTGCTGTCACCTCTCTCTACTCCACAGGTGTTAACTATTCTTTTCTCTCAAGTGGTCTGATTGATTACCATAATTACATTATTCTCAGAGCAACTGTAACTGGTATTTAGTTTGGATTTTGTTGTTTTTTGTCAGACCTGATAAAAGGATTCTGAGTATGTGCGTGAATATGCATGCATATGCATATGTGTATGTGTTGTCAAAATCTGTCAGCTAGAAACTAGCAATGGCTGAGAAAGATAAGCTTAGTTCTAGTACCTTGTGTTTTCATGTTGTCTATTTATCCATCTATCTATTTACCTGATCTCCTATCTGTCAGGATAGTGTACAATAACCTTCATATCTATATGCTTTATAATGCTGTTAGTGATGAATTGCTCAGTGTCGTAAGTTACTCTTTTCTTTTATACCTTGCATAAAACAGTTGTCTTTGATTCTTCATATTATATAGTTTTCCCTTTGATTTTCTCCAGCCATGGAAACACCACTGGAAACTTTCTGCTTCAAAGGAATTCAAATTGTATATTATATATCCATGCGTGTTGAAGTATGGCATATCAACACAGTGGGGTTTTTCTGGAAAACACTGCTAAAATGGCACAGCAGAACAAAAGAGACATAAATGATCAATTAGTTACATAAACAATTGAGAATTTATACAACTTATTTTGAAAATGTATATCTTTTTATATATCTCATAAGAATAATAATATGATGTATGCATACTATGTTATGAGATAACCACACATAAGGTCACGCTCCTATATAGAATTGAAATAAGACGGAATGAGGAACTGTTCTTTTCATCCATTACAGACAGGAATAACTTCTATGAAAACACTTTTTTTGAATGAGAGCGCAATGCAAAGAAAATATAGGAATGAAAACCATTCTAGGTAAGTACATTCCAGTATGTACAGAGCTGATCACTTTCCAGAGTAGAAAATCTGAGAACATGGCTACATAATGCTTGTGGGTACTGTGCAAATATTCCCAAGCCAGGACAAAGCTCTCAAAGAGAACTTTGACACAGTAGAGTCTTTGCTGTATGCCCAGGCTAATTAGCCAGGCTGAAAAGCAGACCATGCAGTCTGAACCCAGTGAGGTGTGGATGCCACTGTACAGCTCCCAGGATCAGATGAGTGTATCTGCATATTGCTGTCCCAGCAGTGTTGGACTGTGGTAACGTGTTAAAAACAACAACAACAACAAAACAAAAAAAAACCCAAAAACAAAACAGGCAGCAGGCAAGTTCAGCATTGAACTGGTGATCATTTACATTGCTTAACTGATGGCACTACTCGTGATGACCCGGCATTAACCAATGTCTATCACCACTGAGATAATGTCCAGACCCGGTTCAGGGAGATCTCTTCCTACAGGTAATATGGACAAGAACTTCCAGGACTTAAACAAACTTCCAACAAAACAGTCTTTACATCATGAGACATCCACCCCTGTCCCAAAGCAAAGCATACATAGCTGTGATTTCATGTTATACAAACACAGCCCTCATATTAAATCAGGCACTTTGAATGGAAAAACAAGATGTGTGAAATACAGGAATTATATTTTATATCTACACCTAATCAAGATCCAAACGCTTTGGTGTGGCCATTGTCAGTTTCTGTTGCTTGGCTTCAGGGCCAAATAACGGTCCCTGGCTCTACTTTTTTAGCAGCATAGACAGATACACATCATGATAAAAAGACAAATAATGTGCAGTGCAGCAAAGATTCTGTTTGACCTTTAATATATATTGAATGAGTTTAAAAGCAATTACTGCAGACAAACTAAATTTCACAGACTAGAAAAGTAGCTTTAACCTGGAATGTACACTACCTTTCCTGTCATATGGCAAATTTAATATTGTTCTAATGCATTTTTGAATGAGCAATTTAGATTTAGTTT
>NW_008823960.1:642451-644246 GCF_000699105.1 Pygoscelis adeliae | reverse complement strand
GTGTGAGATTTTTTTTAACCTGACATGACCTGATCAGTTTCTACCATCATTCATAAGCTGTTCAAGAAAATGCATCTTCTAGAAACTTTACAGAAAAGACTTCTGAGTTATAAAAAACCCAGCAGAGAATAGGTATTATAGGTTCCCCTCTCTACTGATCCACAGAGAATGGGTTGTTAGAGTCCTCAGCTGCAAAGTCACGGATTTTTAGTTCAAGGTTTTAACACAGGAGGTCTCCAGTTTGATCCTCATGTGTCAGCCCAGCCTAAGGCTGTCATGAAGGCACATTTATAAAAGTGTACAAAACAGTACAGAGAAAAATGCAGTCTGAAGTAAAAACAAGTCAATCAATATTGTTTCAGAAAAAAAGAAGGCTGTAATAAGTCATGGAGAATTAATATTAATTTACAACTATGTGGAAACAAAACAGAGAAATCATGCCTGGTGGCATGACCCTCTGGCTGCATTGTTTTCAGAGCTGTTTTCCTTCCTGAGCCCTGTTGAGATTTTTTAAAAATTATTTATTTATTTTGGAAAAATATAATAAGCTGTTTCTCATAGGAGACATGTTTCTGATTATTTTAGGGAAAACGGTTGGTATTTTTTTACTCCCTGACTTCAGTTTGTGGGTAATGGTGTTTTTTTCCTGTTCCTTTCAAGCATTCTGTCATTTGCTGACTCACCAAGAGTCCACAGACTGCTAGATAGTTATTTATTTTCTTTGAAAAACTACACACATGTGGACAGAACAGTTTCAGCACAGGGGGTCATTTATATTTTATGTTTTATGGTTCTTCGTAGATTTAATTTAGAAGTAATTCTGTCCTGTTTGGGTCTTCTCCCTCTCTTTGGCAATTTCCCTTCATGACATATATTATACCTACATCAGTGTATTGATTTGCAGAATACCTCTGTTATTTGGAGATGCATAGTCTTCATTTGCTGCTCACAGACATGACGATGACTGAGTTTTTATCATGCTACCTGTTTGAAACAGAACTTCCTTGAAGACTAGAGGAAAAATATGCTATTATCAGAGCTGATTTTTTTCTGGTCAAATGACTATCATTAAGAAGTATGAGGCAGAACCTGACAGATCATCTAGGATCCATTTTTCAGCAGTAGAAGATAATTACACTGATTTTACAAGTGAGCCTAGAGATTCCTAGAGAGAGTATATTTGGTTGTTTTTCACTGGACAACTCTGTAAGAAACCCTAATACTTGATATTAAAGTAATGTTTCATAAGGTCTGCTGTACTGGATAATAAATAACAGGAAAATTCTGGTGCTTCTCAGAGGAGGGAGTTTATTAAGAGAACTATTCGGAGAGATATTGCAGCTGTAGTGAGAATTGCAGTTTTGGGCATAGTGACTAGTTGCTGCTGCTGCTGCTTGTCCCATACTCTTCCCTCTTGCTACCTGTTCTCCACTCCCTGAGTGCCATTCAGTTTGCCTTGCTAGAAGAAGAGATCAGCTTAGTTAAACTTAGTCTATTACTCCAATTTTGTGACCAGTTTTTCATAGGTTATAATTTTGTGAAATTTAAAAGCATTTGGAAAAAAATTTTACAAGTGATTTCTCTGCCGCAGGCTGAATATTTTTTACTTATGAAAAAATACATTGTTTCATTTGCATTCAAAACCAGATTATAAGCATTTCTGGAAATCACTGGGGTTTTTTCCATGCTTTGTGATATAATGTTTGGTAAGAAGGTGGATGACATTTGCATTGAAGCTAAGCTTCTGTATTTTCCTCTGCAGAAAATAAACCTGATACTCAGTGCAATGTCCATT
>NW_008823960.1:637573-642265 GCF_000699105.1 Pygoscelis adeliae | reverse complement strand
ATGCTATAGAAAAGGTGAGTTATAAAAAAGTAACGAATGCCTATGTACACAAAAGACTTGCAAAATAAAATTACACAAGCAACTTCAAATCTGTCATTTCTTTTCATCTGAACAACTGTTTTCGTGCCATCTGTAGCGAGGTAGCATGGTTTCTGGGGAAGTCCACACATATTTTTAACATGCACTTGTTAACTACAAAGATTTATATGATATCTACAATAGGAAAATGGTAGATTTCCCATTCCTTTTGAAACCTGGCTATCACTTACCCAAACCCTAGAGAAGGAATTCATATCACCTACTTTTAAACATTCACACTGTAAACATTTCTATCTAAGTTAGTCACTATATGCTCCTTTTATAGTTGTTCCTCAATAGAGACAGAGAGTCACTTTTAGATACGTTTTATCTGCTTTAGATGCCTATTTTGATGTGAAACGAATTATGTTCAGGAAGTGTATATTTTTTCTCTATTAACTTGAAATGATGTTTAGGATGACTACCGCAGGTATAGAAGTCTGCAGTGTATACAGCTACACTTGATACAAAGTCAACTGCAGGAAACCACTAAAGGAAACTTCTGGTCTGTCTTTGCACTTAATAATCTCATTGCATAGACCTGCCTTGGAACAAGTTCTGTCCTTCTTGAGTATAAGGCAAATGCTTGCTTCTGTGATTTAATCTAGAATGATACAGTCATTTACGCATCCAATTGCTATTATTAGCTTCAGTGTCTCGTCTCTCCCCTTTTTATGTTTGCTGCTGATTGTGGAAGGAGGTAGTAAGCATTCATTTACTAATTGTCTCTTATTAATAACCAATCCTATTAGGGAAGGAAAACAAGCATTTCGCTTCCTCAGTTTGTTCATTTTCATTTCCTCTTCATTAACACGTTACCCTTGTCACTCAAGGAAGACCTTCATACAGAGTTAAAACCAGAGAACTCCAAGACTGTTTTTATTTTGTGTAAATCTCTTTACATTGCCAGATGCACTCCTAGATGCAAGAAGTTTGGCAAGGATGAGATGTTTTGTTTTCTGGAGGCTTAGCTTAAGAAAGAAAAGAGTCTGGAGTGCACAGCAGCTACAAACTCTACTGTTCTCATTTGAAACTGGCAGGGTTTAGCACTTCTGAATGGTTTAGAGTCTATTATCTTTCAAAATCAGCTACTCCCCCTTCTGTATATACTAGCAAATTTTGTATATCATTTTAAGAGCCATGTCTTTAAGATCTTGACATCTATTATGGAATCTGAATTGCATTACAGTGAAGGGGAAAACATAATACTTTGAAATTGGAGTACAGTTTCTTTGAAATCCCAAGCTACTCAGGTTTTAACCCTGGTTAAATACTGGGGGTGGGGGGGGAAATCATATTACAAATATCATAATGGCTGCAGCCCTCCATTTGAAAGGATTGTATTAGCCCAGAGAGCTATCAGTGGGTCACTGATAACCAGTCATGGAATAACACTCATGCAGGTAGAGTTCCAGTCTGAGAGGGGCTTCTGCACCTGAGGAGGCACTGGCAATCACAGTCTTTTTGGAAAGTCTTATTAGAGGTCATTTGGGGCTTAATTGCAGTTTGCAGTCATATAACAAGTTTCTTTTTTCATAGCAGTCACATTTTGCTGCACCCTCTTAGAGGTGAGTAACAAGAACTCTTTCTCACGTTTTACACAACACTGATGCAATAGAGACACCGTTCCTGCTACGTGACAGGATGATCTATGTAAATAAAGGAGAATTGCTTAGAAGAGGAACTTTCAGAGGCAGAGAGGGAAGGACACTTTTTCATGTCCAGATATCTCTCCGTAGAAAGGAAAGGATATATAGAGAAATGCTGACCAGCTGGATTCATTTGCTAGATGGTCGCTAGAGTTTCATTCAGAAAATGGGTCAACATTAAAGGCCAAATACTTTCACTAAATACCTTTTGCCTCTGGGAAACATTTCAGTTTGAAAAGAACAACTTTTGCAATGAAGTACATTTTATGTACAGTGTTATAATCTGTTCCATATTTTACTGGAGTTTCAGTGGCAAGCCAATAAATGTGCAAGTGATAACAAGTATGATAGCTATGATGGAATTTAGGTTTGTCATTTTTTTCATTAAATGATAGATATACACCTTGGCATTGAAGAGATTTTAGTATACATTCGAAGAAGGGGTGGATTCCTCTGAGAGGAAAGGGACTAATCAGGTTAAAGGGGTTGATTTAATACTACATTATAAATCAATAATGTGAAGTCAAGAGATTCACACAAAGTATATTCATGAAGATTTTTTTTTTAGACTTCTAGAAGCCACAATCTCCCCCTGCATCTGCATCAACATAATTGGAACTGGGACTTATTTAGAATTCAGGTTCTTTTAATGGAGCTAATTATTATTTCAGCCTAAGACTTGTTCAGCACAGTGGGGAGGTAACATAGCATGAGCTAAGACCATTAAGGTTCCATGGCTAAGATACTCATTTTAGGCCTTATGTAATATTTTAACGCAATATTTATCAGAATCTACAGTGAAGGCAAAAACTATATGCCTGAGGAGTTTATTTACTATTCTTTTTGCAGATTCTCTTAGAAATATAATAAAGACAGGAATAATTTGTTCATTGTTTTCTTTTAATGGAGGAATTCTTATTATTATTTTATGAGAACTATCAAGTATTCATATATATCTGTTTTACAGAAAACCTATTACAGCCATATTCCTAGTATACAGGCCCAGACCATGGGTGGTGAAACAAGAAGAAACAGTAAAAATATAATTCCTCCTATTGCTTCTCAAACACATGGTCTTTCACAGAAATCTAAGGGATTCTGATTTCTAGTGCACATCAACTCTTGCCTGTTTCTTGGTCTGAGTTTTGTTCTGTGGGACCGAGCAGACAAATGTTCTTTGGTCCTCATTCTGCTGGAAATACATACTGAAGTCCCAGAAGATGACCCTCCTCCTTACATTTAAAGCTCTAGAAGAGACTCCAAAGACTTCCAATGTTCTTGGGGCAGTGAGGTTGATTGCCTAACTGTAAGGGTTATAACATTTAATACTGTAACAAGGAACTTAAAGGGGATGCATTTTGTGAGTTGTCAAGTGATTTTAACTCTAAATTCAGTGGGAACAGAAAGGAGTCAGCACACATTTGGATTATATCCCAAGATAAACTCTTCTGTGCTTCAGTTTCTCGTATGAGTAGAAAGCCTGTAAATAAAATGCAATGAAGTGAATTTAATCTAACAGTAACAATGCATAGCAATCAGAAATGTTCCATAGTAAAAGCAATGAGATTCTCATGGAAATGGATTGAGAAATGCATCTCATTTGAGTTATCCGCACAGCCTCCATCAACAAAGCAGCAAGCACAGCACAAATACCATAAACAGCTGAATGAGGTACAGATGCCCTTTCCTAATTCTGTGAACCTATTTCAACCTCCTGCATTGGTTGACAAAAAATGTTTGTACGTCAACGCAGCAGCAATTCAACACTATGCCTTCAGAAAAAAAAATCTGAGTAGTGTAGTTTACCAATAAAAACACATCCGTTTTGTGTCTAGTGAAACATTCCTTATATTATTACTGAAACTTCCTTGGTAAAATTTTGCATCCATTGTCATCTGTGTGTACGCAATGACTTTCAGTTAACCACGTAAAATTATGTTTCTCCAGTGGGTAGTTCTGGAAGCCTTTACTTCATTAAGCTCTTTGGTTTATTGTGTTCTGTTCTCTTTCTTTTCTTTTTCATTTCCAGGAATAACTCTACATTATGGGTGAAGATACCTGCTGCTTTTCTTGAAATTAAAATAACATCTTTGTTATATAATGCATAAAATTTCTTTTCAAGCTTTTTTTCCATAATTATTCTCAATCTCTAACACAGGAGTGTTTGACCTATGGCCTGGGTGCTGTATACAGCTCCCAGGACAATTTGTTTCATTCTGTTTGTGGCATTGTATGCCTGTCTCTCAGCTCACATTTTTAGGTCCTGTGTTCAACATTATGGCTGGTACATGTTTGGTCACAGGGTGACAGAGGATGTGGCATTCCCAATACCGCTCACATTATTTCTTATGGACTTCTACAATTTTTGCTATTCTGTTTCAGGAACTTCATCCAACTCAGCCAAGGAGCAGGAAAAACTAATATGTGTGTAAGTCAGATATATAGTGTAGATACTGAATACCTAATCTTGTGGTAGAGCGGGAAAGCAGTACTCAGACTCTCTTGCTCACAGAAATGGTTATGTGACAGGTGTGACCACAGAGCCTGTTTTAATTTCTTCAGTCTGTTTATAAAGCAGAAGGTCCAGTTTTGTTAAACAATTTATCACTCAGGAAAATAAGATGATAACATCCTGCTTCTCTGTGGTTCTTTCTGGCTTTCACTTTTTCCAGGTCTCACAACATTTAGCTCTTCTCTAAAGCTGTGTCATCGTCCAATCTTTCACTTGCAGTCTGCTTATTTTATGAAGTTATTTGTTGAAAAAGGAAAGCCTGAAAAAAAGAAAACAAATGTTCAGAAACAGAATGGGAAATGCTATACAGAGTTTTTGTTTGTTTGTTTTACATTGCATTACTTCAAGAAATTTCACGGTTATTTTTCAGTTTCAGTTATGATTTCTGAATGCTTGCAGTAATCTCAGCTTCTTTTCTAGACATATTCTAAAACATGTTATTAAAGTTGCTTG
>NW_008823960.1:615654-637553 GCF_000699105.1 Pygoscelis adeliae | reverse complement strand
TGTCATTTTCACTGCCTTTCTTTCAATAATTCTACAATTAAAATGTGTTCTTGAAATTGTACTGCCTCCATCATGGTAAAATTTTTTATCATGCAGTCATTGTCTGCTCTTCATAGCTTCTTCTTTCTTTATTGCATTTTTTGCTGCACTTTATTGTAATCAATCAGTACTGCTGTCTTTCCCCATCCTATTCCATCACTTTAAGCCATTTTTCCTTCTCTCTCACAAGCCAACTGTATAAAACATCATTTGTCTTATCTATCTCTTACCAAAAAAGCATTTCCAGTCTTTCACTGGAAAATATTCCCTGTGTCAGGGCATTTTCTTTTGTAATCTTTCTCTTTTCTCACTCAAGAAAGCCTCACTACATACATCCAAGGACTATATGAGGGAAACTTTATATGAATAAGGTCAATCAGACATTCTTTGATTTCATATTCTTGTAAACTGAAGATGACTTAACATTTTCAGAATAAATAGTTCATAATTTTAATTTTTGTAAGAAAAAAAAATCCCATATATCTTTCTATGGCTTGTATGTTTTTGTTCTCTAAAATAAATTATTTTCCACACAATGAAAGTGTAATACTTTAAAAACAGACTCTGAGCCACAAAGCTTTCATAAAGAGGAAAGGAAAAGGAGGGGAAAGGAAAGGAAAAGGAAAAAAAGGAAAGGATGCAAAAGAAACCCTCCAATTGCTCACCACCAACCAACCAATGCCCAGCCAGTTCCTGAGCAATGGCAACCCTGCCAACCTCCCTTCCTGCCACCCTCTCAGATTTATTGCTGAGCATGATGTCATACGGTATGGAATATCCCTTTGGTCAGTTGTGGTCAGCTGTCCCAGCTGTGTCCCCTCCCAACTTCTTGTGCACCTTCAGCCTACTTGCTGTCGGGGCAGAGTTAGAAAGAAAAGGCCTTGACTCTGTGCAAGCACTGCTCAGCAATAACGAAAACACAGGTGTGTTATCAACACTGTTTCCATCACAAATCCAAAACACTGTACCATACAAATCCAAAACACAGCACCATACAAGTTACTATGAAGAAATTCAACTCTATTCCAGCCAAAAACAGTACAAAGTGTTAGTACTTCCATTATAATCTTTAGAATTTTTTTGGCTCATGACAATCAAGCAGATTTGCTTTAGGGCTGAGACAGGAATATAGATTTATGTATATTCTGAGACATAAGTTTATTTTCTATCACACTCGGAGAAAAAAGCATTTTTTAACTTCTAATTTCAGTGCATAAATTAAAAGAAGACACAAAGTAGGAAGCTATTACACCTACAGTTGCATGGAAAATTTCCATCATTAATAAACATATAAATACAGCTCCAAGTTTGCAAAATAACTGAGCAGTAGATTGTGATCTGGAAACTGACAGGCACATTGGAAGTGATTAAGAAAAGAAGCAGAACTCCTGTAATGGATACTTGAGAACACCCTTGCTATCTTTAGCTTTTGTGTCTCTCAGCGTGGTGTCAGTGCCCGTGGGATCATTGGAAGGCATTGCTTACTGGGCAATTTCTGCAGGTAGGAAAGGGGAAGCCTCCCTCAGAGTCTTCCATCTGTGTAGCCGGAGCAAGCTGTGATCTTGCTATATCAAATGCTATGTACACAGAAGATGTTTCCATAAAGCAAGCAAGGATCCTGTAAATCTGTCATATGCAGGAGAATTCACAAGTCAAATGGAATACATAATTGCATTTTCTGGTTCTGATATTATTTCAATAATGTTCTGGAGCCCCAGTGTATTACAGCAGAAAGCCGGCAAGTATTAAATGATAGGAAAGCATACCATGGGATGGAAGGACTTTTTTTTCTAAGGAAGAATAAGTGTGTGTTTTTCTGCAGTTTGACCATAGCTGATTTACAAAAAAAGAGATGACATAGAAGAAGGTATAAGGCTTTCCTCCTGCACCACTCTTCAGGCAGGCACAAGAAGCGAAGATACAGGTTTTCTGAAATGTGAGTCAGCTCTAGCCCTGGTATCACTTGCAGCTGCTCTGAATTGCACTGCTGTTGTGTGTCTTTGACTCTATAAAACATGGAGACTTATTCCGCATGCCACTGCCTAGATTTGAGCGGCCACCAATATAGGGGAAGGAAAGCAAGAGGCAGAGCTTGATACAGTGCAGCTATGCCTAGCCAGAGTTACCCTTGCCTTGGGAATTATCTGTTGTGAATGTTTAGAGACAGTATAGCTATAAATGATGCAAAACCAATTATTCACTTGAAAACTGGTCCACTGATGTATTTAATGTTATAAAAATTGTTAATTATACCATACAGCAAAAGAATACAGCATATCCAATAAAACATCAGTTAGATAATATTTAAGTACATGTAGTTGTAAGTATACTTACTATCATCAAGTATAGTCTAGTTATAGCTCATTTGGATTATTTGGAGTTAATTTTTCATCTGCAATTTGTAATATGCAGACTGTTGCAAAGGTTATTGGTCTAGTTGTCTTCATATTTACTTTAATGTCAAGTAATGTCTTAAAAAACAACCAGAGTATCACTGTGTTGCATCACAATCAACCACTGAGCCAAAATTAAACAGTCATCCTAAGCATATTTTCTGTGCAGGTATATTCACTCTGGGAATTTTTCATATGGTTTGTTTTTTTATTATCACAACTTTAGGATGCTGAGACCTGGCTACAGAAATGTTGAAAAATATATGCTCAGTTTTTAGGAGAAAATGCTATGTCCATGTGGCCAGCTAAGATGCTTGGTAGAGGTTTTTATTTCCTTCTTTGAAGAACATAGGTTTATTAATTTTTAATCTCCGTACTAGAATTTTGTAAGAAATGCACATTAAATTGCAATCTTTATAACAAGCATTTCTGAAGAATCTACAAAACTGGATTGTGATGCCATATAACTGAGATTTCCTGTTTAGTCTCCCAGCTTTGGAAAGAGAAAATAAAACAAGAGCACATGGTATGATGAGACTGACTGAATAGCATGCAAAGGTTTGGAAAGAATGCTGAAGAAAAAATTATCCAAGCAGCTAACTGCAAAATGGATTAATATGCAACATGAACAAGATAGATTTACAAGTTGATCAAGTCAATCTAAAATAATACATTTTCTTGATATGATATTTGTTTTCCAGAAAAAGGATCTTAGGTGCTTTTGATGAATAGAATAGAATAGAATAGAATAGAATAGAATAGAATAGAATAGAATAGAATAGTTCACTTGGAAGGAACCTACAATGATCATCTAGTCCAAGTGCCCAACCACTTCAGGGCTGACCAAAAATTAAAGCATTGTCCAAATGCCTCTTAAACAATGACAGATATGGGGCATTGACCACCTCTCTAGGAAGCCTATTCCAGTGTTTAACCATCCTCTTGGTGAAAAAAATGTTTCCTAATGTCAAGTCCAAACCTCCCCTGATAGAGCTTTGACATAAAAAAAAAAAAAGTACATTTTTAATGTAGCTGAAGAAGATGGTGCTTAGTGTAAGAGTCAGAAGGTGAAGAACTTGATGAAAGGGAGACTCAACACTAATGAAAGAAGAATTCTTGGGCTGGAGGAACAGGACAGGTGAAGTTACTTAAGCATGAATTTGATGCTGCACTTCTACAGAATTTTCTTTGTTAATTGGGAACAAGAAGGAATAGTATGTTAATGAGATGCCCTGATGAGACAAAGATGCCATTACCACAGAACAAGATTGAAATGAGTGGTATAGTAGAGAATAATGTTCATGAAAGATGATTGTTTATATATTGTCTATCTATTATTTGGATAACGTGGAGTTTATTCATTTATCCTTTCCCTGCCTAGAATCCAGAACTTGTTTTGTGTGTGTATATACATATATATATATGTATTATTGTATTACTGGGCTATCACAGAAGTGGATGAAAAGGAATATAAAGAAGTGAAAGGAATAACAGTACAAATTTTTACACACCCAGGATGATGATCAGACTAAGCAGAGGAGGAGAAGATAGGTATATTTCCCAGTTACATAGTTAATTTGAACCACCAATGTGGGCATGAAATAGGCAATTGAGATTCTGGAGCTCATCAGGCAAGGTATTTTCATCTAATTCTAATGCCATTTTACAAAACCTAGGACATTTTTTATCTGTAAGAATTTGTAAGAATTTGTTCAAAGGTTGTCATCGTGAAGTCAGTCCACAGTACATCTACAGAAGGGCTATTACAGTGAACAAAAAAGTGAAGACTCTAACTTACTGAATAGAACAAGAGAGCTTGGCTGAGAGAATATATGACTGCTCTCTGAAAGTATATCACAAGTATATCACAAAAGTCAATATCAGATAGAAGTCAGAAAAAAGATGTGAGCCCAAACAACAAAGCTAAAGGGCAAACTTAAGCAAAAGAAAAACAGAGTTTAAAAGGGACACAATTTAATTTAGATTGAAAATCTGCAGATTTCTAACCATTGAAAGACTGAAATAGTAGAATATATTCCAATAAGAATATTAGGAGCAAACCCAATAACTATTTTTTAAGATGGAAGTATTAAAGTTAAGAAAGTTATGTAATCACCTGCACTGGCAAATCATTTGACTAGATGGCTTAGGAGATTCCTCCTTCTCCTATGTTTTGCTCAGATTTCTGAGCTTCTCATATCCCTCTTGTGTCCTCCTGTGCTATATCAAGGACTATCACCAGTCAGGTACCACCCATAGGACTCATCATGTCCTGCAGTTACATATGCCACACTTCTGAACCATGAAAAAGTTACAAGGTCACATTAGACTTGGAATCTGTCCACAGTCACAAGGTCTTCTAGCTTTTTACATTTTGAAATACGGCAATATGGTACTGTTTACTTCCCTAAGAAAAAAAAGTTACAGTTATTAAATAAATAAATAAAATAAAATAAAATAAGTATGTAAAATCTACCTGAGGTGGCATTTATTTTGTAACGTACTTGTGTAAATAAATACAGGTACTGGTCTAATCTTACTCTTTTTTCTGTTTTTATACTTCTATTCCTCTTAACAGCTACTGTAATCCTCAAAAAAAAACCCTTTTAACCATGTTTACATCTTGGTTAAGGGAAAAAGGAAAAAAGCAAGCATAAATAATTTCTTCATGGAAACTGATTTGTCTCTGTAATTTGTGTGGGTGGAATTTATGCAAATATATTTGATGTCAAAACAAAGTTTAAATTTTGATTCACAGTGCTGTTTAAGGTGTTTAGTTCTGTGTATATCAATAAGTTAAAATAACCGCTAAAAATGATTATTTTTTAAAACACTAAAATTTCATTTGTAGAAACTTGTAACTGAATTTTGCAGCAGTGAAGAAAACAAACAAGAACCCAATGCAATATGCAGCAGTTCTGAAAGGAAGGGAATTATTATTATCCCTCTTTTAGAGATGAGATGTGGCATGGAGAAGTGACATGATTTGTAAGAGGTCACACTACAGTCTGGTGGAGATGCAACCTTGGGTTTCTGACTGCTGTTAACACAAATAAAAATTACTCTGATAATGCAAGCTCATTTCCAGTATGCAGAAAGTTAGTTAATAATGAATCATAAAACCATTGCTCAGTGAAGCATTGCTGGAAATCACTGCTAGTGGGTTTGCAAGTTAATATTTAGGACCATTGTCAGAAGCATTAGTTTTTCACTTTGTAGCACAAAGAGATGGAGTATCAGTGTTCTTTTCACATTCAATCTTTAACAGATGACAGATCTTAGAATGAAAGAAAAATAGATAAAAATTAATAATAATATTTTAAATAAAAGCCGTAAGATGAATGTGATTAGCCTGATTTAACATCTAAGGACTGAATATTAATTTTGAAAGTCAAACACTTTGAACCTTTCCTTTGATGTTTTATGGCAAAATCTTTGTCAGTTTTGTAAGTTTAGTGAGCATTCACCTATCTTTCAGCAAGTGGATGTTGTCAAAAACTGCTCTCTGTTTATTTCCTGTTTATTTCTTATATGATTGTTTCTAAATACTATACTGAACTAAGATCTAAGTGGTAGAAGACTAGTAACTGATCTGATTGTGAAGTAATGGAAATAAAACACGGTTTACCCAGTAAACAATTTGTTGTAAATTATTTTCTTAGCTATTCAACTTCTTCTAAGTGATGTGTAGGCATTCAAAAACACAATATATGAATTCCTGAGGTGTGTGTTTGGGAAGCTTCTAATTTTTAAACATGAGAGCAACTATGAATATCCATATCTCTTAATAGTTCACAATGTAATTATGGGATTAATGATTTTTGTAGTCAGTGTTGAGCCATTTGATAGCGAAAAAGGAAATTTGGAAGGCTGGAGACCTAAAAATAGTCTTTTGTCTTAAACTACTGTTATAAACCCAAATGCCTGGATCCTCTGAATTTTAAAAACATTTTGCAAGCCATGCATTATGTTGCTTAAAATCTTTGCAAGAATAAGTAGTAAATCTTTTTTCAGATATCCTATCTTCCATGTGGATATTGTTCTTTTGAATTTCTATTGAAATTCAGATTTGAAAACAAATGCCTGAGATGCATCTTATCTGTTTGCCATACTTCACTATTCTTGTTAGATTTCAAAAAGATTCAAAAGATAGGTGGTGAAATATTACATAGCTATGTAGCCTTTCAGTGAAGCTCTTGTAATGTAAATTTGACCTCGGATTTATCCTGAATCCATATAATGAAAGCTAGAGGTTCTGTGCAAGAGAATAATGAAAAGTAAAGAAAGTGAATATAATCCAGATACAGTTCATAATTCAATTGTACCAAGGCAAATGTCTTGCCATAATGTGAATTTAAAACTCCAAATCAAGTGAAGGTCATTTTTAAGTACTAGACATTCCCTAAAAATATTGTAACCTCTACGGAAGATTTAGTGAAACGTATATAGTTCTGTGATTTCTTCTTTTATTCAATCATATTTTTAGTTTTAGCTAACTACTACATGAAGTATTCCCTCTTTTCATACATTCCTGTCCTCTCTGTACATATGTGTGTGTACATATGTGCATGTGTTACTAAAAGATTAGATGTTTTGTTTTTTGGTAAGAAAATATCAATCCTCGTATAAATGCAAGCCATATTAATACAAACTATAGCCATATATAAAACACTTACATTGTAGTGTTTTCTAAAATAAATTGGGTAACAGTCATTATATTTATTATTATTTATTACTATTACTAGTAGTATTATTTTCCAGTGAAAAGATACCCTTCACAGAATGATATTATGTGAAACTGATTCAGGCAGTATTTGCACAGGTCACATTGGGTTATAAGTGGAATCCTACTTATTTAATGAATAAACACAAAGAGGTGAGCAAGTTTTCATCATGGGTTAACCACAGAGAAGTTTGAAATATGAGGCAATTGCTTGAGATGCAAAGCATAATTTACAAAGATATGTCACTTACATTGACACTGGAGAAACGCAGCTACAGTCTGTGCTATCACCCAATGGGACTACAGAATAGAAAGTTTAGTACTGAAGAAAGGCAACTTAAGAGCAGGTAACATTGGATTATTTGGTAATAACAAAGCATTTGCAATATGCTTTGAAGTATAGCTATACTAGAGTTTGAGTAAAAAAAAAAAAAGAAACAAAAGAGGCAGTAGCAATGGACAGAGCTGAATAATTTCAGTCCATAAAATTTTATCTGATAATTAACATTTCATTATCAAAATAAGACAAGAATTTTGTTGTCAGTTTAATTAGAAAGTTTTGATCACAGAAAGATATATATTTTTTTTAATTTCATTGTTCTGGAAGTTAAAAATAAATATTTGCTTCATAATATATTAATTTTAGATTTTTGAAAATAAATGAACAATGAAATAATTTAATTTCTGAAAAATCTACTCAGACACTCGCAAGGATAATTGGAAGAACTTGATTTTTTTAGTTCATTTTGGCTTTAACCAAAACAAAATATGTTTCAGGTTTTTTAAATATTCATAGACCAAAAAGCTACCAAATAAACTGTGTTCCCTCAACTTCACACAGAAGTCTGCATCAGCGATCAGTTCCAATAATGGTGTATTCGTAATTTCACTAGCTATTGCTAAATGGCCTGAGGATTGAAATGACGAATGTGAAAAGTCCTAGTAGAGTTCATTTTTTAATTATGGAAATTGCCTATTCCAGAAAGTGTGTTTTCTTTTTCCACTTTACATACTTTATGCTTCAGCGGGAATGTTCATAATTTGGCACGGGTGCTCTCTGAGATATGTATACAGTTGCTATACCAGTTGCCACCTGAGAAAGGCTGTTATTAGGTTTTATATAACCATTTTTGTAACAGACTGGCTTTTGATATTGATTGTCTTGTGTGGCTTTTCTGATGGAAAGGAGGCTAAACTTGTTTTTAAACAAGACAGCTGTCCCAAAAGAGACAAGAAATTGTAAATGCCTAAACCCTTGAGAATAACGTGTGACCTGTGCAGACATATTGTTAAAAAAAGTACGGATATTTGTCTTGTGAAACATTTCAGCTTTTTTAGACTAAAACAAGGTTAGCATGTTTCTGAGATTTTATATAAATTTGGAAAAGTATAAATACATATGCTTTCTAAGAAAAGACACTTTATTACAGCAAAGAAAAATGTGTTGATCTACACTGTAGTGATTAGATCATTTGTCAAATACTGTTACTGTTTGCGATAACATTTACAGGCCACACACACAAGTTTTCAGCTCCCATTGGAATCAGGCCTGTGAAATTGAATTTATCCCCCTGAATTCAGGAGATTGATTGAAATTATTAACTTTGGCAAATTCTTTTAAACTTTTCTAAATCCCCTCCCTTTGCTCCAACTTTCAAAATGCAATACTAGTGCCAGAAAAAAAAAAAAAAAAAAAAAAGAATAGAATAGAATAGAATAGAATAGAATAGAATAGAATAGAATAATGGGGTAATGCATCCGATTTCACTGAAGTTTCTTTATAAAACTGATGCCTCCTTTAAAGTATGCATGCCTCAAGAAGGGTCTTACTACTTTTCCATGTTAGATCCAGATTGCAGAATGGTGCCTCATGGAGAGCTTAATTATTTCCCAGCTGCCCTTTTTCACAGTTCTTCTTATTACATGTTATTGAAAAAGCTCAAAACTCATATTCCTATATATTAGGATGAAATTATTTGGATCAAAATGTACCTTTTGTCATTGCTGAAACAGCTTATACCTACAGGGAATGGTAATCCCATATATTATATACCATTCACTCCAAGCTATTCCTTGTGCAATCCCCACTGCCTGTCTCGCGTATTTACCTCTTGAACATTACTTCCAGTAAACAAGGTATCTGCTCGGTATGACTGATTGTACTTCATGTGTTTTTCAGGGCAACATGAAGTTTGCTCATACTCTGTTTCTCTCTTGCTAGCTTTGCTCTTTGAGTCAGGAGAAAGATGAGTAGGTGTGTCAGAAGCAGGGACCACTTATCTAAAACACTAAATTAGCTGCATCACATCCACCTTGAACTGCTATATCTACTTTCAGCAAAAGGAATTAGAAAGTCAGGGCGATGAATCTTGGTGTTTAACTTTTTGGCACTGCAGTATCAACTGTCACAAAATCTGAAATTCATTGTTGGATTTAGACCATGACCTTTAAAAAATCAAGTGTTCTTACAGTCTTTGCTGCTGAGTGCATGAGTGTAAGCTCACTGATGAAAATGTGGCTGCCTGTAGTTCAGGGTAAAACTTGACCTCTAGTTTTAAAGTGACAAGCCTGATGCTCAGTTCCAAAATGCTCCTGTGAGACTGCTGGATTGATTATCTTGTTAGCTTTAACAACAGGCAAACTGACTGCTTCAGAAAAATCAAAAATAGCTTTTTGTCTAATGTACTAGAGTAGGAAAATACCAGATATTTTATAAGCAGAGAATAAAATTAATTCATAGATACCCATCTGAGAAATGTGATTTATATTAATGCAAAACAAAACAAAGTGTTCCATTGATATACAAAATACCTGCCTCACCAGGACTGAAAATTCATCATTATATGATGAAAGTAATGAAGATATTTGAAGCAATATAGGGCATGACAGAATCCAAAATACTGAAGCGTTAAAATCTATTTTGAAGCTTGCTCTCTTATTTATTGTTATTCTTCAAAAAAATTTGAGGTAAGTATGCTCCTGATATTTGGTACCTGTGTTCCATGTTACCTTAGTTTGAGGATTGAATCTGTAACAGGTTTTGACTTTTGAAAATTACCCAGAATGTTTGCTAATTATAAGTAGTATAAACACTAACATTTATCATTTTAGACAACAGACAGTGCATGAGCGTACAAAACCTGTAAGGCACTAAGGTTTTGAAGGCTAAGAACAATCAGTACATACCTAATTTGTGTGGGATTCTTCTAATCTAGCTGTAGACATTGCAATGTGGGCATCTCTGTCTGATATATACACTATTCTTTATTTTTATTTTTTTACAGTCAGATGTAATTTTGACTTTTTTTTTTTTAGTTCAATTCAACCAATGTATTTTAGATGTCTGCTTTAAAACGATACATTTTATGCTCTAAAGGTACCTATTTTCCCCCAACAGCTGTAAAAGTAGCCTGAGGTATTAGCTCAGATGTCAAAATCTATATATAATCTATGAAATCCTAACAACACTTATTTTAGGTAAGCAAATACACAGATTTATTTAAGGAAATTTTTGTTTCCCTTTCCTCCCTCTCTCTCTTTTCCCCCAAGGAAGAAGCTGATTAAATGAATATTATTAAAGTTCATTACACACTGGCCAATAATACCACTTTGGACAGTGCTATGAGATTTCCAGATATCTGAAAGACCAGTGCCGAGAAATCCTAGACAATTAGGTATAGCATGTGCACAGAGCAATTCTTTATCATATTTACAAACTCTGATGAACCCTAGCCAAACCATACTGACATAGTAATCATTCTGTGTATTCACAGTGAAATCAATGGATCTGGGACATGCTAGAATTGCTGTCTTTGCACAGATTAATTGTTCATGTACAGTAGGTCCCTCTGAAGTATCAGACTTCTACAGCTTTTGCAAAGGTATAATACATTCAGTTCAGGTTTCATGAAAGACTTCTGTGGGATTTGGTCTTCTGTGGACAAAAGTCAATGTCTTTTCTTTGTCTTTTGAAATTAGGTTTTATTATGTGCTTTACTACAGATGTTAAGACACCCACATATGGACACTTCTTCCAAGCTTTTCACAGTATGAGTCAGAATTTGACGATGACAAAGACAAGAACCAGTCTGCAAGGAAAAAAAATATTGTTGCAGCAAGCAGAATTTATGCTTTAATCAGCATCTCCTTCATCTGCTGTGATTCACACATTTCGTTTCTGCAAAGTGCAAAGCAGTTTCACTGAAAAAGAAAATGACTGTTTTTCACTAGCTGAAAAACAAGTGGGGAAGCATTGCTGAAAAGTGTCCCTCCCTTTCTCCAGCTATTTCATGACACCAGAGAAACAAAACAAGATAGGAGAAAAGAGTAAAAGAAACACTTATACATTTCCCATCTTTCCTTTAGATAACAACAATTCTGTGTAGCCCTAGCTCTGCTCCATGGATGATTCCCTGTGAATTGCACTGCTCTGTTATCTTAAAATGTGCTCAAGGGAGTTAATAGGAAATAAAGTCTTCCATTTGACATGTGATTTAAAGCAAGAACATAAGACTCAGATAATCTGTTTTTTCCACCTATTCAGTTAAAGATTAATACAATATCAAATGAGACAAGGTATGTTTGTTTATGTAGAAGTTTGGGGTTTTTCAGGATCTGCATAAAAGCAGAGTTTGCAACTGGTACAAATTCACCAAGACTGAAAAAAGTATTGAGAATAAGAAAACATTAAGGCCATTTCTTAATAATGATGACATTGTTCAAAAACATAAAACAAGCTTAGAAGTGTTCTCATTTTCTGTTTTCTACTGCTTGCACACAGGTAAAATGTTTTTTATAATGAGTAATACCCTATTGGCACTAATCCACTCCATCAACTTGGTTTAGCAGTTCTGAGTTCGTTGTAGACAAAGGTAAGTTGAACCTACAAGGAATGAAGAAGTATAATCTATTTGAGAAACTATATCTTTTTTTTTTTTTTTTAACAGCCTGAAATCTGCTTTGAAAGTACTCAACTGGAATTTATGCTTTTCGGATTGACTCGGGAAGATTGGCAGTATGATGGATTAGTATGTAGAAGATAATGAGGCTTTCTGCAATGCTATTTTAAGTGATAAAGTCCTGGCTTATTAACCCAGAATTGCAGGTGGGCTCGCTCTTGCCTTTAGAGTGTTGCAGTTGAGGGAGAGAGGAGGAGGAGTCAATGATGCTTAATAGGTATAAATCCAAAAAGATGACAAGATAGTAAAATAATGATAGTATCTAACTGCTACAGTTAATAATAATGACACTAATAATAACCCATACATCTCTTAAAGTGAAAAAAGCTATATGTGACATGAAGCTTTTCTTTGTAATTGTCAGCTAAGTAGGTTAAGACAGGTATTGAGCCAAGCCTTGTTTGATCTTTCATAATTTCCATCCAAATGGAGATTTATACATCCAGAAGAACTATATAGGAACTAGTGTTAAGATTTAAAGAGAATTTTGAAGTCATATTACAAATGAATAAAACCTTTATTTCTCAAATCTAACTGTGGAATAATAGTCTTTCCTGTGATAATAGTTGCCATGAGGATTCCTTGTAATATGAAAAATATTAGGAAACTAAGTGAGTCAGTATTTTCCTAAAGTGGGCCAAAGCTGAGTTATTGTCCAGCTGGAATATACTGAGGTCAAGGAAATAGAAAAGAAATAGGATGGCTAAATATTGCTACCCTTCCTTTTCATGAGGTGCTTATTCAAAGGTAGACTTCAGAGTATGTTATATCTAATGGGACAGCCAAAACCACTTTTCCCAAATACTGGATTTCAGGTTTTACGTATATTTTCATCCTTAGGAACATGGAAGGCACCCTACTGTGGCACTGATCTCTCACTAAGCTGGTTGAGGTATTCAGCAATACTGATGCATCATAGGAAAGCAATATTCCATACACCCAAGAAATGATATTGGTTGAAGAGGGATAGATTAGTATACAAGAAGTAAAGGGGAAAAGTGGTTTAAGTTCTCTTTAGACAGTTGGTTTAAACCCTGAGGCAGGAGCCTGATTTTAACACTGGCAAAATGAAAATCAGCTCAAAGAAATTTTGATAAACACTTAAAAGTCCACCTGTCTCACTATCTAAATGGTAGCACTTCAAACAAATCATTTGGAAATGCTAGCACCTTTTTAGCTTTCCTGAGCAACAGCATTTATGTGAAGGTCACAAACACAATTTTAAACTATCTTAACTGCAAGTATTACCAAACTACAGAAATATCAAGAAACTTCTCTCCATTTATTTCTGTGCTATATTAACTCACAGGGGCACAGGAAACATGTATACCACAGTTTTCTGTCCAATTTACTTTTAATCAGAGCAAGGGAAAGGAAAGATAAGCTATGATTTCCCCTTTTTTTCTGAACACGGACAGTGTATTTCGTGATACAGTGATCTGGAGAGGGTGAAAAAAGACTTCAAGACTTAGCTCAGGGATGAAAGATTCTCTCAATAGGTAGGCTGTAGGAGACATGTACAAAGCACTTCCTCAGAGGCATAGTATGTCTTGGGATGTGAAGTGCTATTGAGATTCAGCACAGCCTTATGACCCATAGAATAATCCAGGAAAGGCATTGTAATGCTAATTGTCCTTCACAGCAGTTTGTTTTTGGTGGTCTCAAAGGTACTCTTTGAGCTAATCAGCCCCTTCACTCTTCTGCTGCATCTGCTGGTTCATTCATGCCTGTTAGAGGTGCGGCACTGAATCTGACATTTATGCTTACAAGGTCAACAGAATTGTTATCCTGCAGTGAGTTCATTAAACACTTGTAAAATCTACTTCAGAATATAATTCAAGTTAATTTCACTAAATGCAAAAGACTGGGGGGAGTGGGCATAGAGGCAGGAAAGGTGTTTTTAGAAAAAATAATGCTCTGTCATGCTGTGGGACAAAGCTGCTCACAGGTGCATCTGGCCATCAGCTGTGGGTGATGGCCTCTAAAAATGTAGAGGACAAATTAAGAATAAGGGTACCGTTATATAAATTCATTACTATTTAAGAAATACGTTGCAAATATTTTAAAATCTGATGCAGTCAGAAAAAGCAGCTTTTGAATTTCTGTATGTTTATCTATGTTTATCTGACACTCCTGAAATGTTTTCTCGTATCACAAAACATATCTAAGTACAGTTGTGAAACATATCTTCAGACTCTCTTCTTCTGTTTAAAATCATTGTCATCCAAAATGTCCATTTTTAAGAATTCCAAAGTTATTAATTTTAGGAAGTTATGCAAAATTAAATTTTTTAGAGAACTTGAAATAAATCTAGTCACAATGTAATTTCTATTTAATATTAATAAACTGGGAAAAAAGTTGGTTCTTTTGAAAGGATCAGATTGCCTTTGTTAGATTTTGAACAGATTCCTAAATGGATTGAACTAAGGAAAATGTCTTCTTTCTGAGCCAAACCTTTCAGTTGATTTGGCTTGCTGAAGGAGATTAACTTAGTTTCACTCACAAAAGTACTTGATCTTAGAACTTTTCTAAAGGACTATTCATTTTACATTCTCTAAGAAGCATATTTATAACTGAGTACTGTTTTAAGAATAATTCTTTGCTACTTGCAGACTCAGAACAGCTTACTAGCATTATCTGATTAAAAGCTCACAATTCCCTTGTGAGAAGCATTAGTATTCTAATTGTACAGATGCAGAGAGTGAGTACAAAAACCTTTGGTTTTGCCCAGGGCCCCTGGTTCAGTAAAAGAATGAGAATAATGTTCAGAAGTTTCTGGTTTCTGACCATAAGTTTTTCTTCATTCTAATAACAACTTTACTGATGGTAGGAGTCATTTTCATTTCATAGGATGTCCATAGGAAGCTCATCACTTTATATTTTGTGTACACACTTCCTCACAGTTTGAAGTTTCACTTTGTTGTGTCTTCTTCATCTTCAATAGGGAGGGAAAGGTTAACTTTTACTAACTGAGCATGTTGGAACAAACAAAGATGAAATACTCTGAATCATACATTACCAGTAGTTCACTCAGTCTGCCACACTACTTATCCTTCTCTGTGAGACTTATACCTCACCCCACTCCACGCCTGAAATTCTGCACAAAACGGATGTCAGCAAAAAAAGAGAAAATACAAGAAACAGGGAGTAACTATAGCATATGCATCCTTCTAGGGTTTGCTACTAGCTCCACTTTAAAATAAGAGAAAGTGACAGATCATGAGAAAAGCAGTCCTGGCTCTGTTCACAAATTTGCTGGAAAACCAAAAATGCTAGGAAGCTGGAGAGATATTCTTTAACAGGCTTCCCAGTTCCATTTTGCAGGCTGGGTATTTTTGAGTAGCTTGAATAAGGCTCAAAGAAACATTCAGTCTTTTGTACAGGTTAATAACAAACGGATCTAAACCAAAATCTTTATATTTAAGTCCTGTCTGGCAAGACAGACCTACACAATTTTGGTCTGACTAAAACTTGTTGAGGTATAAGCATCATTTGACTTCAGTCTAGAAGAAACAGTCTATTCAAAGAAAGGGAAAGGAAGAAGCTAAAGCAAGCCTGTCTCCAGATGAGGAATTATCTTATACCTGAAGATGGCATTGTTGGTCTTTCACAGTTTTGCAGATTCCCTGAGTAACCTGGTACGAAAACGCACATCCACAAACACACACAGAGGCAGCTGGGCAAAGGTACTAATACATAGATTAAAATAAAGATCCACAAAAACAGTGATAATGGCTAGAAAAAAAAAAAAAAACCACAAAAAAATCTTTTTGGATTTTTGTTAATTAAAATTTAAAAAAAGGAAGAGCGTAAGGTCACATTAGGGATTACTTTCTGTGACAACTTTTCCAGAGTATTTCACTGTGGGAGGAGGTTAACACCCAATTTATTCATAGTCAAATAATTGTATTTAATCTGTTGATGACACAAGCTAATGAAGGACATGGTGACATAGCAAACTGATGAACGGATAAATCAGGTGAATGCACGAGGCTCAAATTTAAAGACATAGAGGGCTTTTATGGTACTGTATACCTGCTTAGTGAGTATAGCAGCAAACATACAGTTTCCTCTAGCCCACTGGTAGTTTGACTAGATCTAGCCTTGATTACTCTACTCTTACAGGTCTATGCTGAGGGGGATGTTGGATTGCATGAAAAAGTTTAAAACATGTTATATTCCACTTTTAAAAGTAATGTGTTTTACTTAATCTTAAAAATCCTGACTGGATCCAACTGTTCACTATTTCACAGTTTGGTTCACTATTTTACACTATACAGGGTAGTTATAAACTGCTAACAGATCAGAACTGCAACTGGTATTCTATATGGTTGTAAATGACTGCATTATCAGGAGAAAAGATGTGCTATAAAACATCTCTCATGCTGAAAGCACCTGCTCCAGATTTTAATAAAATTTTCAAAGTTAGTAAATTGTGCTTTTTTTTAATAATACTCTCAAATTTAAATATTAAGTGGGTTTTTTGTAGCAACTGTTGAAAGGGAAATTATTTATTTCCCTGTCTGACAGAAGGAACAAATTCCTCATGTGTATCTACTCTAGGTAGTGTTGGTATCTTATGAGTCAGGATTTCTTCATTTTCCATTTTTTCTCCTGGAACAACTCCCACTGCTTTCTAGAAGAAAGAGACAATTTCACACCTCAAAAACATTTCTGTGGTCTGTGTTTCAATAATTTGTATTATATCCACACTGGTATTGAGAAAGAGGTTCAACATACACAGTGAAGATCTTTAAACAATACCACTAATCAGATATAAGACTGAAAACAAGAATAAATAGAATTTCATTAGATAGTATATTCATTAGACAAGAATATAATTTAGAAATAGTAAATTTTGAAGTGATAATAATTGAAGTTCAAGAGATAATTTTGCAGAAGAGTAATTTGAAGAGTAAATTTTAAGGGATATCAGCCATTGAAATTTTTTGAAAGCCCTATTATTCTTACAGATGTTGGCATGTACTACAGAACTTGCTAGGTTTTACTTTCTAGGTAAAAAGGAGAAAATAGCAAGTTTACAGAGAAGAAAATTTACCTGAATTAACTTATCAGCTGAAGATAACTTTTCTGATGATCCAGTCATTTTGATAGATATGTAGACACTGAAGACGTAAACTAGTGCTGTTGAAACTCCCTGCATTACGTCCATTCTTGAATATGCAGATGGACTGCATACAGGTGTCCTGAATTTTCAGAGAACTGTAGAGGTACTTGCAGCTCTCATTGTTTTCAGCTAATTTCCTCCCTCCTCAGCAAGAATTCTTTGTGAGAAGGGAGGCAGAGCTGCTATGCTGGAAATGTCACTGGTACATAGGTTTTGTTTGTTGGGGGGGTGTCTCATAGAACCTTACTGATAGAAATCGCTGTAAAATACAATGAAAAAACTCACCAGATTGTCCAGGCTCTTCTGGTTGCCAGGTAATGATACCCACATGTTGGTCTATGCAGGCTGTCACTAGTGAAAGGGTGGTTATATACAACTTGTCTTTTAACTGGTCTTTATTCTCTGTTTTCTACATGGTTATAGCACTAAAATAAATTGGGCTAATGAATTGAATCATGTTTCATGTACATTTTGAGAGGCTTTAGGCATTTAAATCAACAACCCTGTGGGCTCACAGGTGAAAACTTAGAGCGCGAGTTTTAATTGCAGGATGTAAACTGAAGAATGCTGGTCTGATAATCCCCATTGTACAATTTCTAGGAGATGGTACTGGGAGAAAAGGTTAGACTTCCACATATATTTGAAATGACACAGTCACTCTTAGAATCTGGAAAGGCTTTAGCTGAACAACTTTATAGAATTTGAAGTGCACATTAAAAATGCAGTGCAGTACTTTGTAAATTCAGTTCTGGTGTGGTGACAAAAGGGAGAGAGTGAAGAAATTAGAGCAGTTTAGATTGTTTTACTTTTGCCACTTCAGTTAAAAAAACAGTGCATCTGCTGTGACTTTGGACATGAAAGAAGCTAAGTGTTGTATTGCTCAGCTGTGTGGGGAAGAAGTAGAGCTCTCATTTGAGAATCCAATACTGTAATTTAAGAACATATGATGTTACTATCAAGGAAAGCAAGCAAAAAACTGCATAGTACAGAAGCTGCTGCTGGAACAGATCATGTATTGCTAGAATGTTACTCTAAACTGAAGGTCCATAAATGAGCAGATTTTCTTAATGTTTCTTCAGTGTAGTTTTAGGTTCGTAATCTGCCATTTTAGTAATCAAATAATATGAACATATGCACCACTTTTCAATTAACCATCTGGGTATAGTCTAATGATTGTGTAGCTCAGCGAGTGTGTCACCCTATACTGCCAAGATGTGTTGATGTCCACTGTAAGTCTTATTTAAGAGACAAGTCCAAACAGGAAATTCCTCCTGTTCCACTTACTGTTGTATCTCTTTAGTGTTAACAGGACCTTACTTTGTCCTAAAAGACTATGAGTGATAGATTGTCTTGCAAATAAGAAACAGAACAGAACAGGATTGGCAATGAGGAATTAGAAATCCAGTTTCAGAACTATATGTAAGAAAGCTTCAGCAGTGTAATTTTGAATGCCCCATTATTCACGATTTACATTTCTGCGTAAATCTTTCCAAGTGTCTCAGGCTTTCTGTAACGCCTGTCTACACAGTCTCAAAAACACTGTTGTTTCTCAGGATATAAACTATTTATGGCTGATTTCAAATACTTTCTTGAATGGATTATATATTTTGGAGAAAGCAGGTACAGAATTTGTTTTTCTGATGCCTTCACATTTGTGACATACGACATTTAATAACCTGGCTGTGGTTCATCCTATCAAATGTGCAGGAAACCGTGACATAACATCAAAACATGTAGCTGAAATTTTAAATATGTTCTTTGTTCGTTATGAGCTGGGCACAGGTATTGAATCCTGTATAGAGTTGACAGTAATACTTCTTTGTAGTCACTGCAATACTTTTATGAGTACTTTGTTTGGATTCCTTAAAAAATTAGATGTGTTCTGTAGAATTGGTACCTTTTGTTTCCCAAGGCAGCAGACAACAGCAGCGTCAATATTTGTTAAGATTTCTTTTTATTATCCTGAATTATATGGAACTGCTAAAACAGACTATGAATTTTAAAGCTAAAATAATCTGCTGGCCAGTGCATGTGGGAAACAGTGACAGCCCTATGTCAATGGCTATTTTACAGTACTCCTTATTCTCGGCAAAATATAGCCAGGAAAATAAAAAAAAAAAAACCACCAACAATCAGTTGAGAAAGAACTTATCTAACTTTATGACCCAAATAAATAATTAATTATCCAAAACCAATTGATTGGATACATCCTGTGATCACTGTGGAGAATCTCATGCATATTCTAAACCACACAACTGGATGATTTTTTTTTTTTTTTTAAATGAACATCACATATAAGCACATATTGGCACAAGATTTCAGGACTGAAGAACTATTGGTCTGAATTGATAGAAAGATTCCTGTATTCAGAACATTCTGAAGTTACATATTTGGAAATTGCAGTCCCCCTCCCCCCCTCCTGCCCAGAGGAGAGAAAATTATTTTGTAAAGCTTAATCTTTCCTTTTTACTTCCTTTACCTCCTACTGTTTCTTATATATTTTCCAGAGCTTTGGACTTAAATCTGTCTTTAATAAAACACTACACAGTATTCTTTTTACCTGATGGCAATGATTTCATAAAACCTTTTCCATAGTTATGTCAGGATACCTCAAAGGAATGATATATGAATTTAAATATTACTACATCACAGATTTCATTTTCACATGAAAAAAAAAATGCTGTTTGCAAAACTTCTTTTAAGCTCTACTTCTCATAAAGTAGTCTGTTATCTAGTCTAAATCACTCCTTCATTCCATACACATTCCCTAGTGATACCCCTGTTCTCCGGTGAAAATACATAATGTTTTTGAAAAGATTTATCCCTTCTTTGCTCATCCCTGATATGAATATTCAATGTTATTTTCTCCTATAATGAGCTTGGCACACATTAGTTGTCGAAACTTTATATTTACAAACTTGCTAGGACATTCTTTTCTCTATTGTTCTCTCTTTTCAAGGTTAGTAGCTTGGTTCCCTCGCATGCTGTTTTCTGAGTGCTGGCACCAGGTCCCAATGCTTATTTAATTTGCCATAAATTCACAGAAGTTAAAGAAAGAGAAGACCTATTAGGTTATCTAGTCTGCCTCCCTGTCCATTCAAGATTGATCCTTATTGTTCATTCACAAATGTTTTGATCAGTTTAGGATCAGTTAAAATGTTCCATGCACTGGGGTTTCTGGCATTTATTACCTTTGGGAGGTTTTTTCTGCAGTCTGATAGATTTTTCTTTCAGGAAGTTTTATTAAATGTTCTTGGCTTCAAATTGGCATATTCTCTTTCACTGAAATGTGGTCTTATTTTTCTCTCTAGCTTTAGTAGTCCAAGTTTAAATCAAGTCAAAGACTCTAAGTCACCTCATTTCCATTTAAACACTGTTTCCTTTGAACATTTAATAGTCTGAATTACAAAGCCTAGAACCAATGGCTTTCATTTTTTATTTTGTAATAGAATACTCTCCCATACTTTCTTGTACTGCCAGTTGCTCCAGTTATATTCTTTACAAATGTACCGTCCTTTATTTTCACTGATTTTACAACCACTTTATCTCATATGCCCTCTGCAACAGTTACTCAGATTCACGCCTCCCAACTGGACTCTCAGAGTAAGCACTTTTGCAGTCAGTCTTAAAAGGAAAAAATTGAGTTTAAAATTCCAAAAGGTTCTAATAGGACTTTCCAAAGGTCTCGTGCTAAGCACTCTTCAAAGCTTTTAAGTAGTTAGTAAAGAAAGCTGAAAACCTGGGGAAATTTTAACAGCAGAATATAAGTGATATTTGTCTTTTGAAAATGAGCCTTTAGTACAATCTCTAAAGATGTTTCAGCCAGGCAATGTTAAACTGAAAAACTTCCTTACCTTCCTCTTCTTAGTCTGTGGTCCTTAAACTGGATATAATTTGAAAGGGACAATACAGTTATTCCTCAGGAAAAATACAGTGACCTTTATAAACTTAAGGACTGGGACAACAGAAACCTCATACAGTTTGAAAAGGGGAAGTGTGGGAGGTTTTGCACCGTGCTTCAATATAGGCTATGAACCAATTGGCTGAGTACTACTATGGGTGGTAGTAGTCAGGGGTGGTTTTGGTGCATGCCAGGCTGATTATGAACCAACAGTGTGCTCTCATTGCAAGTAACACAAACCACAGACTATGGTACTTCAGGAGGGTTCTGTCCAGCAGACCTGGAGAAGTTATTGTCAGTGTTAGTGAGGCTGCACCAGGAATGATGTACTCAGTTGTAGGCCCTCAGTTGAAGAGAAACAGAAACTGGAAAGAATCCCATGGAGGGATACTAAGATGTTCAAGAACCTAAAGTGCATGTCTGATGGAGACAGTTTGCCCTGGAGACTGCCCTCTATTGGGGCCAGTTCTGTTCAATATCTTTATCGATGATCGGGACGAAGGGATCGAGTGCACCCTCAGTAAGTTTGCAGACGACACCAAGTTGGGCGGCAGTGTTGATCTGCTCGAGGGTAGGAAGGCTCTGCAGAGGGACCTGGACAGGCTGGATCGATGGGCCCAGGCCAACTGGATGAGACTCAACAAGGCCAAGTGCCGGGTCCTGCACTTTGGCCACAACAACCCCATGCAGCGCTACAGGCTTGGGGAAAAGTGGCTGGAAAGCTGCCTGGTGGAAAAGGACCTGGGGGTGTTGGTCG
>NW_008823960.1:594481-615178 GCF_000699105.1 Pygoscelis adeliae | reverse complement strand
TGCCCAGGGAAGTGGTTGAGTCACCATCCCTGGAGGTATTTAAAAGACGTGTAGATGAGGCACTTAGGGACATGGTTTAGTGGGCATGGTGGTGTTGGGTTGACGGTTGGACTCGATGATCTTGGAGGTCTCTTCCAACCTTAATGATTCTATGATTCTATGATCTAGTTCTGGGCTCTTCAGTGCAAGAGAGAAATCGACAAACTGTGGAGAGTCCGGGAAAAAGGTACTAAGATGGCTAAGGGACTGAAGCATCTCTCCTGTAAGGAAAAGCTGAGAGAGCTGGGACTGTTCAGCCTAGAGAAAAGAAGGCTCAGAGGGGATCTTATTAATGTGTATAGATTCCTAAAGGGAAGGTGTAAAGAGAATGGATGCAGGGTCTTTTCAGTGGTGCCCAGTGAACAGTCCATCTGAACAGGAAACACTTTTTTGCTGTGAGGGTGGATGAGCACTCTCACAGGTTGCCCAGAGGGGTTGTGGAGTCTCCCTCATTGGAAATATTTGAAACCTCTCTGGACACAGTCCTGGGTAACCAGCTCTAGGTGGCCTTACTTGAGGAGGGAACTTGGACCAGATGACCTCCGGAGGTCCTTTTCAACCTCAATGATTCTGTGATTCTGTGATTCTGTACCAGTGCAAGATTTTTTATCTTTTGAAAAGTAAGGGGGGGGTGTGTGTGAGGTGGGTCTTTTTTGGGGGAGGTGAGCTCTGATACTTCAGGAAGGAACGTCACCATCCAAATTTTAAGACAGATTGCAATGCAACACTGAAGATAAAGAGTTTTGGTGTTGTTTTTTTTTTAAATTACTTTTTATGCATGCAGAGAGGAAGTAAGGAGTTGGTTTTGTTTTTTTTTCCTGGTGGAGGATATGTGTAGAGTACACCATTTATGTATGTGTAATAGGGTGAGGGTTTCTAAGGAAAAAGGTAACTGATGAAGCTCACAGGCAGAGAACGTAGGAATAATTCCATTCTGGAATGAGTAATGCACAGATCACAGATTTCTGTGAAAGAAGTCAGTCACTGACTTTGTTCTCTGCCTGTCCTAATGTCCTGGGAGAAAGGGGAATGAAATAGAAATCAATCCACATCCTTTGGTAGAAGAGATCAGTTAAAAAGAGGGACATCAGAAAGTACCATTCATCTTTTCTTAGAACCATATAGTAGTAGATTTTCTGCTCATTGCTATAGAATCAAAATTTGCTTTAATCAATAGAAAACTATTATTCAGTTTTTCAAAATTCACCCTTCCAAACTGTATCCACCATTCTGACATTTATATTTAAATATTTACCTTTTTTTATGTCTTTTATTCCTGGTCAACTAGTGTAATTTAAAAAAAATCAAACATAATTTGTTCACCTATGGTAACAGATTAAAGTTTGTGGTCCAAGATTTAAAATTGTAGTCTTTGCTTTAAAGCAAATCATCACTGTGGGATTCCCTTTACATATTAGGTTACATTGCATTCTTCATGTTTTTTACATAAACAAAGAATTTGTCTATCAGACACTTTTTTAATAACACTTTTTTTTTTTCCTGTCACTGTATTGGCCTCAATATAAAATCAATGACAGCACTTAAAACTGCAGTTAACACTTCTAATTATCTTGGTTTTTTCAGACCACTTTCCAATTTTGTCAGACCAATTTCTTTCACTATTCCTATTTATGAAGCTACCTGCTCCAAAAGTATGCGAGCCCTTCAAATGATAAACATTTCCAGTCTAGTTTACTGCCATTTTGATTCCTATTTTATGAGCTTTTGAGACTATATTCCCAGAAAAAGTTACATGTTGCCTACATGCCATCCACAGTTTAGATTCTCAATGTGAAAAGTACCTTCCACTAGCTTTTAAATCAAAATTACCACCAGTGTCAAATTCCTGGCAATCAGGGCAATTCAATTATTTCCTGATAGCAGAATGACATATTTTCCTGACTATGTTTTTATTAAATACCTAAAAGCTATAAATCCCAGCAATTTGTCATTCTTCTGGGTAACAATCTATAGTGTGTCAAAAAGCTTTTAGTCTTTTGTTATAATAATAACCACATTTATTGTTCAGTACTTCATAGTTAATGATCTATATATAATGCCCTCCAACACAAAGACTGAAACTTGCTGCAGTATAATTGTTGCTGCCTTGTGTTACTTATGCACTTTCATAATTTATTACCAATTTCTATTCTAAACAACTATGTGCAATAATGTACCTTGAAGACTTCTGAGGTGAACTTCCCAGGCTGATGAGATCAGCAGCAAATACTGGTTTGACAGCTAAAGGCTAAGAATTCTGCTTTCATGCGTGGTGCATTTTCTTGTTAGCACTGAACCTAAAAAACAAATCATTGCCACTTACCTGGTTGGTCCTTTCACCCATGTGCTTTGCAGATGAGTCATTATCCTCCCTGCCATCTCCTTTCCCACTATGCAAAATGAAACATATGGGCCAAATCCAGACTGTAGTCCAAAATAGACACTGTAGAAAATATAGAAAATATTATTACAGTTGAGTATTAATTTTTGGTACCTCTAGGCATTTGACCTGATGCATTTGTTTTGTTTGGTTGGGCTTTTTTGGTGCCAGTTGTAAAAGAGACTCAGGCCATATTCTTCCAAAAGCAAGTAATGCTCTTATCTAATAGGCAATTTCTTCTCCAGAAGGCGCTCTCATTTCATGACTTATTGTATTTATATGTGTATATTTTATTTAGCAGTGAATTATTTTCTGTTTTCTCCAGACATTTGATCTTAGTAACTACTCAGGGAAACATTGCTTTTTAAGTTTCTTAGATTAATATTCAATAACAACCACCTACTTTTTTTTTTTTAATTTCTAAAACTTTCACAACTTGTACTTGACAGTGAAGTAGTCTTAATTTGTTCATTTGTTCTACTACTCCCACACTATTGTAATTCACCTCCCATGGATTGTCAGCAGAAATCTATTTATCAGCTGCATCTTGTTCAACACACAATCACAGGGTTCCTAAACAACAACAACAAATCACATTTCATTTGATTCTATCAGACCCTCATTGGCTTCCAGATTGCAACAATATTTATTTTATGGAACTTTATATGACTTTATCTTCCCTCACTTTTACTGCCATATGTTTTTCCTTGTTCACTTTTAATCAACCTCACAGCACATTCTGAACAAGCAAAATCCAAATTTCAGTTTGACTGTTTGCCCCCTACAGACTATTAGCTAAGGTCTTCTTTCTACGTAGTTTTTTCCTTTAGCTTGGCTGTCTGGAAGTAGTATATATATAGAAATATATTGTGCTGTCTATTTACTCATATAGTTAGATCATGCAGGAAAAGAGAAAAGAAAGAGAAGAAAAGCTTGAAATGGAGAGGAAAGCGTTAAGGAGGAAGCTGAAAGACAGAAAGGAGAACAAGGCAGATGATACTCTCTATAAGACATTGCATATGAGTCCTAAACACATTAATATGATCTGTGTTACCGTTACCTCTGTCACCAAAAAATACCTAAGTAAAGAAAATTTCAAGCAAGATCAAACAGAAGGATGATGTCAAAAAGAACAGAAAGTTATAATCGGCACATTTAATCAATGCTTCTGAGTATATTTACAAGAGAGGACACTAACAGCTTACTATTTGGCACTGACAGTAAGAATACTTTATCCTAGATGACTGCAGGGTATGTGTGGCAAAAGGATTAAATTAATTGGGGAGATTCAAAAGTAGCAAATCTCTAGGATCAGGCAGAATTCAAGCCAAGTTGTTTAAAGGACAGCAGAATCAATGTCACTCGCAATGGAGAGAAATCCAAAATAAAGGTCTCTAAAGGCTAAGAATGCAAAATGAGGGAGCAAAAGCAACATTGTAACTTCTGGCCACCGAAATACAAGCCTGATATATAGAAACTAGGACTGCATCCGTATACAGTGTCTGAAAGAAAGTTTATAAAAAGCAAACAAAGAAACCTTCAGATTGGAGCTCTGTTGATGTCTAAGTAATGCATTTAGAAAAAAAAAAAGAAAAAGACATCATTTATTCTATTCTACCTGCTTAATATAAGTCAGATGACTTGCCTTCTGGTGGAGCCAATATTAGTGTGCACAGAGTGACACTAAAATTCTCTGCAGGAGACCTTCCATTCACAAAACCCAGGAATACCTGAAGCCTGACCCTCAATACCTCTTTGACGTTATGGATACCTCAGGCTTTCTATCATGTGAGATCAAGATCTATTGTTTTTAGGTTTTCAATAATGTTTCAGAAAAAGCAACAAGTAAGCTATTATTTTTAAATTTCATACCATTTGATGGAATTATTCCTCAAGGAAATCAACTGCCGTTACTATGCATCACCATTTTATTTCAAATTCATAAATCTCTATTGATTTTCTGTGGCATATAATATTTGGGTAATAGCTAAAAAAAAAAAAAATCTGGCAAAATCAGCTGGGGATGCTGAACTTAGTGATTCAGACTGAAAAGTTACAATATGCTGTTTCAATAACAACATATCAACTACTCAAGAGGTAATAACTAAAGCCACAAAAAGAAAGATGAATAAAATAATAACTTAAAAAAAAGATAAGAAAAGATGAAGCAACAAAACAAAGTACTGTAAGAGTTCATTCCACAAACAAATGTACACCATAAAGATCTATATTTGACAAAGAAGAACATTTATTAATTAATAAACATATAGCCTGACACTTGGTTTACACCGCCAAAGAAGGCATTCATTACATTATATAAAGAAAGGAGATGTTGCTTTGATTTTCTAGCCTGTAATCTAAGTAGCAAAGTGAGTGTTGCAGATATCTGATATTCATGAAGCTCCTGCACTAGAAGGAATATCACTACATTTGTTAATACTTTAATGTTTGGTTTAATACTAAAGGCAGTAAAATAAAAATGCATCTAGGGCAGTTACAGAATCTTCTATTAGAACTCAGAAAAATACATTTGGAAAGTATCATACAGTATGAACGTCTCTGGCTTCATTTGAAGCATCAATGAATATATATTCTTTAATTGCTAGGTAGTTTTTGGTAAAATGAAGTTCAGTAGAATTCACCTATTAGTAAGTAACAAATAAAGAAAACTGAAGCACTTTTTTTTTCCTCTTCCAAACCAAGTGGCACACACCTAGTTAATAATAAAGTAAGGCTGCTATTACAAGAAGAGTTGGTATGTTATGGTTTTGGAAAGATGTATTTAGAGGTATCAAACAACCGCAGACACTCAGATCAGTTTCTTGAGCTGGACCAGGACATGTATGCAACAACTGCTGCTGTATTTGTAGTGTGGAGAGCAGCTCCAGGAACCGGAGTTCTATGAGGTTACAGAGGGAAAAAAAGAACTATATGCAAAATAACTTATAGTTTCCTTTTGCCTTAGATCAGACCTACTCTGTCAGAAATGTGGTTATAATACATTCATACATAACAAGTTTTGGTTGTTTTTCTCCTAAATAGATGATGAAATTTCACAGTGAGTGTACAGAGGATGGGACCTTTTTGAGACCAATTTTTTGAGCTGTCTTAAACACTTTGTGTAGGAGATAGGCTATCTGCATGAGGTATCTGTCTGTTGATTACAATAGAAATTTATATTTATTTGATTTAATATAGACAGACTTAAATTTAGGGACAATGATTCATACTTCTGCACTCCATAACAGTACATATCTTACCACGACTTCACTGAAGTTAGTAATTCCAAGGCTAGCTGCCATGTTCAGGTAACAAAAGGATACGGCTCCCTTACAACCGTAGCTTTTAATCTTAATACTATAAGAGCTTGAGTTATTAGTAAATTAAGATCTCTACTGGCACAGTGTTTCTGTGCTTTTGTCCTATCCCTGACTTTCTATTCATCTTTTAGATTACCCATATTCTAAAAGAAATATTGTCCAACATAGTAGCCCAATTAAATTTATTACTGCTCTTTTAAAAAGACATCCTCAAATTGGTATTCAAATCTTTTATTAAAAAAAGAAATCATAGTACCTCATCAAAACATTTCAATCAGAAAATCATATTTAAGAAGTACTAATTTAAGCATCATGGCTGGAGACTGTGCCATCTGTCCTGTGTTCCATGGGGCTATTGGCCACTCTTGTGAAAGTCTGAAAAATAGAAAGGAAGCATTAAAGCACTTTCATTCTAAATTCATTTTGCAACTCAGGCGCCATACCATTTACAATCTCTAAAAAGTCAGTTTGGTCAATTATAAGTGAATAACAAATTAACTGATCAGCAAGGTAACAGTGGATAAAACTTTTAAGTCAAAGAGAGTTTTACTACTGACTGTAACAAAGCTAAGATTTCACTCAGTAGAAAGATCCCAGACACTAAAACTTAGCGTGAGATCTCTTGATGTCCTGATTTTTTGTTATAAAATAGCTATGCAAAATTCAAACCAGAGCCTCAACCCTATAGGATGCATACCTAGGAAGAAACTTTTGTCTATTCAAAGATCTATTGATTTTCTTTGTTGGGATGTTTCATTTTAAACAAAATTTATATGGAAAAGTACAGAAAATATTTTCTTTGATATAAATTTAAAGCTGCAGTCCTGAGGACATACAGAGAAACACATATAAGCTATTAAAATCAATGTGTTAGTTCTCAATTATTGCATTTTAAATACATATCCTTGCTTCAGAATATTACTTCAGAAATTAATGTAAACTCAAAGGCTTGTTTCTCCCACATAATTTAGTTGTATGTTTGAAATGCATAAAGCATTTCTGAACAAGCTGGTATATCCACATAGAGTAGTAGTGAAATGACATTCAGAGGTAAAGACAATCAGCAATTCTGCAGCACTGCTGAGGTAGCTACTTCTATTTCTTGGGCTGGTTTGTTTGGAACTTTTTGGTACTTCTTTATGGTGCTTCATTAGACAGACACCAAATACACCCTAAAAGGTATATTTTGCTAGATAGGATTGTATCTAATCTTTGTACATTTTTTTAAATATATATTCTAAATCTACAGCTAATTGTATTGTTTGAGTATGTAATTAATTTAAAGACATATTTTGTCATCTTTATTCCCATTGTAGTTTGCATTTCCTTTCCACTTCCCAGGGAAGTGGTTGAGTCACCATCCCTGGAAGTATTTAAAAGACGGGTAGATGAGGCGCTTAGGGACATGGTTTAGTGGGCATGGTGTTGTTGGGTTGATGGTTGGACTCGATGATCTTGGAGGTCTCTTCCAACCTTAATGATTCTATGATTCTATGATTCTATGATTCCTTTGTTTTAGGACACATCTTCATGTAGACAATTGGCACCAGAGTTATATTGTTAAAAATAAAATGTCAAAGGTTTTGTTTAATATGCTTGCATGCTCAGGTTTTATTCCCTTTGAAGCCCAGACAAGGAAAGGTGACATGTGTTTGGTATACCCTCATGGCTGGGTCAGGACGTGACCTAGACATAGATCCAGCTACTAGGGCTGAGAAGCTCTTCTGGACTCACCAGTGCCAGTTTAGTCAGAGAGTTGCTGAAGCAAGAGATCAATGAAATCTCTGTAGCTTAACATTTAGGGTGATCAGCTGGAAAAAGGAACCCTAATTTCTGTTTATGTGTCCTATTTATCCACAGCTCTGACTTAGGTACCTGATTTTTTAAGGGGAAAAGTTGTAACTTTGGCATTTGCTGTATTCATTTATTTTGGTATTAGTTGTGGTATTATTTTATTCATTTATTTATTTATTATTATTATTATTATTATTATTGTTGTTGTTGTTGTTGTTGTTGTTGTTGTTGTATTATTTGCAACTACTTTTCATAGCTCCCAATGCAAGCTGAATAGTGCCACTTTCCCCTCCAGTTTACAAAGGGCCTCCCATCCTGGGCTTTGCTGATGCTCGGAAAGATGTCCATGAAGCCAGGCATACACACACAGACAGAGGGAGACAAAAGCAGGACCTGTATGGGTAAAGTCATTCAAGTGTAAAAGCAGAGTACCTAAATATTTTTAAATGCATGTATGTACAGTACCACCCTTTTCCTCAAATGCACTGCAGTGCCTCTGTCAGACAGCAGTACAGGAATGGTACTATGAACTTCCAACCTCTTCCATAGCACCATGGAAAGTGTATAATGGTCACAGACGGCAGCCATCATTTTGAGGCCTTTGGATTAAAGCCAATAACTGGTAGCATTACTGTTGAACTTGGTGTGAATTGTTAATGATAGCATGCCAGTAATGCTCTTATTTTTTTATAATTTATATTATTTTAAAAGTAGAAGGAATGTATGACATACATTCAAAAAAATACATTAAAAAAAAATTTAAAAAGGCAAATTGTTTTATGTTCCAAGGAAATTCCAAGATCCATGACCTTGGTGAGCTGCAAAAGACTGTATTTTCTTTTGTCAAGGTTAAAGCAAAGCTGCATATTCTCTTGGCTTCTCTAACTTTCCTTTTCTGGATTGTATGTAAAATTGCTTCCATATATTATAGCCAATGACACCTGAGGCTGAAATAGGAGATTCATAGCATTAGCAAAGGGAAATATATATGTGAAGAGAGAATAAAAACACGATGTACTAAGCATAATACTAGAACAACTACATAAAGAATTTAAAGCTAGGCTATTGTATTTCACTACGCTTCCACTCACAGAGACAAGGATTCTTTTTTTTTTTTTTTTTCTCCTGTTAGCTCACTTAAAATTTCCTTCAAGAGATGGGCAATTGGAAACTACCAAAGCGAGCTAGTAAATGTGTTTGAAAATATGTTTTTATATCAGAGAGATATTATTCAATTCCACTTTTGGTGAAGTCAGTGAGCAATAGGACATGGCAATAGGATAAGGTCCAAAATTCTACAGATCCATATGGTTATTCAGGGGTTTGGGTCTAAGTCAGATTTTTGTAGAGAATTATTTTTTAATAATTTTCTTGCTTCCTATTTGCCTTACTTATAGAATATGGTTGTTCAGGGTTTAGTGTCAGAGAAAGAGATTTCTCTGCCACCAGCTTCTCTCTGCAGACTAAGCTAATTAAATAAAATAGAATAGAGATTTCAACCCTAATAAATCTGACTCTGTATTAAGACACTGTGTCACTTTTGTAGCTCTTTCAATAAAGCCAGGAGGGATTGATCCTAAAGACTTTTTAATCATTGTGCATGAATTAGAAATATTTTTTCAGTCCTACCCTATCAAACTGATTGCTTAAACATGAAAATCTACATACACTGTATTAACTTATGAATTAACTGGTATGAATTACCATTAGTGCAAAAGACAGCTGACAGACTATCACATAAAATTAATGTTATTTTTTTCTTTGAAGTAGTATCACAAGAGAGAATGATTTTCACTGCTGCAATATTCACTAGATCATGAAATAAAATCACAGTATACAGCACAGGAAGTGGTGCAACAAAAATAATATACACTGATTTTCTTCCTGCTATAAAATGCCATTCAAGACATGCTTGGAAAGTCCTTCATGTGAGTTTTACTTTTTATTCCTAGTGTTGGTTAGCTTCACATTACATTATACTTAACTTCCATTTGATAAGGAAAAGCAAAACTATGATACATTCTCATGAAACTACACACTGAGACACCAGTTCCATAAACTCTTATGCATGTGCTTAACTTTCATCATTTAAATATCCTAAAGATTTTAATGATATAACCATGTTAAATGTATTCATCAATCCATACTTTCAGAACAAGGGACTAATTCTATACATTTTTCTTATGTTATTCATTATAAGCTTAGTGATGTCAACATTATATCTGGAACAAAGCAATGAATGTAATTCCGTGTTCTTTTTGTTTCTTATTAAGGCTGCCCATCTGAACACTGAGACTGATCCTTAATATAGGTCTTTTAAAGACTTTAGTCCTTTAAAATGTAGATCTCCTACATCCACAGAACTGAAGTCAGAATTATAATTCTGCACCAGGTAAAGTTATCTTTCAAGTCTGCAAACCGAAGTACTGAGGGTTTTTCTTTTTCTTTTTTTTTTCTTCCCTTTTTTTTTTTTATCAAGCGTTGCTCCATGTGCCTGGAAGCTATAGTAGCAGGAAGGTTGGAATGATATTCACACTGTTGAATTGATGTTATTAACAGTTCTTCTGTTATCCTGTAGGTCACTTGCTATAGAGGACAAAGCTGTAAATCTAGTGAGGATCCTTCAGACACTAAGTCAAAGGTTAAAACCGGCTATAGAAAATAAATGGCTAAACTGTTCCTATGGGAGCTTTCTATGCACAGTATGTTGGTGGGATACGAGTTTCCACAGCAACCACAGATTCAATATCAGAGCGTAACCTTCCTACATTATGCTATATTACCTGTGATTCCTTATGCCCAGCTAATGTATTTCTATGGCCTCCTCACTTATTATGGTACTGATTATATTTTTCACCTCTACTTGCTTTACTTTAAAACTGGACTCCTAAGGTACCTCATAAGCTGGAAGAGCTGTTGAAATTATGTAAGTGACTGGCATGTACACACCAGCTAAAACAAAATGTTCATGACCTTGGCAATTTCAGGAACAGTCATCTTTACATGAGAATGAATTGATTTTGAATAATTTATACAAGGTGCTGTTTTATAAATAATGGGAAGAAGAGCTGGGACAGGTTTAATTTTCTTTCCTTTGTTCTTATTTTTTTTCCACACATAAGAAATTTTATCTGTGGTACTAAAAAAAGGGTTTGTTCTGCTAATATGCCCTCACCTATTTCTCGATCAGGGTATGGGAGGGTAGCCACTTACAAGCAACTTTAGAAGAGAGATTTCTGGGAGTGCCATTATTTATATAATTAAAAATTTGAAGATCTTTCAAACAATTTATTATTTCAAGCAGTATATAGTCCCAGAGCCTGCATATCAATTTGTATAATATATCAATAATAAGGCTAATGACTTATTATTGTGCTACACTATCACCTAAAATCCTATTGTCAATAGGTTTGCTATGTGGGCATATATGAGGAGATGAACTTTCAACCAAAGAGTTTTCGTTCTAAATAAATAAAAGAGAAGGAAAGAAAAAGGTGTGGTTATTCCTCGAGCACAGTTAAGTGAAGCAAATGAAAAGAAAAGGCTTATGATCTAACTTGCTCCAGTTAGCAAAACACTTAGGCACATGCTGAACTTAAAAATAATGGATTTCTTACTAAAATGCATTTCTTAAGATATGACCTTGACTGTGAAGCTTACTTTAGTTACACAGCTCAGTTTGATGCTCCCTGTATAACATAAGTGCTTGGGTCGGGTTGGTGTGTACATTACATGGTTTGACTATTGTACAAATCCCAATTGCCTGTTAGAGATTGGCACCGAAAGTCCATGGTCACAGAGTGATCTATGGCTCCTCTACCAGACCTCTTCTGCACAGCTCCATTTGTGGAGGACAAATAGAGAAATAAGCCACATTTAGCTGAAAAGCTAAAAAGATTACTAGAAAAAAAGAAGAAAAAAAGCTAAAAAGAAACAGGGATTCATAAATCATAATATTTCCCTCAAGCATATTTGCTTAGAAATCTAACTAGTAGGAAATGAGGACATTTCATCGCAAAGCTATACAACAGTTCATATGGGCCAGTGAAATGGATATACATATTACACAAGGCAGAACTAGATTCTTTGCTTTTGGTATGTTTCTTTTCTTCCTGAAAATACCTCGTGTTCTAGTGGTGTTTCATCATATGATTTTCCTCCAAATTCTACAAGTTGATTGGAGATCACTGAAAATCACCAAGTGTGATCAAGGTACCAGAAACATTATTTAGCAAAAAAAAAACAAACAACCAAACAACAATAATAATAAAAACTAACTAACCACTTTTAGCTTGACTAATGGTCAAATTCAGACTGTATTTTACCAGTAGAGTCACTGGTCAATGAATTGCTCTAAAAGGCACAGAAAACAACAGTATCAGCATACATATGCAGCTCATCACTAAGTTAGGAAATTAATATTTTTAACAACTATGGATAAAAAAGGAATTGAGGTCATTGTAATTCCAAACTTACTATGGAAAAAAATAGCTCATAATTATTTTGTTCTGTTACATTTTAGACATTCTGAAGAAGTAAAAGGAGAACTGACTGACAAAAATTCCTTGTATAACTTCTCTTCCATGGTTTTGCATGATGTGTCTTAAATCAAGCACTGGAAGAGGCTGCCCAGGGAAGGGGTTGAGTCACCATCCCTGGAGGTATTTAAAACGTGGTTCTTAGGGACATGGTTTAGTGGTGGACTTGGTAGTGTTAGGTTAATGGTTGGATTCGATGATCTTAAGGGTCTTTTCCAACCTAAATGATTCTAAATAGCAAATCTAAGACAAAATTTAAGAGGAATTATAAATTTTAAACTGCATGACAAAAGTTTGTGCGTTGATACAATCTCTTCAAAGCTGCAAATGTTGAAAAAGAAATGAAAGCTTTAACCAACAAATTTATCTTAAGCACATAATTCAACTAACAGTGATTAATCATCTGTACTGAATATTGGGCACTGAAGTGTTATACATTGCAGCACTTTCTAAAGTGGAGAATGCAGAGTGTTAATGTAAAAAACAGAGTCTGTGCTTTTCCTTCAGGTTTTGGTTGTGATATATAAGTTTCTGTAAGATAATTAAATACTTACTGGTACAGAAGAAAAGAATGACACTGTATCCTGATCATTAGTGCATTCATCTAAGAGAACCAAATTCCATTCCTTTCTGCAATTAAAGACTTTACACAAAATGGAACAGATTCAAGAGGAGAGCCTGGCAAAGAATCACCACCACCATGTAGTCTGATGGATATGACAATCTTTGGGGGTGTGTGGGATCTTGGCTTAAAAGCCTGTCATAATTTGGCTAGGGAAGAAATAGAAATTAGGGTTTTCAATGTACCCAGTGGTTTTTCTGACAACATTTTAAAAAGAAAAGGAAATGGTGAAGAATAAAAAACCCAAAACTGTCAAACCCAAAATCTTTGTCTGTGCTTTGAAGACCTGATTCAAAAACCACATGTTAATAAAACAGATCAGATAAAACCTTGGAGGTAAGAATAAAAAAGCTTCAGTTTACAACTTCTACCAGAACTAAGAGGCTTTTAAGTTTGGGAACATTTAAATGCTTCCTAAGTTAGGTTGCAGCTGACTTGACTTCTGAAAACAAAAGTATTGGACTTCAGCATATAAAATTACGTTTGTGGAAAAACCACACAAATAAACCAACAAAAAGGGTTATCTCTCAATTCTGTCTCTTTTCTAAATCGCATGCTATATTCTGTGTTTTAGAAAGACATATACTCTACCTAAGATTGCAAGCATTAAGTTATTAAATCCACTAGAAGAACTAGATTAAAATCTCATCTGTAGATGAGACTGAGAAGAGTCTATCACTAAAATCCAAGATATTTTTTTTCATGCTTTAAAATCACTTTTCAAAATGTATTCACGATTGCAACCATTTTTGTGCATATTTTAATAATTCACAGAAGTGCTTCTTCTGTTCCAAAATGTTGGAGCACCTTTTTTTTTGTTTTTTTTTTTTTTTTAAGAAAGAAGGAAAAAAAGAAAGAAAGAAAGAAAGAAAGAAAGAAAGAAAGAAAGAAAGAAAGAAAGAAAGAAAGAAAGAAAGAAAGGAAGGAAGAAAGGAAGAAAGAAAGAAAGAGAAAGAAAGAAAAGAAAGAAAGAAAGAAAGAAAGAAAGAAAGAAAGAAAGAAAGAAAGAAAGAAAGAAAGAAAGAAAGAAAGAAAGAAAACAAACTTACTTGTTCTGTACAAATCCTAAATTGAGCTAGAGCAAGTTTATATCAGAGATATCACAGATTATCACAGATGATAGTAATATAGTTATTGTTCATTGTACGAATGTATCACTTTAAAGATTCCTAATCTTCCAAGCAATGTGATAAATTAATCTAATATTATTTGGCACTATAGCTTTCATTTGGATCTCTGATGCAGCTGAATATGATAGACCAACATTAGCCAAAAATTGGCAATCGAAACTATAGAAAAAAAGAATTTTCAGGTGAACATTGTTCCCAATTTTATTGGACATGTTACAGAAAGGAAAGTTTCAGGATTTAAAAGATAAAAATAGATCTTAGTATATTTAAATAAAACTTCTGTCACAGACTTCCTGTGAGACTTATAAACCCCCCTCTAATACCCTTGTCCCATGCTCTCCAGTTCTTCTGTGTCCTACTTCTTTTCTCTCATTCTTTCTTCATTTTCCAATAAAAGTGTCATTTCTTTGGGGAAGAGGTTACTTTTTCCTGCTTGATTCATATTCAGTTCATTTGACTTATGTGAGGGCATCATTAGTTTTTCCTGTTACAAAATAGTTAGTAAAAAAACAGAAAAAAGATAAAAGTGTAACAATGAATTGAAAAAAGGAAAGGAAAGGAAAGGAAAGGAAAGGAAAGGAAAGGAAAGGAAAGGAAAGGAAAGGAAAGGAAAGGAAAGGAAAGGAAAGGAAAGGAAAGGAAAGGAAAGGAAAGGAAGGGAAAGGAAGGGAAAGGAAAGGAAAGGAAAGGAAAGGAAAGGAAAGGAAAGGAAAGGAAAGGAAAGGAAAGGAAAGGAAAGGAAAGGAAAGGAAAGGAAAGGAAAGGAAAGGAAAGGAAAGGAAAGGAAAGGAAAAAGCTGGGAAAGGATGAGGAAATATGTACAAGATCACAGACTTGAAACAACCATGAAGACACGAATTATGCAGACACTATTTCAAAGAAAGATAATGATAGGTAAAACATTATAACTCACTAAATATTACTATAAAGGAATATAAACCAAAAGATAACATATAGAAAAAAGCAATAGAAAAGTTTGGCAATTGGTAAAACAAAAGTTCCCCTCCAAGAATAAGAATATATTCAGAAAAAGCAGATCTTTGGCAGCAAAGGTTATAGAAAAGCAGAATTGATCAAAGGAAGAAATATTTATGTAATTCGTGTATGAATACTTTGTGAGTTTGTCTACCATATTACAGATAAAACAAGTCCAGTTTGTGAGAACCAAACAAAGATGGAATAAAGACTTTTAAAGAAAGAAGTGTACAGAAAACAAGTGTTTAAGCCAAAGTGTACAGAGGCATCACATTCAACTGAGAAATGAAATGACCTTTCGTTAAAGGAAGAAACAACAAATAAATCTTTCAAACCCCATGCACATTACTGAAACACTAAACATATTTGTGTCTTGCCTTAAGACAAAATATAAGTAATTTTTTATAAATAATCCAGTTAGTTCCAGATCTAAACTTGCAGAATTGTGAAAACTACTACAGATGTGCTGTAGCATTCATCACATACATTTTAACAAAATAAGTAATTACTAGGGGTCAGTTTTATTAAATTTGAGGCAAAACAGTGAGTTTCAGATGAGACTAAAATATAAACAAAGATGTAACTCTCATACACAAGCTGGGTAATTTTTGCAAGATAGAAATCTTTTATTTAGGTTGTATATATTTTTTGCATGCAGTATCTATAATGTATGTACATATGTATAATTATCTTTTTTTTTCATTGAGTATTAATGAAAACAAAATTAAGTTTTCCTATTAACAGGCCTTTAAGCCCTCTGTCCTTGAGATGTTAAATATATATATAACTGACTCTTGTGGGCCTTACCCTGAAAAATCTGGCTAATGATAAAATTTGTCAATGATTACCCACATTTTCTTTAGTTGTTATCTGGAGATGAATTTTAGGTGTCTTTTCATTTATCTTTTATTAAACATCTTACCTTTTTAGAACCTGTTCAACACAGTGCTGTGAACATTCAGGTAAAAAGTGAATTTTTTTCTTCATTTTATTTTGTCAAGCTAGAGTGAAACTTAAAGCTGATGTCCTATTTCTAAAGACACAAAGAACTGCAGATTACCAGAAATGCATAGATCACATCTGAACAAAATAAAACGGTAAGCAATATGCCTGCATAATGCTCATTGCCTGATACAGTATTTAAACAAAGTTTTCTTTTGTGATCAAATTTGAGTAGCAGGTATGCTTTGTGTTCATATCATGGGGATGATCGGCTGGTGATGCCCACCTGTTTTTGTACAGTTCTGTATGCACTACGAAGTCTGAGCCAGGCAGTGTGCAGTGCATACGTTCTGACTAAGATAAGCCAAGTGAAACAAAACTTCTATTTTTCAGAGTCTTTTAGAACCGGTAAAGATTTAATCAGCTCATATTGATTATATGGCACTGTGTCCTGCCTCTTAATGACTAAGTCTGGTAGATTTTCACTTTATCAATCAAGGCAAAGAAGTAAAACATTAAAAAAGAGACAGCTTGGTTTTATTTTTCTTTACATGGATTTTGTGTTTTGAAAATACTGTAAAGAATATTACTTTGGAGATAGGAGAGCAGAAAATTCAGTTAAATTTATAATCACCCATTAAAAATCAAATTAAAACTAGCATCGATATAAAGTAACATATAGAATACCAAATGTATAGAGAAATCATAACAGTTAATGAACATTTAACTTGTGCCTACAGTTTAATTTATTTCACTGGGAACAATAGCTACTGAACAGACAGCTAAGATTTGCTAGGATTTATCTCCTACATAAGATTTATTTGTTTACTTTTAACAAATTAGCAGGAATATTTCAGGTATTGCTGAAAGGTTTCTAGGCTACAGTCTCCTGTGACAGAACTGGATTGCAAATGTTAATTATCTGTTCTGAAATGCTATACTATCAACAAATATAAGAACTGCAGAAAGTAAATCAGGAAGTTTTCTTAGTCAGGGTTATTTTTCCCCCACTTCGGGGACTACTGACATATTGTTCCATGTCCAGACAAAACTGAAATTCAGGCAGTAATGAACAAGTGTTTTCACATTTGACTTCTAGGTGTCCCTAATTATTTACCTATAGGTAGTAGTTGCTCTGTCAGATGGAGTTGAAATAACAAATGCAAGCTATACTATTGATGTCCAGGAGTATTGATATTTATATTTTAGATTTACATTTTCATATGGAAAATTATATTCTGCCCCTTGCCTTCCTCACCCAGTTCCCTCCACACTGATTTATTCTGAAGGTCAGCCTTGGAATAGGAATTTCAAACTCTTCAGATGAGATAGAGAAATTCTTGAGAGGACTGCTTTACACATTTCAGAATAATTTACACTGTTCAGAGTATGGTATGTCCAAAGGTCTTTTCTGTGGAAAAACTCTCAGCTGGGGGAATCCCAAGGAACTGTAAAGACAGATGAGCTCAATTCCACCCCATGTTCCCATAGTATCTAATGGAGAAGAAATGCAGTTTTTTCCAGGAACCTCCATCTTGCAGTTGGTGTGGAGTAATCCAATACCACACTGACACATATCAGGTCACTTTTAAAGATCAGTAAAAACTGTCTACCTGTTAATCTGCTCTCATGCTCATATCATGTTCAGCTTACTATCTGTTTTTCTTTCCACAGGAATATCTTTAAAAGAATAAAATTCACTATACAATTAATTTTCTGTAATATTTCCATTGATCATTATTTTTTCAAGTATATTTAACATGCTTATCAAAAGGACATCTAGCAACACATATACCTAACTTATATAATGAATATCCTTTCTTTTAGTTTTTGTGTCAGTAAGTTATGTGCACATGACTTGGTCTTATTTAACAGTATCTTTCCAAGAAAAGAGGCAAAGTTCCAGCTAACTTTGAAAAAATAACTAGGCAGTTATCTAAGGTTTATCATTGGGTTTCATCCCTGTAAAAAGCAATGGGATGTACTTAAGCAGTCCTAGTGAGGGAATATTTTGTGGAGAGTTTGCAAAATTATAGGAGATGGAGTAGACAGACGAAAAAGCAATGCTGTACACTCCTGTACAGCGCAGAATGAAACTGAACAAGGATAGTGAAGGTTGAAATATACATGTGCATGAACATGCAGATGACATGTGGTGAATTCTTTAAACAAATTCAGACAAACAAAAGGAAACCAGCTGCTGCTACATCATCCCTGAAGTATTTCTTTGGAGAGTAGCCTCCCTCCATCCATGTAGTAAATTCTGAGTGCTTCCCAGTGATCTTTACATTTCTGACCTTTTAATGAATTTTATAGTAGAAACCTGCTCAGTATTTTGTAGATACTTGTTGCTTGAAACATGTATTCTGTTTCATTTGTGTCACATTTGTTCAATGGGATTTATTTTGGATTAGAACATGACTTAGGTAGACTATGAACTGAAAAACTATCCATGTAGCAACAGCTGTTCTAGTCAAGGGCAAAACACATCTTAATATAACTCCACTGAACACCAAAAAAATTCAAGAGGGATGTATTGGACACTTTACATGAAGTCAGTAAAGGACTCACGCAGTACTTAAAAAAAAAAAAAAGTTATTTTAGTTTGGAAATGAGCTTTGCATATGACTGCACATTAATTTTGTTGTTATTATTTATAATTTTGGAAGTCTAGCATTAAAATAAGGATTGAGACCCAGGTTTTTTAATGCTGTGCTGATATATAAGTTCTTTTCCTTAGAGATTTTTTTTTTTTTAAACAGACCGTATAAAGAAGAGAAATTAACAAGAGTGTCACTAGATCTGAAAATGGGTTACTGTCTCTATATGGCTGTAATAAAAATGGAGGAATTCTTTCCACCCAAACCCTGATTGGCCATGTTTTGGCAGTATTGAGCAGCTGGATGCCTACCTGTGTTGAGGAGCCCTCTCTCTCTTGATGTGTAGAGGCCAGGTGCTCTCTGTACCTGGTGCTCTCTGTAGAAGAAGAGTTAAACCTGCTTGAATTCAACAAATGAAAGATTCAAGCATTCAATCCAACACTGAGAAGAGCCCTCTGGATCAAAGGAGAAATGAATCTGCATCTTCAAGGTGGAAGATCTAGTCAGCACTGGGAACAACAGAATGCTCTCAATCTATGGTACCAGAGTGGTAATTAAATAGTCTCTGGACCTCAGAATGAGAACATAAAGGAGCTGTCATATGCACTTGAGATGGAAACATTTCCATTCCATGTTTAATAAATGTTTAGCTATTTTTTTATTAGGAAATCACTCTCAGAAAAGTAATTTAACCACTATACTTCAGAATGTCTCTTCTACAAATCAAGGTTAAATAATTGTTCCATGCAAATTAGTAAAACTGTAATTACCGTAATTATGTCTCACACAGTTGACATTAGCTATTGGTGGAAGCTATCTGCAAGCCTTCCAGCTGCAACTATTGTGTGCATTGAATGATAGCATAACACACTGAACAGTTCAGCAGAATCATGTGAAGGAGTCCATTTGTGTGACCAAAAGAAAGACATCTTTGTCCTGAAAGACTCAAGTTAAACCCTTTCAGTAGCATTGCATCAGAAAAGGAATTACAGAAATCCAAAGAAATTGCTAAAAGTTAGTGGAAAATGAATATTTTCTAAGGTTTAATGATGTATTAGGGAGTGAAAAAGTGAGGAGACTATAAAATGTTCTGAAGGTATTAAAAAAAAATAGCACATAACTTGCTGTTTCTGAGGACTAGTCTGGTGGGGGTAGCTTACAGGACAATATTCAAATGAAAAAAAGGGTCAAGAAAGACGGCCCTACCAGACGGGATGCATTACTGGACCTGTTGGTCAGCAACGCAAGTGAGCTAAATCAGAGACATCAAGATTGGAGGTAGCCTGGGCTGCAGTGACCATGCATCGGTGCTAGATATGCAAAAAGATGTTATATGTCACCCAGGTAAGTGGACCACCATGGAGAGAAGTATCCAGTACCTGAGGGAATTAGCCATGCTGGAGGTGATTTATGATGACCTGAACAATGAGCAGTTATTAAAAAATCCAGATGAAGTCAGGTGCACACAACCCATGTGGCAGAAGTTTGTATGAAACACATAATCATCATATGCCAACTCATTGGGAGTAATGACTTGGAAAGACAGAGAGGAACAAATGGTGGATGAATTGGCTGGCCGACTCCAGCAATACAAAGAAAGTGTCTCTTACTCCCTATGGGCCTGCTTCTCGGCTGTGGAGGAACTGTCACGAGAGTTCCAGCAACTCAAAGAGGATGGGTCCTACTTCCCACCTGTACAGACCAGTATCTCAGCCATTAGGAGTAAGCATCCCTCTGCTCAAAAAGATACAGTGGATACACACCATGGGCCACTCTCTGGTTTTACCTATGTGACCACAGAGAGGACATGAGGAAGTGGGATGGAAAATCCACCTCAGCCCTAGGGACATGGGCATGAGAGTTGCAAGGAAAAACAGTCACAAAAGGGGGTTCTTCCAGGAAAATTGCTGCTCCAGTTTCCAGTAGGCAGTTCCCCAGACAGAGTAGAAGGGCTGATTTTACTTCCAATCTTAATAAAGGGACTTTGGATTCACGTTTAAGAGAAATAAGTTACGGATACTATGACCAGGACTAGAGGGGCCCTGCCTCCAGCCAGGGGGGGGAAAGGGACAACCAGGTTTACTGGACTGTGTAGACTCGGTGGCATGGCACATTGGACCCACAGGAGTATAAGGCTCTAGTGGACACCAGTGCACAGCATACCTTAATGCTATCAAGCTATAAAGGGGAAGAACCCATCTGTATTTCTGGAGTGATGGGGGGATCCCAACAGCTAACTGTATTGGAGGCTGAAGTGAGCCTAACAGGGAATGAGTGGCAGAAGCACCCCATTGTGACTGGCCCAGAGGCTCCGTGCATCCTTGGCATAGACTACCTCAGGAGAGGGTATTTCAAGG
>NW_008823960.1:559164-588799 GCF_000699105.1 Pygoscelis adeliae | reverse complement strand
CAAGGGATATTCCATACCATGTGATGTCATGCTCAGTACATAAACTGGGGGGAGTTAGCCAGGGGAGGGGTGACCGCTGCTTGGGAACTGGCTGGGAATCAGTTGGCAGATAGAGAGCAGTTGCATTGTGCATCACTTATTTTGTTTATTCTTTTATCATTAATATTATTATTTTCCCTTCCTTTTCTGTCCTATTAAACTGTCTTTATCTCAACCCATGAATTTTACTTTTTTTTCCCCAATTCTCTCCCCTATCCCACTGAATGGGGAGAGAGTGAGCGAACGGCTCACAGCTATGCAGCTAATAACTCGCAGCCCTCAGCACAGAAAAGACACGGACCTGTTGGAGTAGGTCCAGACGAGGGCCACAAAAATGATCAGAGGGATGGAACACCTCTCCTATGAAGAAAGGCTGAGAGAGTTGGAGTTGTTCAGCCTGGAGAAGAGAAGGCTTCGGGGAGACCTTATTGTGGCCTTTCAATACTTAAAGGGGACTTATAAGAAAGATGGGGACAGACTTTTCAGTAGGGCCTGTTGCAACAGGACAAGGGGGAATGGTTTTAAACTAAAAGAAGGTAGATTCAGACTAGATATAAGGAAGAAATATTTTATGCTGAGGGTGGTGAAACACTGGAAGAGGTTGCCCAGAGAGGTGGTGGATGCCCCATCCCTGGAAACCTTCAAGGTCAGGTTGGACGGGGCTCTGAGCAACCTGCTCTAGTTGAAGATGTCCCTGCCCATGGCAGGGGGGTTGGACTAGAGGACCTTTAGAGGTCCCTTCCAACCCAAACTAGTCTATGATTCTATGATAGTATCAAAAGCAGAATCAGAAGAACAGGATTAAAAAGTAACGGAAGAAAAATCTTAGTGAAGGCCTCCTCATCACTGGAGTCACTTTTAAATGATTGCAGGGCAATCAATGCATTCAAAAGTATTGGGAGCTGTCCTGCTTTGGCAGTGCGGTTGAGCTGACTGAATACCAATGGACACTCAATTTCTTGAAGAACATCTGATTTTTTCTTAACCTCTTCCTTTCTCTCTTTCTCTCCCTTCCTTTCTCTCTCTCCCTTCCTCCCTCTTCCTCTCTTCCTTCCTCTCTCTCCCTCTTCCTTTCTTTCCTTTCTTCCTTCCTCTCTTCCTGTCTCCCTTTTCATCTCTTCCTTCCTCCCTTTTCGTCTCTTCCTTCCTCCCTCTTCCTTTCTCTCCCCCTCTCCCTCTCTCCTCCTTCACCCGTCTCCCCTTCTCTCCCTCTCCCTCTATCTCATCTGTATCATTTCCCTTTCAAATAGACCAAAGCACTGATTCCCTCTTGCTCTTCCTCTTGGTCCAGATACTTTGACAGACACCTCAAAGTAAATTCCTCCAGCCTTTTAAAAACTGTGGGTTTTGTTGGTTGTGGTGGGTTTGGGATTTTTCACCCCCACTTGGCATACTGGGAGCTCACAGCTATCCAAAATCTGTCCCCCGCTACTACTATTTCCCTCCATGGAAAAAAATTACTTCCTTCTGCTATGCAATTTCCTTTAGCTGTGAGATTAAAACATAAATCTTCAGACTGGCTTTTACACAAAACAAAACTAATTAATTTACTTTAAACACTGTAATAAGTGTGTTAAAAAAAAAAAAAATTGCTAGAAATTATTGCTCCCTGCCAGTTTGGCCTTGATTGTTTGTAAAAGCTATGGAGTGTACAGATAACTAAAGGTTTTTCTAAATAGCCCAGCTTGACATGACTTTTCAGAGAAGTTCATGGAAGTTTTCCTTGATAAAGTGTCAGCAGCTATCAGAGACATTTTTTTGTGTGCTGGTAATGGAAAAGTAAGCTGTTACCAGCTGTATTAAAAAACCCAGCACAAATAAATAAAATAAAAATTTCAAGAATCTGCTGTTTACCATCCTCCTTATCTGCCAGTATATATGTTAGACAGTCTCATCAGCAGAAACATATGATGGCCAGAATATACAGAATTCTTTGTAGCCAAATTTAGGATCAGATGCACAAATTCAGGCCTTGCTTAGTTCTGACTGAATTGAAGGAACACCTTTTCACGGATTCTATTGCATGTTGCCTCAAGAAATTAAGCATCACTTTAAGAGTCTGATCAAGGAGCCAGTAGGGAAGACAATAACTTGAACAGGGTGTTGATGATTCTGTCATTTTATATTTAAGAAATTGAATGTAAATCACTTACAGTATTAAATTGTTAAATTCTATGTAGCATACTGGTTTCTTAAGAAGTGATTAATGACTTAGAGTCTACAGCAATCTTTTAAACATGCACACTCTTGGACATAAACTCACCATGCTGGGGGAAAACTACCAATAAAACCCGAGGTTCTCCTTTTTCTCTTATCCTGCCTATGTTCTGATGGTTGCTTCTGGAAGTAACTAACAAGAAGATCAATTTGGTATAAATAGAACTAGTTATTTTTTCCACAAAAGTCCTCCATACCAGTTCTGGAATAGCAGGTTAACAAGTATTTAAATATACCCAAATAGATGAAGCAAATCAAGTATGCCCGCATTAATGCTCTGGCATTGATATTCTTGGACATATGTGATGGTGTGCTCCCCCGGCCAACCTGACCTTTATCTCCTGTAACCCTGCTCAAGCGATAACTACCAGGGGCAGTCGTTAATGGATGCTGATGGTGATAGCTTCGTCCATTAACGAAGTGGATTCAGGAGCCAGACAACAACACAATAGCCCTTGGTTATTGTGAGAAATACGCCCACCTAACCACAGTTATCAGTATGTAAATATGACTATGAGTCAATCATCTTACCCCTATAAATAGTGAGCAGCCCAAGAGCCCTTTGAGCTCTCCTGCACAGCAGTGGGCTGCATGCCAGGATCTTCCCTTGAGTAGGGACGTCTCTCAAGGTTACTCCTCGAGGTTGAGAGATTCCTTGATACAACAGATCCTCGGTAAGTGACTAATAGCATGCTAAACTTTGAAATCTTAGCTAAGTGGTATAAAGGATCGATTGCGCATATATAGTCCTTTAGACATTAACTGTTGACCAAGTCTGGGACTAGGATTGGATCCAGCCGCACCTAGACTCCTCTCTGAGAAGGAGTTTAGAAAGCAAGGGGGTCCTTTCTGAACCTCATGACTCAATGGGAAGGTCTCCCTGACAGTTCTATCTGACCCTGTCCTCTATGCAGTAAATAATCAAGTGTACCTTGCCATTGAATCTTGTTCACTGTTGCATTTACCATTGAACTTTGTTAATTCATGCTTTAACTCACTTTTTTCTGTCAATAAAGTATTGTTGCTTCTCTCTGAGTGAAGTGCAGTCTCACTCCATCCGCAACAACTTATCAAAGCATTTTTCCACATACCAGTTCCTTCCCATACTTGGATGGCAGGACTGCATCTATCGCAATGAGTACCTATTCTAAATGGAATTTTTTAGATATTAATTTAATAGAAATTAGTATTGCAGCTATAAATATCTTTAAAAGATGTGTAGATATGTAATATATATATCACTATGTATGCAATAAATACTTGTCTCCATCGATGTGACATGCAATGAAGACAATTGTTCTAATGATAAAATGAAAGACACAAAGAATAGAATGAAGGAGATAAAACTAGGCAACTACCATTCAAATTTCAGAAAGGCTAAAAACTTGTTTGAAAGTATCTAAAAATGGGAAGACAATTAATAAACATACACAGAGAAAAACCACAAATATTACTTTATTTCTTATATCGTATTTAACCAGTATTATTTAGCAAATATCTAAAATGCAAGTCCAAAAATAAAAAGAGCACTTTAATTCCATTATTTTATCAAATTTAACTTGGAACAGTAAATGCAATTTTACAAAAAAATCTCATCAACCCAAAAAGTAATTATGTAAGAGCTAAATAAGATCATCAGCCATAAAGGAAAGCTGGAGTAGGAGGCAAGGGTGAAACATTCATTACCCTTCATATTCATGCACATATGGGGCTCGCATAGCAAAAGGATTATGATTGCTCTCAAGTTCAAGACAAACAATTTCAAAAAGTGCAGCACAATTGTTAGGAACTGAAGATCAGGCAGCAATCAGCCATAAATGATGTAGTCTGGCAACTAATCTATTTTAAATAATGAGGGAAGGTGACATAGAATATAAGGTAAGGTGCATGTTTTAGGAGGATTCATTTGAGAAGTTAGGCACACTATAGAATTTCAGCATTAAAGATAGTAACAATAGCTTTGTTATTAGACACAGTCTAGAACTTTTTACTAACACAAAAAAATACAGTTTTATATTGTGTTGGCCCAGTCATTGAAGACAACACATGCATCTCAGTTACCACAAGTTTTTATTAGCTGTGACAACAGAAAAGGTAAGGAGCAAAAACTATTTCACAGGGGAATCCTGTAAACTCAGGAGGAGTACTAAAACCAGTCCTCAAAATACACCCAATATTGATCATGGGACCAATAAAGTGATCATTAAACTACTGATAAGGTTGCAGCTGCAAAACCTCAGCTTTACTGAGGGACAGCACTCATATTTAAAGTTTCTAGAGAGGCAGGAGAGGACCCCTCTGACTCATAAATGCTCTAGTCCAGTTGTCCTATGAGTATTTCTCCAAATTTTTGGAGCCCGTTCTGTTAGAGAGATATACATGTGTGTGCAGTCATGCACATGCAAATATCCATGCTCATGCACTGGCAAGGTGGAACACAGAGACTTGTCAGGACTTTTTCTTGGAGTACAGGGTCATAGAAATAGTATAAAAAATACTTACATTTTATCTTGGGACAAGTTTCCTATCCCATCACAGATTTGTGTCAAACAAAGTTTCTGCTTCAGAGAAGCAACAATTTTGGGTTTTTTTAATGTTTGAGACCTTTGAAAATTTGAAACTTCTGATCACATGATCATTCTGATCACTAAGCCTTCTTGCTTACAAGCAAAGAGGGCCATCCAGCAGAGTCTCCCCCCAGCTCTATTGGTTATACATTTCTCCCAGACTGGAGCTCAGTTGCCAAACTGCAGAAGAAAGGTTGTGCATCTTTAGTAAATCAGTGGAAACATTCAGCAACACTTCAATGAAAGCAAGACACACAGTTTAAGCTTACTTTTTTTTTTAATTACTTTTGTCCTTTTTAATTGGGCTGTGTGGAGCCGGTTTCTGAAGTGATGAGCATGCAGTGGGAAGTTAAAAGATGAGAAAAGCCTTTTCTTTGCTTGTCTGTGTTTCATCATTGCAGCCAGTACTCATTTGTGCATCCCTTTGGGAACCTAGGTCTCCAACACTAATAAGAAGCCAGGGACAGACCATGGGAATTACACATTGCAGTCTGCTAACTGATAGAGGAGGAGCCAGAAAGACATTCAAGACACACAAAAAAAAAAAAAAAAAAAAAAAAATCCCTGGTGTGAGGAGCTTGGGCTCCAGGGTCAGCTACAGCTGTAAATGTAGCTTCTGTGGAGGCCTGCTAAAAACTACATACAAAGACCAAAATCATTCAGGGGATGAACTCTTCCTATTTCAAGCCTTTACAGATGGTTGATTCTCTAGGTATATCACTTTTATGACCACCAGCTGAAGTAATGTCACTCACCTTGAAAGTCAGTCTTTCTGACTGATGTGATGTTGCCCTCTTATGATTTTTCAGCTTCTCTCACTTTTCCCCCCCTTTCCTTCATATACACAGGTAGGCATTAAATTAATTATTAGAGAGGATTGTTGAGACAGAATTTCAGCTGATTGGGAAGTAAGAAAAGGAACTTCCTTCCCTCCAAGATGTCTCTTGTCTATCTTTTTCCATTTTTATTTGATATTAGGTTCAATGTCACACCAAATAACAATTCAGAATTGCTACTGACAAAGTTTACTTCCATTATTTTTCCTTTCTGTTACAGTGTTGCAAGAGGTACTGACAGTGCATCAAATAGAATGTTTTCTGTTCTTTCTGAAAAACAAAAACCGTCACTGATCTCTGTTTTAGTCATATGGTTTAGTTTTAGGTACTCTTGCAAGGAGCAGGGAGTTGGACTTAATGATCCTTACGGGTCCCTTCCAACTTGACATATTCTATGATTTTGTGATTCTATGATCTTTTTTCCTTTGCAGTGGTTAAACAGATAAAGAAAATAAATGCAGTACTCCCCCCCCCCCCCCCCCCCCCCACCTACACTATTAAAAAATCATACTATTTTATTTGTTAATATTTTCATAAACCTCAGAGATTACTGTAATTACAACATACCATGCTTGGGGGTTTTGTCCTTTTTTTTCTCACTTTTTCCTTTTTATTTTGGAATGCCAGAATATCCACATTTATATACCCCATCCAATTTATTTTCTTTGCTGTTTTATTTACTGCTGCTTTAATGTTTTGCTTTGCCACACTGTATTTTTTCAATAACTTTTAAACTTTTGGGAAGAGTTACAGTGATAGAACCAGAGTGTCAGTTTTCTTTACATCAGTCAGTTACTTTTCTAAAAGTTATTAGACAACACGTCCAAATTACAGAACAGTGGAAGGATGGCAGGCAGGCATACAGAAGGGACAGCATCTCTGTGCTATTCAAACATTTAGGCAATTGCAAAAAGACAAATGGCTCCCTGCCCCAAGAAAAGGATGTGGAAGGAAGTAAAAGAAAAGAAAGGAAAACAAAAATCAAAGAATTCTACTGTAAAAACAGATACTTTGGGCAACCACAAGCTTTTCAGGAAATCTTTTTAAATAATGGGAGGGGAAAAGGAGTAAATTCCTATAGAAAAAGGAAATGAACAAACAAACAGAAGGAAATCAGCTCTGCTTTTCATTTCAAGCAGAAAGCTTATTCCAGCATTATCAGTTGTGTGTTGTTTTTAACAGCTCTTTATTTGGCAATTGCTCACAAGCATTCTTACTGCTCTGTAACATAAACAAAAATGACGTATGCACCTAAGAATGCAGAACTTAAAAACCAGAACAGAATTGGTTGAAATGATGAGTCTCAGGGTGGCAATGCTTTTAAAAAATAAAAATAATTTTTTAAAGATTCTGCTTTTAATATGATCACATTATAGGACAACATGGAAAAGTGATTCTTTACTACATCCTGACTATCTTCACCTGACCAAGATTATCCATCAGCCATCGTTGAAGATGTTTGAATGTTATTAATGATACATTACTACTACTGCTCTCATTACTTTCCTAATACTTGCAAGACATTTACATCCATGAGGTAGCTACCACTTCTAGCCAGCCCTAGAAAGAAACTTCTCTCAGACATGTAAAGATAGCAAGCAAGAACCCAGACAGCAACAAAGACTTATCATCAGTCACCTCCCATTAACAAATATCTGTAGTCCTCTTCTGGTTTCTTTTCCAGACTCATCCTCCAACATGTCTAAACAACATCACTCCTATTTCATTTCAACCCAGAAGAAGATGCAGGTCTACAAAATGATATGTCAAAGCTAATTGTAGCTCTGCCAATGTGAACAATGAACATAAGTTTCTTTTTTCCCTCTCTACAGAAGAGTATGTCTGACCTTTCTTACCTTGCAGACTGCTAAAGTGGCCATCAACCCTACTTTAGCACTGAATAAAGCAAGTCTTTCACATCTTCAAAATGCAATGATATTTTTTTCCACTAATTATAATAAACCTTTCATAACCCAGAAGCGTTGACTGATAGACAGGACAGCCACTGGTATCTAGTGGGACACACAAACAGAGGCTCAGCGGACATTCCTCATGCTTCTCCCCTTGTGACTTCTTGAAAATACCAGAATTTTAGCATTCTTTCTCAGGATTTTGAGGCATGAAGCATCAACATTGTCAACAAACTAAGAGTTCCCTATGGCACATTCCAGCAGAGATGGCTGTGCTGGAGAAAATGAACCAAGAAAGATAGGTCAAGGGGAAAAAAATCAAACCAAAAGAAAATATCTTTTTGTTTTGCACTTAATATGTTAAAATGTAATGCAGAGATGGAATATTTAAAAAAAAAATGAGGTTTTACAGTATATTGGGTGTTCCAGCTCCTACTTTATAGATATTAGAGTTCCTTCTTTGCTTCTCATATTGGCAGTAGTTACTGGGAGGTAACTGCTTAATTAGTTACTGGCATGATCATTTTACCAATGAGCCACACACAGTGGCTTGGTGAAGCATCTGGTGCTTGTTGCCAGGCTCTCCCCAGCCTCCTCAAATGCAGCAGTTTTCTAAGCTGCTCCCAGCTGCAGCTGCAATCCCCAGTCCTCCCAGCTGGGGGACTTCTAGTAAGCCCAAACATGTTCTAGATGGAAGGATTTCAAATGTCATGCCTGTTCACCCAGGAGTTCATTCACATAACAGCTTTTGCTGCAGGCTTATATCCCAAAGGCTGTTTATACCATGAAACTGCCAGCATAAATGGAAGATGAAGTCCTTTCATGAACCCAACATTTAATAGTCTTGGAAGCTTCATCCTGTGAGCTGGTAGCCCCAGACATTTTAATTTGCACACCATAGAATTAAAAAAAAAAAACAAAACAACAAAAACAAACAAAAAGCCCCAAAAACCTCCAAAACAAAAAAAAACCAAACAAAAAACCAAAAAAGTTCTGTAGGACTTGGAACATAGTTTTATAAGAGAGACTCCAGTTGGCCCATTGGTCCAGTGGGAGTAACAAGAAGTTTGTGAAAGTCAGTGAGTGTTTTCATGAAGAATAATTTCACTGGAGAAAGTGATGCACCAACATTGTTACCTCCTGTCACAGTGATGTACAACACCCTGATTTTCTTCTGGAGGTATGGAAAATAAATGGATATAAATAGCTGATGACTTTTTGTTGAACTGATGCTTTTACCTGTGAGGAGTTTGCAACACCTTTGCCGGAGATCTGGAGGCTGAACCTGCCTTTTTTTTTCCAGGGAGAGGTTATTTCCCTTTAAAATAGCTCTGAATACCTCTGCTACATGAACCTTAACACTTGCTTTACCTTCAGTCTTTTTTGCAGATGGCTGATGATTTCACTTACAACTCAGAAGCTTATTGGTCTAATCCTCTTTCAGGGTGTATCCAGAACAAAACATACGTCTGGACAAAACTGGTCTCTCTGTGGTGTATGGGTGTGTTAGAAAGGTGGTAAATAACGTGATTAATACCATAAGACTGAGCTGTCTCATGGACTTTCCTAGTATCACTACATATAATGGTAACAGACACACAATTTCACTTGTAGGAAAAAGGTATATACACAATGTATGGAAAATTAGTTGAAAATTATTTATACTCTCTGCTTCTTATTAGTTATCCTTCCACCTGGAAGCAGATGTTAAACTCTTGAAAAATCAGAGCAGCTATCAAACACACTGAGGTCAGGGAACAGCTAATCAGTCCACCCAAACTGTCCTTTTAATGTGCTTTGACACTTAGGACATATTCCAAGGCTGGTCTACCTGTTTTAATCCTTCCAGCATTACATCCCTCAAATACTGTTTGAGGGATGTGAAAGTTCTTTGCTAATCAGCAGATGTTTATCCCTTCCCTAAATGCATAATTATTACACATTAACTATGTCTATGTAATAAATAAAAGAGGATTAAAAAAAAAATCTCTGCATCTGACACTGGGTGATACCAACTTAATGGCAGAGATGCTGCCTGGAGTATTTTTCCCTTTATATAGCAGATTTTTGGGAATATATAGTTCCAGACGTCCAAAATGGAGCCTGGAAGAGATTTAATAGCTATGTAGGGTTAATAATGATCATGCGGCAAGTGGTTACAATCAGTTCGTGATTCTCTGAAATTTCACCAAAATAGATGTGACCATTGTATTTGAAACCACCTGTTTAGGTATAAGAAAAACATCATATTTTGCCATCTTACTAGTCCATTCTCTGAGCAGATATGACCCTGTTCAATATTAAGGAAGCTGCCAGTATCACAGGACAGGACCGTTTGGATGGCACTATGGATGACAACCCATGGACTGGAAGAAAGATAGGACTGCAGTTCAGGGGGCTTTAGGGGCAGCAGTGAGGGCAGAATGGTGACTGTTATCTTCACTCACATTTGAAAGAACCCACAGTCCCGATGGTCTGTGTGTGTGCAAGTGTGTGTGTGTGTACGTGTGCAGAGTGCAGGTCTGCAAAATTCTGGGAATTACAGCTCCCTTTGCTTCTTTCCCACTTCCTCTCCTTCTCCTTTCCCTCTTGTATCATGAAGGCATAGTGTTTTCTGGAAGATGGTCTTTTGGAGTGGTTAAATCTTATTTCATAACCATACCATGTGTAGTCTAAGAAGTGGTGGCATAGAAAGGGTAGAATTAGTCTCCTTTGCCATTATAGCTGGCCCAGGGCTTCTCTTTTTAACCAGTCAAATGAGATGGGAAGAGTCCCATCCTCTTAGGTGACTGTAGCAACCTGGGAGTGTGTGGGAAATGCATGCTGAAGAGGAGGAGGCAATGAAAGAATTCACTGTGTCATTTGACAAAGTCATATGCTAACCCAGAAATGTGTCAAAACTGGCTTTGATCTTCTATTGTGTGTTGATTTTCACATTGCAAAGGTGTTTGGCATGTTGTCTAACTTGATTAACCTGGTGGACAGTGCATTCTGCTGCCTTCCTCTGTGTTTTCTTTCAATTCTCTTTGCCCAATGTAAACAAGTGGAATCAGTGAGGCAGTGGAAGAATACAAATGCATACACTGACTTCTCTCTCCCTGCAAAACCATGAGATCCTTTCCGTGTGCCCTTTTATCTCTTCCTGGTTTTCCCACAAGATAGGAATTCCTCTCTGACAGCCAAGTATGCATGTGTTTCAGCAAGTGAAACTCGAGGCTGTGCTGTCTGGCATATGAACTGCCGTTGTGTTCACAACATACCACTTCTCATCCTGGCTGTAGAATGGGATGGAGTCATGAATTGTTTGCATTTCCTGAAAACTAGGAAGTTTTGCCTCTGCTTTCTGCAGAGAACTCGTCTGACAAAGACACCAACAGCTTATGCTTAGATGAGAGTCTCAATAACTATGTTAGTTGTTAGAGTTTGCAGCAGTAAGTGTGGTTGCAAAAGAACAGAAAATGGGGTAAGAGCATGTATATGTTTAGATGAAACATTTGGATGTGCTTTAGTGGAATGTGGGAATTATATATGCATATCCAAGATGTGGTATCTTGGAAATACAAACTCCCCATCCCAAGTTCTGGGCATGTGAATGCCATCTAAAATACTTCAAATTCCACTATCACTATTATAAAGTTGATAATAACTGTATTTATACTGTCTGATTCACTCATTACCTGAGAATTTCCACCTGTAAATGCTAAGGATATTTATAGTAATTTTTGAGGTCTTTTTGTTCTCTTTCTTCATTTTGTGGTAATGATACTTGTGAGAACACACTGTTTGCAAGAATTAATGTTAAAATGCACACAATGGTCCTACTATTTGCTGACAGAAAATGTGGTTACATATCAACAAACTCTGTTAATGGAATCAGAAAGCAGGTTTCATTTGTTAGTACTTTTTGTGTTTACACTAAATACTCAAATGATTAAACCATGTTTTTATAAGTGAAAATCCATTCTCTTTGGCCCATTGTAAAGACAGTGATATCAATATAATGAAAGGTGAGAGGGTAGCTTATGTTTGTTGACTACTAATTCAGCAGTATAGCTTCTGGAAATTTTTGTCATTTATTGCTGCTAAAGAATTTATAACCTGGAGAAGCTGGTGATAACGGGCTTTAAGCCTTACAAACTCCCCAAACCACTGGATTAAAGAATCTGCTGTATTCTGTGTAGTCCCTGAAGCACACTTTAATGGTTCTGCTGAAAGAGTATCAATCATACAGGAACCATTCCACAAAGTTACAGTGAGGCACTCCAAGATGGTTAAATGTTTGCATTTTCTGTGATGTAATACAATTGCAAAACTGTATCTAGGAGACCTAACAATCAGAATCTTTGCAGCAAAAAATATGCAATCCATGTTTTGCTTAGTTTTTAATTTCTGTAACTTTGGACTCATAGGTTTTGTGGAGTTCTATTTTTTTTAGATGTTTTTACTTCAACATTTATTTATTTTTCCTATGTTTTTCTAGACATAGGTGGCAATTGGAAAGCAGGTATGATTTTCTCATCATTTATGGGTGTGGTGTTTTGACTTTCTTTCCCCAAACATGACCATTCATGCTGGTTATCAGTGTTATGTTTTCAGTCTGGAAATTTGTCTGCTTTTGGTTACTCATGAGGAAATTTCTCCGCTTTCATAGAAAATATAGTTAAATATTCTTTTTAAGGAACTGCTATGGTTGGGAAAGTTAATATTTTTTACACATCATTGCCAGTAATAAAACATTGCAAGTGAATAAAGGTCTAGGAAATTTTAATGTCAGTTGAATACAATTGCAATTAAAAAGGTAGGTAAATTACAGGTAAATTCAAAGGCTACTCAATTCAAAATTGCCTTATTTTTGACTGTGAACTGATATCACCATCATGGTGGTGAGACTGTAATCAACGATAATCTGTGAGGGAAAGAAATAAACTGCAAATCTTTAAAGCTACATATTTTAGGAAAAAAAGTTGGAGAGTGCCTCAATTTTCCTCTCAAAGACTTTGCATAATGTATTTAAATAACATGAGCAGATATAATCAGTTTAGTTAGAAAAAGTCAGAATTATGATATCAGATTGCAATCACTAATAGAGCATTTTCAGGCAGGTTAGCCTTCTAATTTATTCTAGTCTTTAGAAGGTTTCTCCTTTGAATTCTAAATTCTGCAGATCTTTAAAACATGCAACTGTCTGCTACCAGTTCTCTCTACTCTGACTCACAATTCAAACAATAAATGCAACAATAATATAGAATTACACTGGCTGTGATTTTTTTAAATTAGCATTATGCTGTCAGAGAAACTATAAACCATAGGACTATTACACCAAACCTTTTGTTGCTTCTGAGTCCATGAAGTAAATGAAAAAGAGCCATGCTCTCTTATGTTACATAAAAGCACAGGAAAAATTGTAAGTGTTGGCAATAATGATTGAGTCTTGTGTTTCTTGAAGACATTTTACATTATCCAAATTGCAGTGACAAGACTATATCGTTAAAATAAGAAGACTGTCCCATTTAATAACTTACTAATGTTTTTCTATGGCTTTAGGTGCTTCATAGCTATTTGGTCCTTTTTGGTCCAGATGCACCACCTTGAAGACATCAGAAAGTTTAGCTAAACATTTTTGCAGGAGGAATGTAAACCCAGCCAGTAGCACAAAGAGACAACATTCAGACTGGATCTCTTCTTCCCATAGGTATTTTGGGTTTGAGTGGGCTTTTGTTTTTTGTTTTTCATTGTTGTTTGGTTTTTTTTCTAATGAAGATTTCTTTAGCTTGTTTCTTTGTTACAGTAAACTTGGGCTTTAAAGTGTAAATCTGAGATAGCAGTAATATTGTTAAAAATGGGCAGAAATTGATTCAATACAATGTTTCTGATGATTTGGAATCTGCATCTTTCTTCAGTTATACAACACAATCAAAATATTGATTTTCACTACATCAAGATTCTTAAATAATTTTATAGGAATTCATTTGTGCATGCTTGAAATTATTTTCTGGTTTAATATTTTGGACGTGCTTTTTATTTTTCTAAGATATAAAGTGTCTTCATCATCTTAGCTATCTTAGCTGTAACATTTTCATTTCTCTCTTTTTTTTTTTCCTTTTTTCTTTTGGTTGTGATGACTACAGTGAAGAAAAAAAAAAAATCCGACTTGTTTTCTTCCTGAGGCTTCAACACTATCATGTCAGGAAGTGAAAAAATAACTGAGACAGACATTTGTCAGCTCTTTCCATTTTAAGACCAAGGAAAACTTTTATTATCCAGTGCTCCTAGAAGACATTCTAGGATAAAAAACAACCCCTATTAAAAATCTTTTTTTTACTTTCTAAATGTATTTTTATGGACATTTCCTTCAGATTTTTTATTATTATTTATTTTTTAACATTTTAAAACACTATTTATAATTATTTACTTGTACAATTCCCAGTATTTAAAATATAACCTTGAAAACAATGCATGTTAACTTAATCAATTTCAATTGCAGCAGAGAATTGTGCATGCTGAGTGCTGGGTAAATGACATGATCATTTTTAGATAAGATGCTCGCCTCCATTCCTGTCTACTTGTATGCCTAACTGTCATGGTTTAACCTCAGTCAGCAACTAAGCACCACATAGCCGCTCACTCACTCCCCCGCAGTGGGATGGGGGAGAGAATTGCAAGGGTAAAAGTGAGAAAACTCATGGGTTGAGATAAAGACAGTTTAATAGGTAAAGCAAAAGCCGCGCAAGCAAGCAAAGCAAAACAAGGAATTCATTCACTTCTTCCCATCGGCAGGCAGGTGTTCAGCCATCTCCAGGAAAGCAGGGTTCCATCACGCATAAGGGTTACTTGGGAAGACAAACACCACCACTCCAAACGTCCCTACCTTCTTTCTTCTTCCCCCAGCTTTATATACTAAGCATGACGTCACATGGTATGGAATATCCCTTTGGTCAGTTGGGGTCAGCTGTCCTGGCTGTGCCTCCCTCCCAGCTTCTTGTGCACCTCCAGACTTGTCAGTCAGTAGAGCATGGGAAGCTGGAAAGTCCTTGACTAGTGTAAACACTACCTAGCAACAACTAAAACATTGGTGTGTTATCAACATTGTTCTCACCCTAAATCCAAAACACAGCACTGTACCAGCTACTAGGAAGGAAATTAACTCTATCCCTGCCGAAACCAGGACACTAACACAGTATCTTTACTTATCAAAGCTGTAACAGCTTTGGACTTCTGTGGTAGAGGAACAAGTCTTGGCCATTTCTTGGTTCCATGTTAGAATAAGACTTGAGTTCAACAGACACTCTCTGTTCCCTGATTTGCATGGAAAGGAAACCTAGGCACGCGTGTTGGAGGTTGTCACATGCATGCAGTGCTCCAACATATACTTTTTGTAGACGTATAGGGGACCAGAAGCCCAGAGAATACTGCAGTCACTGCCATCTACTAAGTGAAATGTAAGAATCCAAAACCTAGTCATCGGGGAAATCTTCTAAAAGCAAATTTGTAGAAGTAATGCACAGGTAAAAAAGAATCCACCTCCAAATAGAAACCCCACATTAGCACTTAAAAGTAAGTTTCTGAATTTAGTTAACACTGTAAAACAAACAAAAAGTCTACAAACAAAAAAAAATAAGACTATGCATTTTCTGCTCATGTTAAACACAGAAATTCTACTTATATTCACTTCCCTTATCTGACAGGTGGGAATTAGGAGTAAAATATTCTATATCTGACTGAGAAGCAGGTACATTGGGAAGGCCTAGGTTTGTATTTATTCAGTTCATAACTATATTCATATTTTCACCATAATTAGCAACCTAATTGTCTATATTAAGTGTCTGAATCTGCAAACACTTATGCATATGAAGAACTCTACTTCAGTTAATACCTCGAGCAGAATTGCTTCCTTACACCTGTTGTGACATTTCTATCTGATCTTCAGCTGCTTTTGTTTTGTTGTGTATAATGTTTCCACTTCAGTAGACTTCTGCAAGCTTGTAAAGTTTTTCTTGGTGTAAAGCATGAAGTGTATTTAAGACAGTAATGTATTTCTTAATCTCCAAAACATTTCTTTAAAAAACCCCTCACATTTTATATGATCAAGAACAGAAAAAAGACATCTTATACCACATTACAGTAACATTAAACATAGCCTACTACCCCATTACCAGCAATTACTGTGAGAGATAGCATTAACCTGCCACACTACTTTCTTAGCTGTTCACCTTTTGCCATGTTGAAAAAGAACCATACCCCTTGCAATCTTTCTCTTATTTCAATTTTGTTTTTTTTTTTTCTAATCAACCACAAATATTACCTCTCACCATATAGTCATTAATGGTCTTTAGTGAAAGCACTTGCTAAGGACTTCTTGAAAGTCTAAATACAATATGTTTGCTATTTTTCTCCTAATCCAGGATTATGTCGATCTATTCAGAGACTTCAAGTGGACCAGAAATGTAGTTTGTAGTTTTTTGTTCCCGGTGCTCATTCTGCTGTTTTACCTATATCTTTTATTATTGCTTCAACCAACTTCCTAAATACTGAGTCAGGGCTCATTGTTTTGCAATTCCCTGAATTATCCCAAATACCCTGGCACTAAAATAGCTACATTGTTTGAACCTACAGTTTCTTTCTGTGCTGTTGTAGTTGTGTGACTGATTGTACATCTTTGTTAGTAACTAAGGTATTTCATTTTAAGCCCTTCCGAAGAACTCTCATGTAAGAACCATCTGCTTCTATGAAAGTTTGCTCTTTAATATATCACTTTAGGCTCCATCTGACTTCTCGTGATCTGACAACAACTCATCTTCATTACCTGAAGAGAGCAGTTCCAAAGCACATATTGTCTTAACTTCCTGATGCTGGAAGTTGACACAAATCAATCATTTAACATCTTTGCAAGATGCTTCTCCTTAATTTCCCCCTTTTCTCTTTGTTAATCCAAGGGATTCAGAGATTTTTTTTTTCCCCTAAACTGATACAGTCAAATTAAGTTTAATTTGATTTTTTATAATAATATTCAGCCTCCCTTTGGGTTCTCTTCATTCCTACTTTATATTCCAATCTTTAAAGGTTTTTGGTTAATATCAGTTTCGAGTCAATATGCATGACCAAACACTCGGACTGAACTCCAAACATAAGAGAAATATTTACTCTCTGATGGCTATATTTTACTTTCTACAAAAATCCCATTGAGGAGCTGTGGTAGAGTATCTCTCCAAAGCAATTACAAATCTTTATGTGCTACATATAATATGGTGACAGATCTCTATTAATAAACAGAAAAAAGAATCATTTTACTTCTTTGTCCTTTGGGCTCCAGGAACAATACCACAAACAATAAAATTGAACTAACATACAATAAAGGTTTATTTTAACATCCATAACTACATAGTGAAAAATCAAGCTTGCCACACATCTGTTAGTTCTCAGTTAAAACAAATACTCTTTTTGATAATACATCTCTAACAAAATTTACACCTTTGGCTAAAGCCCCTGCTCCATTATACATTTTTGTTGTATGAGGCACAAATAACACAGTGTCAACCTTTCAACTGAAGAAAAAATGTCCCATATAATGAATTCCATCATTTTGGATCTCAGAATCCCAGAACTTTTAGCATGCTGAATTATTTTACCAGGTGTCCTGAGCATAGATATAACAAGAACATACACCAGAAATTTGTTGGGTTGAAATTGTTTGCATTTGGCAGAAAGAACAGGATGTTGGAAATAATATTCTGAAAGGAAACATTATTTTTAAATGTGGAATTATTTTTAATTAGATTTCTGCCTTTATAGATTCTTTTTAATGGTTTGAGAAATTTCAGTTAATTCTTATGGTTTGTGTGTTTCTATGCTTATTCTGGACTTTCTACTCTACATTATGTCGTCTATTTTATTCCAGCTACCTATTTGTATCTCTTAGTTTTTCTTTCTCTGTAACCACTTTCATGTTCAAGTTTTTATGTGTCATATTGTCTATATCAGGAACATGAAGACATATTCCTAATTTTACGGAACACTTTTTGAATGTTGTAAGAGACATGCATTGTGACTTTTTTTTCCCATTAACTAGTGATAGGTATTTTTTAAGAAGAACAGGGGGAATGTTTTGTTTAGTTTGTTTGGTTTGTTCTCTTCTCTGCCCCCCAAAATGGTTAGCTGTTAAGTTGTCAGTCCTGAGTGATATATCATTCAGAAATTTTCTAGTCACTACGAAGAGTCTTTCAGGTAGGCTGTAACATCTAAAGAGGACATTTTGGATAAAAATGAACGAAGGTCGGTGCAAACCATTTTTCCAATAAAAACTGCCAACTTTTATAAACAGTCTTCTCTGCATTACTACTATGAAACACTTGGGATACAGCAATCATTTAGCTAAACACTGTGGAATTGCACAGCTATTTGAAAGAGAAAATGAGTAGCATAGGGCTTGCAAGATGTAAAGGCAGTTACTGGATGACTAAGTCACATAAGAAAGCAAAGAGTGGAAACTATGTCTGTGAAGGCTTGAAGAAGTCATCCTCACCACTCTATAGTGACTTGAGTAAGTGCTTCCCCTATTCTGAATCTTAATACTAACTCTTAACTGTTATACACAATGAACTATTAGAATACTAGGACTGCTCGTTTATCCAAATTAGATTTTGATCACTCAGATTTGCTGAGATCTGAAAAACATGATCTAAGGCAGCCCTGAATTGAGTGGGAAGGATGTTGTATCAGTTGACCTTCACAGGTCTGTTCCAAACTCCGTTACTTTATGGTTTTACTCTTCCAAGTCTTTTCAAGTCCAATATAGAATCTGAAAATATTTATATCTAAAAATATTCACTTAAATATTTCATTACTGATAACCTCTAGTATTTTTCACTACCTTTTTTTTGTAATCAGCTCAAAAAGCAAAGCAAAATCAGTACTTTGTGTCTCTTAGATGAAAATGACAGAAACATGGAACTATGTTGGGGATAAATACATTTTTTGTTTTAAAGGAGAATCCATACATTGTTTAGGATTCAGATGCTCAACTGCAGGTGCCCAGTGCCGTTCAGGATGCCTGAGGGAACACAAGAGCACCCAAGTTTGTTTAAGAAATCCATCCACAGCTGGGAGAAATAACAAAAGTCTTACATGACGTATGTATCCTTTGGGAGGCCAAAAAATTTCCTAAAACATCTCAAATGACAGCAGATGCCTATGTTTAGGCAATTGTATCTTATCAATTTATATAACAAATGTTCATGACCAAGTTTTTACCCATTGTTTGAGAAAAGAGGCTGAAAATACACACATATCTGGCTAAGAAAGCCAGAGAGTGACTTATCTAGTTAGGCCACAATTTATTTCTTACCAAGGTTATCTACTTCTGGTGGCAACCAATTAATAGGTGTGTGTCCTGGTTTCAGCTGGGATAGAGTTAATTTTCTTCCTAGTAGCTGGCATAGTGCTGTGTTTGGGATTTAGGATGAGAATAATGTTGATAACACACCGATGTTTTAGTTGTTGCTAAGTAGTGCTTACACTAGTCAAGGACTTTCCAGCTTCCCATGCTCTACCGACTGAGAAGGCTGGAGGTGCACAAGAAGCTGGGAGGGGGCACAGCCAGGACAGCTGACCCAAACTGGACAAAGGGACATTCTATACCATATGATGTCATGCTCAGTACATAAACTGGGGAAAAGCTGGCTGGGGGGGCTGTCAGTGGGTGGTGAGCAATTGCATCATGCATCACTTGCTTTGTATGTTGTTGTTGTTGTTATTATTATTATTATTATTATTATTATTTCAATTATTAAACTGTTTTTATCTCAACCCACGAGTTTTCTCACTTTTGGTCTTCCGATTCTCTCCCCCATCCCACCGGGGTGGGGGGAGTGAGCGAGTGGCTGTGTGGTACTCAGTTGCCGACTGAGGTTAAACCACGACAGTGTGTGAGACCTCAACAAAATAGTAAACCAAGTAGAACAGATACAAGACTGCTCAGTCTTGAACAACCTCATTGTTTAATTTCACATTTACTCATTGGCAAATCTGTTACATTTATACTTATTCAAAGCTAAATATCACTATTTGATGTTGGATCAGCTATATTGCTCTTCTTAATAGCTGGTGAACTTTGCATCAGTTAGTCCCCAGGCCTGGATCACAAACAAGGCTATTTAACAAATACTTTATAAAAAACAAATAAATAAACATAAGCAGAAATGCTAAGGTACAGTATTTCCAAGTGCCATCATGAAAACATTAGAAAGGAAAGACATGTTTGATAAGTGCTTCAAGTCCATTCATGAGCACGTGATGAATATATCACTTTTCAGTAATTGCCACAGTTTTATGACTTGTTATACCTTAAACCAGGTTGACCTCATGTGATCAAATTAGTTAATTTTGCAGTGTGGTACTCTTCCTTTCAGCTGCACTTTTGGTCAATTTGATGCATAGGCAAGGCCAGCTTGTTTTTTATTCTTCAGTATATCATATATATGTGTGTGTATATATATACACACACATATATATATCTATGGAATAGGATAGTCCAACTCTAAATAGTAATTAGATGCCTAACTTCTTTTGAAATAGGCAAATAGAGGAGATTTAAACTGATATAACACTTTCTTTCCCACTTCCACATAATAGATTTACTCTGTAAAAGCTGTAAAGCTGATGTAACGTATTCTGTAGAACATTAACACTCTTGGGAGGGGAATAATTAAGATACTGTCTATTGTTCTCATTCAATAGCCTATGTATATAAGAAAATAGGGTGGACCAGTTCCTATGAAAACTACTATGAACATTTGTCACAGGGGGGTTCTGTGTTGCTTTTACATCTTCTAGATTCCCATGCAAATAGATCATTTTTCTCCCTTCTTCCATTCCTCACTGTGCCATGATATCTGACAGTTCTCCAATAACTACAATTCCTACACCCTGCAGTGGTTGTAAAAGTAGTTCTAGTAGTACCCTTCAGAGCTTAAACCACTTCAACAGTTCTGCTCTGGTGTATTATGGGCCTCATTTTGCAGCACTTACTCAGGCAAACTTCTCTTTGCCTTTGTTGATTTCTAACCACATGACCCAAAATCAAAATGAGAGGTGAACACTAAGCTAAATGCATTCTTTTCATTCCTAAGCTCTGCTGAAATCAGATATGGTTGCTCTTGTTCTAACAATATTGTTCCAATGAGTTTCAGCATACTTATAGTTCAGTTTTTTCTGAATTTCTAAGCAAAAGGAATTAAGTACTGTCCCAAGGCTAGTAAAGATAACATATTTTCAGTAAAAACAATGCACTGATTACGTAAAATCAGATTTTCACACTATGATATGATAACTTGCAGTCAAAGCCAAACAGAACTAACTGCTAAACAAGGTTGAACAGTAGGGAAGAGAATGCCTTTTTCTTTACGTGAAACTAGTGTTCCAATTATACTCATATATTTCCTTTCTCATTTCTCTATTGTCCTAGAGAACTCTGCAAAGAAAGTGTCACATAGAATTAAAAAAGATGTAGAAAATTATTTGTGACTGATTATTAAATCATTTTAATATTCCTGATACTAGTCAACGTATATTGCACACAAAAAGAATTTAGATGTAAGGACTTCAGAAGTTCTCATTGAAGGCAGTCATTGTTCTAATAACATAAATATAAAAAAATATACATTTCTATTGCTATTTTAAAATTACAGTTGCAGAGTCCACACTAAGAAACGATATATACCGCACAGCCTTTTCTTCTTGTTCTTTTTTTCTTTGCAGAATATCAGGCTAATATGATATCCACATGGCTTCTCTCTTCCCTCCTAGCCAAAACATACTTCATGTCTCTAGCCCTCTGTCCATCCAAATCTTTCTTTCTCCTTATAATCTTTGAAATCTTCTATTGCACTCAGATGTAACTTTTGTCTGAATGAGGACAACAGAACAGAACCAATAATGACATGAGTACCCAGAAGCAATCAAGTATATAGCTTACTAACTGAGTCATGCCAACTTGTCAAGTCTACTTTATCTCTTTCTCACACAAAAGGCTCCTCAATTAATGTGCTTGTTACAAACATTCAGAGTTGGATATTGCTATTCTTTTATGTGAATCAAGAGGCAGTCAAATCTCATCTGCACATTTAGAGTGATATTTAGCTAAAATACCTTGTTACTGTGGGCTTTTAAACCATGCATTTTTCTTTCAAAATTTTGCTGTGAAACAATGGCTAAATTCAGAAAGGGACATAGGTAGTACTGCTGTCTGGGGCTAATTCTAAGACATAGGCTTGCTCAGATCCTAAAAATTCAGCTTCAGTTGCTGCCTAAACCAGCAAATACTTAAATTCATGGGAGTATCTGTTTCCCTTATGTTTGGTTTGTTTTTTTTTTTTTTTTTTTTTTTCCCCCCTGGTCGTCCATATTTCTGCTCCTGGATGAAACTAATGATCAGCTGATCAGCTTCCAAAATGCAGCAGGACTTAGAGACTCACTATTCTTATTCTGAATCTGTCTGTAATGCCTGCCCAATGTAAGTTTTCAAAGTCTAACTCACATAAAGGACAAAGAAGAGAGAGCACTCTTCTTATCTTAATAGTTTACTAAGTAGAGGATGAGATCAAGTATAGAAAAAACAAATTAGGTTTCATCTGCTCTAGCTATATGCATCCAGTACTTACTAGGACCTAGTCACTGAGGAATAATCTCCTTTTATAACCAGCAGAGTTCTCTTCATTTTTAGAAAGCAATTAATCTGATTCAGTTTAGATGATCACTTTTGAATTAATGCAAATTGCTTTTTTGGAAGTAGGGTTTTTTTTTCACTATGATTTCTAAAGAGAGGTGTAGGGGTCTAGCTTGTGTTTAGAAATCTAAGTGCATAACAAGGGCCAGTGTATTTCACCTCTACATTTTCTTTCTTCTCTGCCTTATTTGGAAGAACTCAGAGAGGACATCTATCCCATGTGACAGATGATCTATTCAGCAGTAGTCTCTAAGGTACTATGAGGTACATGCCTTCTAATGAAGCCATGGAACTTTTATTTAAAGGAAGGAATGCAAACTGGGTAAAGTTGGAGTGGTCTTACTGGGGAAAGTATGAGTGATCCTACAGTCTGATAGTTTAAATAATGACCAGATGAAGACCTGGACCCATTTCCTGGTTTTGCTGTTGTGCATATATTCCAGTGGAACAGCTTCAAGAAAAGCAATAGTTTAAAAAATATTTGGTTGAGATCTCTGTTCCAAACATAGCAACAGAAATATATGCTCCTATTTCTACTATTCCACATGACTAATGGTTACTCTACAGGTTATTATGTTTAAGGAAGGCCTCAGCCTTATTTTTTCAGGATTCTAGGAAAGGAGTCTGACCCAAGAATACAGACAGATGAATCCCCCCTCCTGCTCACAATTACGAACCTACTGCTGTAAGGAGGTACAGAATAAGTCCTTCCATTCCTCTTGAGAATTTATTGCCTCCAACTTCCTATTGCTTAACTTAATCATTCCTGTGAAATAGACAGGAAAGTTTTCTAGGGTATGAGTTGGTACTGTGCAGAAGTATTGAGAAGTACCCTAATAGACTACTGCATTAAGTCCTGAAGAGGCTTAGAACTTGTTTGGTTTTTTTCCACCACACCCAGTTATCAGCGTACACGGGAACTGTTAGAGCTTAATTTCTCCTTGTATAGATAAACATTGATCCTTGGCAGCTTACTACTTGAGCAGCATACAACCTGGGCAGCAGATTTCATAAAGTGAAAATATGCCCAAGAATTAGGCAATACCATGTCTAAAACCTTTTGTGGAACTAACCTAAGTAATTTGAAACTGCTTTGATAAGTTGTGTCTATGAGGAGAAACACCTTGCAGTTTAATGAGGTATCAGGGGAGGGAAGAATAATAATTTTTTTTTTTAAAAAAGTCCAAAGTGCAATTGAAAAAAGGGTGGGAGGTCTTTCAACCATATTTTATTTATGACTTTCATCAAAAAACAACTCTGTATATCAAAGGGTCATGCCTCAAAGCACAAGTAAAAATTTCATTAACAGGGCTTACTGTAATGTCTATTAAGATTGCATCATGCAGAAGAGAAGAAAATAGAAAAGGTTCAAACTGAGACTAAAGAAAAACAGATTTTGCTCTGGCTAAGACTACACCAAGATACTACTTTAAGTTACCTTTTTGAGACTTGATTTGATAAATTTGTTTTAAGCAAATACATCCATAAAGTCGGAACAGTTTATTTTATGACTACTCAAATAAATAAAGCATTCTAATATACCAGCCCGTCCTTGCAAGTTTCAAGGTTACCTACAACAGATTAGAGCTGTCAAGCCTCATGGTGCTTATTATATAGTGTTCCTGTTAAGGTTTCCTATGAAACCATTAGCCTTTTCCTTTGACATTTCCTGTTCTGCATGGCTGAATGCGTTTATAAACCACATATTGCTTTGAAGGTAGTCTAAGTAATGTTCAGGTTAAATTAGTTGCTAACAAGTTACACTTATTGAATTGCCTTTGTTTACACCACAAAAGAATATTGTTATCCTTGGTGGTTTCAATAGTTTCCTTTCAAGTAGCTTGTGTATAAGCATATTAATTATTTTCTTCTTAATTGGAACATTGAGAAATTGTGTTCTGGATGCTAATAATGTAGTTAATGAATTAGTTCTTACACATTAGTGAAGTATGTTATAAAATTAGTTTAAATATTTGTTTCATTGAGTAGGGAAACAATACAATCACTTCAAGGCACATTTTGCCTAACCATTCTGTAAGAAGATATCTATAGGGATAGTAATAAATTTCTACTCAATATTTTGCAAAGAACAGAATAAAGTAAACAATTAGAAAAAGAAATGTGGAAAAAATAGCTAGGAAAAAAAACCCTAAACAAAACAATAAGACCATTAATACATACTACAGTTTTATAGAATTATATCCACTACTATTTTTAAGCCCATATTTACAGTTGTCTCATTTTTACTGTTTTCTTGGTTGAATATTTTTACGACTTTTCCCTCTTACAACTAATGAAATCTTTAAAGCCAGTAGAATTGTGTAACTGCTATATTAGTTTTTTGAAAAATAAAAATAAGCTTAAGGAATCTCCACAGATAGAATACTATACCTGTAACACTTAAATTCAGTAGCAATGTAAACTCCATCAACAGAATTTATGCTCCTAAGGCAGACAGAATATCTCAATGCAGATTTTCAGCTGCTGTAAACTGAATTTCACCATTTGATAGCCCGATGCTAATTTACTTTAACTGGGCATCAGACCCCTCCTTGGTTAATTTCCCTGAGACAGAAACATGTGATCTGGATTGCAGTATAATGAAAATATGGAGATATTTCTGTTAAACATTTAGATGACTTGTTCTCAATGGCAACTGTGTACTAAATGGGTTGTTAATATAGTAAATGAAAAACAGCGTATTTGTTGCTTTCATAAAGATTTACGTTATGTTCAATACTTTTGGATAACTTTTATAACCCTCCACATCTTTGCAAGAGGCCAGTTGGCTGATGTTAAAAGAATACATAAATTTTCTGCATTACTTCCCCTAGAGTATATGGCAAGAGTTCAATATTTGCAGCTCACTCTATTTAGTAGACAATAATTCAGTGTGGAAAATTACACAATACATACAGGTTGACACAGTTTAACATAATTGACAGTTTGCTGAGGGACATCCCAGCTGAATTAGCTTGCACAGAGAATAGCTGTCTATCTCAAGGTTAGACTAAGGGCACCTATGAAACCACGATAGGCAAAGGTACAGAAACTTTGCAGAGAGATTACCTCTTTCTTGACCTTATCACAATAAACACGGAGCCTCCTTTATTCACTCTCTGGGCACTTAAGTAGCATAAAAATGCAAACAACAAAATGTAAATGCTCCTTTTATTGGCGTATAAAGCTATTCTGTGAGATATTAAAGCACTCATAACACATTTGTAATGTTTCTAAAATGCTAAAGTATTATTCAGAATTTGACAGCTAGATAGTGCAAACAGCAAGAACTGAAAAACACATAGCACCTCTTGTTCTACATTTATCTTAATAATATATGTACACTGTTCATATACGAACCTTACCGCAGTAATATTTTTATGTCTTTTGACAGTGCATAAAAATGGTGAAAAGCAACATAAAAATCTGAGAAGCACAGGAAGTGTTATCATTTTGAAATATTTTGTTGTATTTTATCTATTTCTAAGGAGGGAAGGAGGGTAGAGAGGAACCTTGGGCCAAGGTTTAACAGCAGTCTTCAGAGAAACCAGCTGTTACAGGGAATATGTCAGGAATTATTTAATTTGACTATGTTTTTACAGAAATATTTAGCCTGAGATGTGTGATAACTACATAAATAGTAGATCTGGATTAATAGAAAGCTTTAACTTTTTTTGTCATTGTTGTTTTATTTTTTTTAATAATATTCCCAATTTCAGAATGTTCAGGGTGGAATTTCAAATATTTATTAAAAAAAAAAAAGGAAGGAATTCACCTGAAAGTTTCAGCTATGAGCTGAATCAAGCCCCTTACTAGAAGACCCTTTATTTCAAGGGGAAAAAAAAAAAAAAAATCTCAGAGTCTGTCTTCTCTGAACAGGACAACAGTAGTTCAAGAAAGGTAAAAGATGTTATTGAAAACAATTTCATTTAGTATTGTTTGCTTAGTTTGAAACTCAGTTATCTGAAATGTTTGAACACATTTTGTCTAAATATAGCCAAGTTTAAAAAGTACCTTGAGAATGACAAAGGAAATGAAAAAAATTCAGGGGAACTTAGGTGACTGTTCATGAACTTTGGATAATTAAATACTTAAGTAGTTTTAAGAAAGTATTTGTCTGAATTATAATTTAGGATGTATTTTTTTTTTTCATTACTGGTTTATATGTCACATAATGTCAGGGATCAGATCCATAATTAAAATTCTTCAACGGGAGAGAAACTCAGTGCTCAAATGGAAGATGGAGATTCCCAAAAGAGATCATACAGACAAAAAGAAACATTATGAAGCTAAGTCTATGCCTTCTTTATGAGTTCAGTCTCCTGAAGTGAATTGCACAACTTCCATAGATATCAATAAGACCAGAACTTCATTGCTGCACTATGCTGACTAGTCAGTCTGGCATTTGTACTTAAAGCTTTGATGCAATTACCAGAATTGCATATGTGTAACCATTGCCACCAGAAAACCTTTCAAAACTCAAAAATAATTATGAATAAAAATAATTATATGTAGATGTCAGTTTTGTGTTTCTGGTGCAGAAAAGAGAAATAATACAACTTATTTTAAATATATGAAAATATGTCATGTAGGAAGTTTTCCTTAAACTAATTTAAACTGTTGAATTTCAGAGCCATAAATTTTCAGTATATGTAATGGAATTAGCAAATCATTTAGGAAGTGCTTTTGTGAGTTTGTGTACAGGGAAAATTAAAGCGATGATTTCCAAAGTCTTTTGGCCAAAAAAACTATGGAGAATTGAGGATTACACATCCTCCAAAGATCCCTCCTAACCTAAATTATTTTTTAAATCTATGATTCTATGAAAAGAATGCAGTCTTAAGTAAAATAAACATTTAATAGTTCCTGTACTACTCAGTTCCATGGAGTCTTATTGGTTGTTGAGGAGTACGACCTCAAATATAGTCAGGCCACTAGAAAGACTTGTTCATGTGAACCATTCCTTCTTAGTTATCAGTGATCACACCAGTCGTTACCCTGGAGTGATGCCCTTGTGAACTGTCAGGACAAAATCAGTAGCTGAGGAATAAAATTACTGCATTGCAAGACTACTCAAAGATGTCTTAAGAGATCCAGGGACTAATTCACTCACCCTCTGCTGTGGGAATATAATCAGTTTCTCGTAATTGCAGCTCTTATGAAATTTTCCCTCCCATACCAAATTCCTGACTCAGCTGTACTATTTATTCAACAGAAGGATAAGTAGTAAGTTAATCAGCGCTCTCCAGAAATCTCTAAAGCAGTTATACAATTGTTTGACATATTTGATATCTCAAACAAACAGAGGTGCTCAGTTCTAGACAATCAAGGCAACCTTTGAGCTTTCTGCGGGTTATAGGTGCATTCACTACACATAAACATATTTCCAGTTGAAGGCATGAAGAGAATAATTAGGAATACCTGTGAGAAGAATTAAGAAAAATCCAGACCACTCAAACGCAGCTGAATAGCTGCAGGGGCATCTGCTAAAACAGTATTTTTGTTAGATAATGTCTACTTCTCAATTTCTCCCCCTCTCCATTTCTACATTAATTGTACTAATATCAGTCACAGAGATTCTGTAAAGCAAATTCCGTCTCCACCTACAGCTGTGTTGCCATTTCTCATAGAATTGCATCTGGATATCTTAAAAAACCACTACTTAGTGGAAATACCCTTTACCTGATAAAATAGCTGAAAAAACTTCAGAACAGTTAAGCAGGAGGAAAAGAACTATTGATAAAGAATGAGACCATGGGCAGCAAAAGAGCAAACATGACGTTTGCCTGTTGCATGAAGTTAATTGGAGATTCTGACACTGAGGTGTGAGCCAGAGCAGAGCATACCCAACACCAAGGTAGTTCAGAAGAAAGTAAGAACTTATTCTGGGAAGAGATTTTCAAAGAGATTTTTCAAATGTCATTTAAGACTGCATGCCTTCGAAGTGCTTTTGAAGTTAGTTTCTCAAGTTACTAAAATGAGCAGATAAAACTCCAAATACACTCACAGGGAATCAGAACAGTGAAAGTATCATTTTATAAAATCAGTTTTCAGAGATGAATTTCTCTTTAAGGAAATTTCTGTTCCTGAGCACTAAGCAGGAAACCTCTAAATCACCTCCTTAGTCTTTCTGCTTTTCCCTGGTGTTTTCCGTCCACTCTTCAAATTTTAAGATCAAGAAGTCCTTTCTTTTTTAGTGTCTTGAACAAAAGGTTAAGAATTTCTTTACTTTTGCTGCAATCTTTTCTAAATTATCTGTTGCACCGTTTTAGGAAAGCAATACAAAATATAGGTGTAATATGCTAAATAAAAGAAATAGTAAGCATCCTCAAAATGGATTGAGTGAATCTTTAGCATAAGACATATTGCATTTCTGTAATTCAACCTCTTTCCAACATGATCAGCATGATAACTATTCCTAAGCATATCCAGCAAAATCTTCCCTGATCGCGACAGATCTGTTTATGAAATCCTATCTAATAACTTTCACCATATTCCTGAGGATATGTCAACATGCCCTCCAAACATACTTCTTTACCAATAGTGTCAGGAGCAAAGTCATAATCCTTGTCCATGTCCTCACAGTAGGATCTATTATTTGTTTTATTACCTTTGAGCAGACTTTTCTACCTTTAAATCAAGTTTTTAAAAAGTCATTTTAATTTTGACTCCCTGTACAGCCTTTTCCACGCAGAAATCAACTTCTGGACTGCTAGAACAGCAATATCATATTGATATACTTTTTTCATACATATATATATATACCCCCCTCCAAAACATCACAGAGGTGGTTTTGATTTATCAGTTACACCTTTCAATGAAGTAAAAATATTGAGAAACCTAAGGCCTTCTATCATAGGCAGCATTTCTACTTATTTGCATTACAGCAGCTTTATAGACATTTGAGAGAAATTGTGTGTGAGTTAATTATTTCATTACAAGGTATACTGAAAACAAAGGGAAAAAACAAGGTATTGTAGGAATGCTAACATTAAAAATTCAAGCTTTAAAAAAATACACAGAGTGCCTAAGTGGCTGCTTATCTATCTAATAACCTCCTAGCTCCTATGCTAATATATGTATTATGATGCATATTTTCATTATATGCACCTTTTTTCTCCCTAGGAACCCAGTTCCGTAAGTGTTCAGGAGGGGCAGTACTCACTGAGTATGTATGAGTGATTCTTTGAATCCTCCTCTACAATCTCTGTATAGCTTTCTCAATTGTTATACTACAAAATGTTTAAAGTGTCCTCTGAGTATAGTTTCTTAATTTGGTCTCTCTATTTTCTGTAGTGCTCTTCCTACAGGGTAGTTCCATTCTTTCTTGAGTGTCAGCTCTCTGGG
>NW_008823960.1:557541-559151 GCF_000699105.1 Pygoscelis adeliae | reverse complement strand
TAATTTTGGCACGTAAGTGCAAAAATAGCAGCAGGATTTTTTTTTCTTTTTGAATAGCAGTTGTGATTATAAAACAAAACCAGCAATTCCTAGCATGGCAATTCCTTCTAAGACATGTTTAGAGGCTGCTCAGCACGATTCTTTCTGCTTTTCTCAACTGTTCTATCCTGCCCCTTGGTTCACCTCTGAGCTGTACTATGTTAGCAAGTCAGTAGGTAGAATCAGAAAAATAATTCATTGGAAAAAAAAAAACATTTGGGAGACGGGAAATTGTCCTGTAGGAACTGTAGTGTATCCTCCTGCAGCAGGATACTTTCTCCAGGACCAAGAATAGATCTCTGTTGGAGAAGCTTCCCATGACCAGTTTAATCAATTAATTTTGAAGTTCTCATGCATTCTGTTTGGACTAGGCAACTAGTTTTTACAGCCTAGCTCAAATTTCTGATTCACAGTCTGGCACCTTAATTCTACTTTTCATATTAACCAGTGATGTACACATATATGCATATGTGTGTATGCAAGCACACACATGCACATAGGTATATGTGTATACATAATGTGCTACAATTTGTTTTATTTAATGAAAAAAAAAGCATTTAAAAATCCTAAACAGCTATAGAGATTAATCTGTCTCAGTGTACGGGTGTATAAAATCAAAACCTGAAACCATATTAAAATTGCCTAGTTCTTTCTTTGAGAATATCAAGATACTTGAAGTGCAATTACAAGCTATAATTAATTTCTTCCCAGGATCCAAATGGTAAGGAACTGTTTAAATACGTGGTGACACTGCCACAGGGATATGGCAAAAATGCTCTTCTTCCTATAAATGAGCAGCTTCACACTTCTTTCCATTTCTTACTTTGAACTGTAACTAGTTTCTCTGATCTTACGTGCTTACAGGTTTGTGTCGACGGGAATTACACACAGTAGCTGCAAAAACTCCTGATGCCTCTGCAAGAAACATCTCTTTCTTATTATCTTGGCAGCAGTTTGTTTTCAGTGCACTAGCAATGAAGAAAGAGAGAAAGAGAACTGAGAGTGAGTCTTCAGCTGTGCTTAGCTGTGTGATTTTTCTTTCGGAGATTTGCTGCCAGCTCTGAAGCTGAGGTATTCTTTTTTTCTGGGTATTCTTGTCATTAACACTGCTCGAGTAACTCTGGAAAGAGCAACATTAGAGCTGGTGAGAATGTGCCTGCACTACCATGCCCTTCAGAACTCATGGGGCTCTAGCTTAAAGAATCAGTCAACTTCATTTTATGACATTTTACTATTTCTATATTTACAAGTTTGAGAGGAAGCTTTTTTTTTTTTTGTCCAAAGTTACAGTTGCCTGTGGCAGTGAGCTTGGAAAACATAGCTGTATCAAACAGCAAAATAACTGGGGACCACAAGAGATTTCAAAGTCAGCTACGTAGGCCATATCCCAGAACATGCTCTGCTTTTAAATATTAGTCTCCTAGCTGAAGCTATCATTTACCTCATTAGCTGTAGTTATATTCCTGGGCCTACATTATTCCCATTTTAATGTATTTTGAGTATCCAGACTCATGACTCACTCGCAGAGGCGATCAGCTCTGGTGCAGGCTCGTCCCACAGCAGAGCGGCGG
>NW_008823960.1:550202-553565 GCF_000699105.1 Pygoscelis adeliae | reverse complement strand
TAAGGAAGAAATTTTTTAGGCTGAGGGTGGTGAAACACTGGCCCAGGTTGCCCAGAGAGGTGGTGGCTGCCCCATCCCTGGAAACATTCCAGGTCAGGTTGGAGGGGGCTCTGAGCAACCTGATCTAGTTGAAGATGTCCCTGCTTATTGCAGGGGGGTTGTACTAGATGACCTTTAGAGGTCCCTTCCAACCCAAACTATTCCATGATTCTATGATTCTCAAAATTTATGATGATAAATTAAAACACTCAGCTAACAACATTTAGGAACAATATGACAATTTGACATATATATATCTTACAATATAGAACATACTTCAAAATACTTACTAGACTTCAGAGAAATAAAGTACTTATTTCAGGTTGTTTTTGTTTTTTTTTTTTAATCCTGTATTTATTTTGTTCTATTTTTGGTTTAGTGCCTCTCAAATTTTCTTTTTATCATAATGACCTAGGTACAAAATCTTAAAACAAGATTTTCTTTTTATCATAATGACCTAGGTACAAGACTAATAATTATTAATATATTCATTGTATATTTTTAATATTTATTTGTAAATGGATATATATATATTTCTTTATATATAAATATATATATAAAAGAAAAATTAAGATTTATTATACAAAAAATAATTCAAACAAATCCTAGGAACAGCATGTTTTGGCCAAAAGATCACTGGTTTTCAATCTTGATTAATTCAGTAACGACTGTATCTGATACAGAGGTTCTTTTCATCTTCTGAATAAAATCTTGGCACATTGGCCATGTCTAGACCTCTTTCTCAATGTGCTCCTGAATGCTGCTTTACAGATTGCACCGCAGTCTGAAGTATCCTGTTTGCTTCCCATGGTAAATCTGTATGATATCTCCAGGATACCGGCATTACACACAGTGGGACCAAGAATGAGCCACTGTGGTGACAACTCAGAAGCTCTTGCTGCTTGTCAGACAAGTCATTACTAGACTTGTACCATATGAGCCTAGTCTGCATCATGTGCATGTTGTCATCCACTAAGCTGTGCTGTGTATGTCCATGCTAATATCTCAAAATTAGCATTTGTGCAGGAAGAGAATGGTGAGAGATAAAGCAAGAGTCTTAAGAGAGATTAAGGCAAGGAGGCAGATATATCTGTGTTTATAACAATGGCATGACAATGTTGACCTCTTGACCACCTAATACATTCAATGTCATGCCATTTTAAACTCATGTCAGCTCCAGAATCAGACCAGTCAATCACTATTCAATGGACCAATAAGATAACAGTTTGTGTTGTGATCACACCCAGTATACATAGCAATTTTTGTCTCCATCAAAATTTCTTGAGACGATTATGTTGTCCCTTAAACATGGGCTGATCAGCAGTGGGGCAATTTCTCTAGGCTTTCTCTTCATCCCCAGAGACCTGTTTGATGCTCTGCCAATTGTCTTGCACAGAACTAAGAGAATAGACGTATCACAGGTGTGTAAATCTGAATTTCCATCATTTTTATTTGCATATGATTCATCTCTCCTTAAAACTCAGAGTCAGAACCCATTACCTACCTCTGTATACTCCACTCCTTCAGTTCTCCATAACTCTGCATGTCTCCACAAGGCGGCTATAAAATTGCCTTTCATTCACTAGCACTTTCTTTTTGGTTTAGTGGAAATATTTGAACTGAAGGCCTTTCTGTAGGACTTACTTAGAGTCAGCATGCTGACACCTGCAAAAATAATCAATATTTTACAAATATGGACTCACAAATCCAAATTACCACACACTAGCTGTAGATGGAGAGTATACTAATTCCCGGTGCACTTTCCTCTCAGTGGCATGGGGATGAGGTGGGATGCTTTTATACAACAAATAGAGATCCCATAGAAGATTGTAGACATAACTACAAAGACAAAAAATTGTTCTTAAGCAAGAAAAGCTAAAGAAGTAGATGGTAACCTTACTTTCTTTTAATGAAGAACCTCAGTTACATAGATCCTGAAAAAGATGTAGCACTGAATGAAACAGGAGTACAGCATCTAACTTCAACCTTAGGTCTGCTGTGTGTGAAGTTTATTAGGATATTATAGTTATACAAGAGCCTGGGAAAAAAATCTTTTAATACTCATTGAAGTGGCCTGAGGACAAAGCTATGTAATGGATAGAGTTTATGGATTATTAACTGAATAGAAGGTGAAAATAAATCAGAAGTCCAGCAACTGTGCACTTTGGAATTTTTATTGCAGAGCAATGCATATGCTATAGTAAAAATGACAGCTTAAACTTTACAATGGTGGATTTATTTATTTCTAGGTTGGGGTTTTTTTGTATTTTTGTTCAATTAATGCTAGGCTATTACTCCTGGCAACTAATATGAATGGAATGTCTTCCAAATGTAAGTGTAGGTTGAACTCAAAGTTAAAAACATATGAGACAGATTCTGCATAGTACTATAATAACACACCTGATGTTGATATTGACATATCAATGGGCGAGGCAAGAAACTCTGGTGCCAGCACGATCCGCAGCAGAGAGCTCTAGGGCAGTGCACAAGGGGGTTTCCTGAACCAGGGGAACCTCAAAGGGAGCCAAGAGAGCCACCAGGAGTCCGCAGCTCACGTGACAGTGGCTGACGAGAACTGGGAGTGGCCAAGAGCAACGGCGGCCAAGCTCCCCACATGCATAAAAGAAGTCCTTAGGGAGTGCTAGAGACCAGAAGCGCTGCCAACAGGGCGGGCAAACATGGTGTGGTGCATCAGCGAGGGCATGGCATGGCAGTTTGTGCGGCAGTTCGCATGGAAGGGTGTGCAGGAAGGGTGCTGAAGCTCTGATCTACCTGGTAGAAAGACATGGCATCTAAGCTCTGCACCCACCATGACTGATGCAGTTTCCCAGACAGACCTTGGGTAGGAACATGCTTGCTGCCACCCAGGTGTCAGGCTGCAGGGTGTGCCCTACTCTTATGCCAGTACTGGACAGCAGCAGTGAGTACATCTGTGGGAGGGGCACCCAGGTAGAGGAACTCCTCCGCCTAGTGACAGAGCTCCAGGAGGAGGTGAGTAGGTTGAGGAGTATCAGGGAGTGCGAGAGAGAGAGAGATAGTCTACTGGAACCAAACCCTACCTTCCCTGGGACAGGCCCAACAGGCAGACACGACGCATGATACGGAGGTTTCCCTATCCTCTCTCCACCTGGCTGAACACTGTGACTTCAGGGATAGGGGGGAATGGCAACAAGTTCCTGCCTGGCACAGCAGGCACGTCTCCTCTGTGACTACCCCACCTTCCCAGGTGCCCTCACATAACAGGTACGAGGCTCTGCAAGTGGAAACAAACCATAAGGAGGACAATAGTTCCTCTAGCTTGGAGGTGTTGATGAGGTTCAGTCG
>NW_008823960.1:544924-547438 GCF_000699105.1 Pygoscelis adeliae | reverse complement strand
TGCCTGGCGGAAAAGGACCTGGGGGTGTTGGTCGACAGCCGGCTGAACATGAGCCGACAGTGTGCCCAGGCGGCCAAGAAGGCCAACGGCATCCTGGCCTGTATCAGAAATAGTGTGGCCAGCAGGAGCAGGGAAGTGATAGTGCCCCTGTACTCGGCACTGGTGAGGCCGCACCTCGAATACTGTGTTCAATTTTGGGCCCCTCACTACAAGAAGGATGTTGAGATGTTGGAACGTGTCCAGAGAAGGGCAACGAGGCTGGTGAGGGGTCTGGAGAACAAGCCTTATGAGGAGCGGCTGAGGGAGCTGGGGTTGTTTAGCCTGGAGAAAAGGAGGCTGAGGGGAGACCTCATTGCTCTCTACAACTACCTGAAAGGAGGTTGTAGCGAGGTGGGTGTCGGTCTCTTCTCCCAAGTAACTGGCGAAAGGACGAGAGGAAATGGCCTCAAGTTGCGCCAGGGGAGGTTTAGATTGGATGTAAGGAAAAATTTCTTTACTGAAAGAGTAGTTAAACATTGGAACAGGCTGCCCAGGGAAGTGGTTGAGTCACCATCCCGTGGTAGGTTTGTGGTTGGACTCGATGATCTTAAAGGTCCTTTCCAACCTAAATGATTCTATGATTCCATTCTATGATTCTATCTCTTCAAGATATACTCACAAAGTAGCTGAGTGTGAAGAGAAAAAGCAAGAGTTCATATATAGTTATCAAATAACTACCTAAGAACTTTTACTTTCTGCTTTAATGTATTTTTCAGTTGTAAAATTCTCTTCTGATGTGAAACTTTCCACATTTGAATAAAAGCTGGATGAATAATTGATCATATGTCACCTGATAAATGTCACCTCCTTTCCAGTTTTTCTGTGATGAGAAATTTCTCCAATGGATTTGTTATTTGAAATGATCATTGGATCACATATATAAATCATTTTAATGTCCTAATAAAATGAAATAATCTTTTGTAAGAGGCCCGTATTTTAAATGTAGGGTGATTTGACTGACCATAAGCCATACTTACTACATTCTAAGGCAAGGTGATGGCTCTTTAAGGAATATGATTTCAGATTAAAATCTTCTTAAAAATTTGGAATTCCATAATTTATTTTTCTGTGAACTCCCTTATTGTGGGCAAAAGGGAACTCATGAGTGGATACAAGAATTTATTATTAGTCATCTATTTTTTAACAATGTAATCAAACTACAACAGAAGTTTGTTAGTCCAGGTGCAATGATACTAACGTCATAGCCCAGATGATCTAATTTTTATAGAAAAACTTTATTAAAAATACATCAAAAAATGTTCTACAGAAATGTTCTAGTATCTACACCTTTTCTCTGCTATTATGCTCATCCTTCCAATGCACGCTGAGTTCAAAGACTGACAGAGCTGGTTTTCCTTAAGAAGAATGGGGACAGGGAGTTTCCAATGCCTAGTCACTGACCCTAGTTCTCTGTTGGGAGGAGTATGGTCTTGATGGAGGGAGTTTCTTCCTCATCTGTCTTAGATCTGATTTGGGTTATTTTTATGTGTTTTCTGACACAGTGTGCTTATGCACTCTTTCTTCACTCATTCCTAACTAAAGTTTAAGTATCCCTATACCTTAGCTATTAGCTAGTCACTTAATAGGATAACCTCAGCCATAGTTAACATACAGGGTCAAAATTTATTACTTAAAGACAGCATACATTTCTTAGACCTTTCCATACATAGCATTTACAGAGACAAGCTAAAACAAGTTAGGCAATAGTCACCTGACCATTTGACATTTTCTATAATGACTGAAAGAAGCTAAAATCAACTCAGGCCAAACCAGGTCCAGACAATTTTCGAGCCCTGCATTTTTAGATCAATAAAAAACCTGAAGACTTTCACTAGTAATGAAAATGTCATTTTTATTGGACAACAGTGTGTACACAACAAAATACTGCCCATAATATTATAAAATATGCAAATGATCTCAATTTTACTTGTTATTCCTCTCTTTATGACTTCAAATACTACATTCATGCTTTGTGTACCTGCTTTACAGTCAATTGATATTGAATTCTTGCCCATGGTGAACCCTATATTCTTTTCTGAATGAGTATTTTCCAGAACACAGTTCTGCAGTACACCCAAATAACTTATTTTTCCAAGTCTACTTTTGTAGTTGACCAAACTGAAAATGAAGATGATTGAAACTGTCCTGGTTTTGGCTGGGATAGAGTTACTTTTCTTCCTAGTAGCTGGTACAGTGCTGTGTTTTGGATTTAGGATGAGAACAAAGTTGATAACGCACCGATGTTTTAGTTGTTGCTAGGTAATGCTTACACTAGTCAAGGACTTTTCAGCTTCCCATGCTCTACCGACTGAGAAGGCTGCAGGTGCATAAGAAGCTGGGAGGGGGCACAGCCAGGACAGCTGACCCAAACTGGCCAAAGGGATATTCCATACCACGTGACATGCTCAGTACATAAACTGGGGAAAGCTGGCCGGGGGGGAGGCGCTGCTCAGGAACTGACTGGGCATCAGTCAG
>NW_008823960.1:525574-543887 GCF_000699105.1 Pygoscelis adeliae | reverse complement strand
ATGCCTACCGAGCCCTGTTCAACACCATTCAGTACCCTCAAAGGGAAGAGAAGGTCTCTGGATCTGATGACAAAACAACAGGCACTGTGGCTACTCCAACCCCCACGACAGGCACTGCAGCTGAAACAGAACCAACCTGTGCCGGTATTAGTCACCCCTATACATAAGAAGAAATACCGGAAGTGGAAGTCAGCTCATTTAGAAAGGAATGCAGAAGCTCCTCCTAAGAGGGAATAGGAGGAAGAAGCATACTGTCCTGCCAGCGAGGAGGCAGACTTCTCTAAAACTGAGCCATCCTTCTAATATTTAAAAAAAGACATAATCCTGAGTAAATATGTCATATTCCAGGAAGGAGATTATTCCATAAAAAGAAAATGGTGTCAAAAAAACCCCAAGTCCTTACTTGTTTCCATTTGACTGGTTTCAAAATAAAATAAGCCTTACGACCAGCTCTGGTAGAAAGTGCCAGCCAAACACAGGTTTATTTACTATTCTGGCAAATTTGTACCATTCTCAAATTTTATGAGCTGCAAGTCACTCTCCAGACTTTTGTTAGAAATATTGAGTAACAGCAAGTCTAGTGCTGATCATGGTATATCTTTCCAGAAATTCAATGATTACCATTTTCTGAGGTTTGTTCATTAACCAGCTCTTAATGCATGTAACAATGTCACTGTGTAATGACTGACATTTTCTTACAATGTCCTAAATTTTTGTGTCATCAGAACTAAGATTTCCCCACATGCATTGCAATACAAGTAGAAAGACCAGCAGTACAAAGACAAAAAAGAAAAAAAGGAAAGGAAAAAAAATATATTTACAAATAAAGCAAAAGCAATTATTAAAATTAATCTCAAATTTTAATCTCTCTTGTAGAAAATGAAATATGAGAAGAACTCTTAGACAAAGATAACCTAATGTTTATCTTTTTACTTTGTATTCTCTTTTTCAATCATTACAGTCTGATGAGCACTCAGAAGTTTAAGAAAAGGCCACTTAAACACCTCAGTAGGTCTGACATTTTCAGACTCCAGTATTTGAAGACAGCATCTTATCCAATAAGTCACCATTCAGAGCTTTCAAAAGCACATGTGGATTAAATATATATGTATATGTTTACATCTCCTGAAAATCTTTTACCTCATGAGAAGAAATGGAACTTTGTACTTTTGCCAGCAGAAGGGTGACCAGTGGTGAGAAGTAGGGAATTTTCTCTCAAGTGTGTCTTTTATCTGAAACATATGAGGTAAACAGGATGTTTTTATGGTCAGGAACAGACTTTGCAGAAGGAGTGAATTCAGCTTAAGATATGATTCCTGACAAAGAAGGTAGTTAGGCAGTAAGATAGCTTCCTAGAGGAAGGTAATTTCCTGTCTTCTTGATCATGTAAGCCTAAACCAGATATCATTCTCCCCCAGAGAAAAATCCTGTTCTGAGGGGAAAATTAACTATTAACTTCAGGCTTAAGCAGATCCTATCAAATTAATTCCAGCATCCTTTGCCCAATTTATGAGCTACATCTATGGAAGAAGTTTAGATTTTTCTTTCTGAGTGACTAAAAATGCAAGACAGAGTAAGAAAGTGCAAAAACCCTCAGTGACTGGATCCCCAGCAGAGCTTGAAACTTTTTAGGTCAGAGCTAGCACCTGATTTTCTGCAGACTGACCGAAACTTGACAAAAAAACATTATTTGAAGGAGAAAGAACCCGCCAAGGTAGGCCACCAAGTTAATCCATAAATAATATTAAATTCACTGTACATCTGCATTAACACTGCACATCTGGAGTTGGACTATAAGTGTCCAACTTCTTATATGAGCGTAATATTCATTGGCCTATAGTCCTTTATTGGCATTTCTCTTCACTCACTGAACACTCAGATGCAGGAAGGACTTCTTATATCTGTATTCAACTTCCTATTAGTTAGGGATCTAAACCGTGCAGACTCTCATGATAATTAAAAGAGGCGCATATCTTTAGGAACAGAAAGAAAGCCTACAAGCTGATGAAGAACCAGTAAATTCACTAAATCCAAAACTAAATCTAGATAGAAACAGATTTTTGAACAGTATCCTCTCCTGGAGTTTCATATTTTTATCAGCTGTCTGAGGATTCTCTCTCTTGTTTTGTCTTGTTTGGTTGGTTTTGTTTTGTGGGGTTTTGGTTTTTTTTTTTCCTTTTGCCTCTGCAATCCATTATGAATTCTACTCTTCAATGTCAAACTGGGTGGAATTATTCTGTAATGATGTAAAAAAAAATTGCATAACAGGGGTCCATTATTTTGTAGGACACAACAAGAGCCTTGTTCAGTATAAAGATTTGCAATCTTAAATGTTATCTTATATACTACTTTACGTGGTTGGCTGAGCGTGAGGGTGGTTATCTCTAACTGGTAAATGAGCAGTGCCCAGTGATTAACTTTTTACAAAGAAATTTCCTATTCTCCTGCCAGAGTATCTTAGGTAGGAATTGCACTCATGTTAGTGCAGGTGCTACATCAAAAGGTGATGCTCATTTTGTTATCTTCAGTTGGCAGAAAATGTATGCCACATGAATACATGGTTAGCAGTAACCATGACTGGTTGAATGACTATGAAACTATTATACAATCTAAATTCTTCAGCTCAGGTGCAGTAGTTTTCATTCTAAACTGTTAAATAATTTCATTACATCCATGCAAACAAATTTGAAACTCACCTTTAAGAAACATGACCTATATGTCACTACATTTACATATTTGTATATCATAATGAATAATGCCCCACAAGTGATTATTTTTTCCCCTTAATTAACAGCACTATAAAGTTCAGGATTTTCCATCTGGGGAGATTTTTATTAACTTTGTGTTTTAAATAGGCTGCATATTGTGTATTCCATCTTCAGTGTCATTTTACAGAATTAAATAGTTATATTCATTGCAGTGAAGTTATCACTGACTCATAAATTAATGGATAAAAAATCCTCATAGTAAAATAGCAGGAACATAATTAAACTATAGAACTTCTCCCAGTTTTGGGTGACATTTTGATAAATTAAAATTGTAATTACTTTAACTTTTTGGATAGGGCTGACACTGGGCAGAAGCCTCAGCTGTTTCTGCCTCTTAGTAGAAGGTGACTAGCCCAGTAGAAGGTTATTTAACTTTTATTACCTGGAAGGTTTCAAAAAGCAGTTCCACTATCCCTACATTTAACTACTTCTTCTTGATCAGAGTGAAATCTAATCTCCACTATCCAGAATTGAAGTGATATCAGTATCTAACATAAGCAGTAAATATTTCAGTATAGGTGAAAGAAATTATATTTCTGCTCTTGGCCAAATTTTGCTGACAGATCTACAATATTTGTTGGGGCAGCACAAAATAAGTTCATCAATGTTCTGGAAAATTTCCTTTTTTTTTTTTCTTTCTAGTTATAATTCCATATAATTTATTGCCTAATATTTAGTATTTAAGGAGCAAGTGATAAGGTTATGATCTTCTGCCAAAATATTAGGAAGTAATAAAGAACAACACTAAGAAAATGACAGGCGTAATAGAAGTGCCTGTTGCTCAGATTCTTTTGTGTGGTCTTAAATAGTTTCTTTTTAACAGTACTCCAGAAATTCAATACTATACAAATCTAATTTCCTTCTGGGGAAAAAAAAGTGAAGGTGAGGAGAGTGGATTTCACAATAACAGACATGTTTTGAACATTTTTACAATACAAAAGGTGTGGGGGTTTTTGTCCTTGTTCTGCACCTTATTGTGTTTAATCTTTTTTTGTTTGTTTGTTTGCTTTGTAAATCAAGATTGTTAGGCAGAGATCAAGAACTGAGCATTTCAGCTCAAAAAATCACTTTTAAGAAAAATTAAAGTGCAGGAAAACAGGGGATGTTGAATAAAAATTTTTGGCAACCTGGTTGTAGTAATCATCCACAATATTTTCTGAAGTTCTATTTACTCATATTCTTATGCTGTGCATTTAAAAAAAAAATCACTATGAAACAGAATTGTATAGCATATAGAACTAGACTTTGGAAAAGTCTCCAGCAAATTGTCATATAGCAATGTGCAAAACCTCCTGACCTAATCTGTCAGGGCTCTGCTCCCTTATGGAAGTTGAGCCATGGCCAAGGAGGAAATCTCAAGGCATTTTTGGCCAGGCCCTGGCCCACATTACCCAGCAAGGTAAGTAGAACAGACAACCAACAGTCTGGATCAATATCATGGTGATGAGGTAGGCCCAAGGATGAGGCTAGAAAGTCATCTTGTAGGTCAGTGTTAGAATCAGGACTAGTGATCACTGAACAGGTCCACAGTGATGAGGCAGGACCAAGGCCAAGGCTGGCCCATCCCTTGGTTTGGGATCTGGATGATGGGGCTCCATGGCCAGGCAGGGGCATGGCTGTGGCTGAGCTGGAGACTGACACTCCTCCAACATAGCTCAGGAAGGGGCTGATGGAATGGGGCAGAAGTGAAAAGGAGCCTTTGGGCCCATAGTGTGGGGGAAGGTTTCATGTGAGTCTGGTAAGAGCCATTAAGGTTTATTCGCATGCTCAGAGCCCTGATATAAGCCATAGATTTCAGGGCTGTGATTTTCCTACTGTACTTTGCTGTGATTAGATAGTGTAAAGCACAGAAAAATCAATACTGTGCTCTGTGAAGAATACAAAGACACAGGAGAATCTCACTGAAGTCTCCTTCTAGATCCACACTTAATTATTCCCAAAACTCTAAACAACAATTATCATGCTGCAGTCTTGATGCTTTTCCATGCTGCCTTGTTCATAAACAACTCTCTTTCTTGGACTATAGTCTATGGCTACTTGGGCCAAAATGCCAGTGAAGGAGCATCAGCTCCTGCTATAAATTTAATCAACTGCATATTCATTCACTCTGCAAATGCAATCCTGCATACCCACTGTGCAGTTTGCAATCCAGTCACCCTTACTTGAATGAATTAGAGTGGCATATCTAAAGTACAATGATTTATACTAAATATTGCAAAGGACACCAACTCTTGGTATCACAGCAGTATTAAACTTTCTCCAATTTAGTTTTGCTATCTGATATGAAAGGTAAGGTCTGCAGGTCTGTAGCCTGTTCTTTACAGTCTAATACTGCTGCGCTAGATGCACTGCCTCTCCCTTATTAGGTGGAAATCTCATTAGCAGCAAGGCAGATGCAGTGCACAATATCCCAAATGGAGGCACGGCTCACTCCATTTACATTCACTATGTTGGTCAAAATTCTTTGATCAAAATTCTCTGGTCAGAATGAAGCTAATGTCTTTTTTTCCCTCTCCATATCTCACTGCTAACGTGTGTCCTCTTACACATCAGCATATCTTTTAAGACATGTTGTTCCAGATTCTTCCTAGACACTGAAGACGAGATCTGCTTTTAAGAAGCTCTTGTGTGGACCAACAACCTGTTTTGAATTACAGTACCCTTTGGAGTGAATTTCCAGAGTCCCACACAGTTATTTTTACTATTTACATAGAAGCATGCAAACACGGTTTACAAGGAAATGCAACATTTCAAACTTAATAGATCTTCAGCTTGCAGCAGTTTGCAACTTGTAGGAAGTATAAAAAAATTGTTTCTTGTGGTTTAGATGGCTGTGCTGGAAGTTTCCTGAGAGAAAGATATTTAAAATCTTTGTAGACATCCAGTATCTTTAGTACTCTTTAGTTTCCTTTGAGATAGAAAGGCAAAAGGATCCAGAATCAAATGCAATATGAATATAAACCAAAGAGGTTTATCCATCAACTCTGAATCAAAGATGACATAGGAGAACTTTATTTTACACTGAAATATAAACACCTGTTGCATAAGAAGTGGGTGGAGAGACAGTATATTGCACTTCTTGCTAGTGTTGAGCATGTCCTGATTCACTGATTCTGAAAGAGGGTTTTCTATACTCCATCTGCTATATATTAAGTTTTTGGTCATTCCTTGAGACAGAAATCTCAACTTCAGTTGCCAGGAAATCATCCTGCAGGTAAAAAGATAAATCCATAGCAGAGATTTTTAGCTGCTTATTCTCTCCAACAAGCTTCTCCAAGATATTAATGAAAAAAATGTTTATAGTTTGGGGAAAAAGAGAAGAAGCATAGATCTTGGTGAAAGCAGAGAGTATACTCAGGCTGAATGGTACTTGAAATTGGCTTATATTTTGCTGCAGGAGACCACTTAATTCCTTAGCTGAAATCAAGTTCAGCAATTACTTTCCTCATCAATGTATTTCTGAACTGAAGAGAACATAATGGCTGTAGCTTTTTTTGTGTTCTGACTGCACCCTTATGCCCAGTCCTAAAAATATCTTCATAGGATTGGATATAAAGCAGTACAGAATATTTTATTTTATCCACTGTTATGAAACATTGCATGAAAACAACACCAGGCTAAGCTAAGGATGGAAAGACATCTTCAGCTTGAAATGACTTACTTTTTTCAGGATAAGTTAAACTCTTTAAATTTTAATATAGGCTTAGTATTTAATTATGTAAAACCTTTATAGGGTTTGTTGCTTTCCTCCGTGGTTCAGGGAAAGCATATCATCCTTATTTTATATTGTTTATAGTCCAACCTTGATGAAAACGCGTAAACTTTTTTCTTAAATTGGTAATTGATTTTCTGGTTTTGTATCAAGTATCATCAGATATCTTCCACTAGTAACAAGTCTCCTTTCTGAAGTTAATAGAATAAGACAGTGTACAAACTGAAGTGCATAAGATAATTCACCTTTGTATTATAGTATCATTTTCCACAATGTTCAATAACATAGTTGAAAATAGATTAGTTAAAATTGTACCTTTGATAGAGCTTGAAAAAATGATTTTGATATTCATATCATTAACATAGCTATATATATGAGTCTCAGCATATTTACCGCTTCTGCTTCTACTACTGCATTCCATTGCAGGGGGGAGGGAGGGAACCCCACAGTCTGTCTATTGTCATTACAGAAAATAATTGAATTGGTCTATGCATTCATGATGAGATACTTTTGATGCTTAATGACTGGACTTCTAAAGAAGAAAAAAGTTTACTTTGGGGAGGGTTCATGGATTATGGTTGGACCTCTTTCCCAAATTTTAAGCTTGGGAGAACCAAAATAAAAGGTTTTCCATAGCAAAGCCAAACTTTGTTATTGGACTAACCTTTCAAAATGAACATTGCATAATTTATCATGGATAAGAGAATTTCTGTGTACCACTTATGAACATGACTTGTCTGTGTATCTCTCACTGGAATGTATAGAGCAGCAAAGGTTACATGATAAAGCTGAAAAAAAAATCTGATAAATATGCAGTTTCTTAGTTACCCAATTTCTGTATTAATTTGTTAAGAGATTCCAGATTGTGACAATGTATTTAGCCAACCAGTTATTGGTCAAATGCAATAACAAGTAAACTAAGTGAAATTGCCCTTTTGAATGGGTGAATTTCCAATGTGATCCCTGGCAAATTACATCACCTGTATATAGAAAGTTTAGAACTGTTAGTATGGATGTATTTTTTCCTTCTCTCTTTCCTTTTGTTAATACACAAATGCATTATGAATATAAAAAGGAGCACATGCTCTTTCAAAAAATCAAATTTCTCTACCTTTGTCATTATAATCTCAATATATCTCATACAATTTTCCACTAGCTTTTAACAATTCAGTGGAAATATACAGAAATATTATTTAATGCAGTTAAAACTTAAAAACATAGTAAAAAATCATTTAAGTAAAATTTTTTGTCAGAAAAAAAGACAGTCCAAAGCAGAACTTTTTATATGAAATCTGTTCTGCGTCTCTGGCTATTGCAGAAAAATGTATTTTTAATTTCCAAAGGACAGTAATTTGATGATTACTTCTTGTTCCGTGTGCAAATGCTTTGAAAAGTAGTATATAATATAAATGGTGATTAATATAATTTACTTTCAGCAGTGAATTCCAGACTCTGGATTCTGAAAGAGAAAGGTATGACCTTTGCAATCCCAATTTACAAGCAGAAGTTCCAAAAAAGACCAAGAGTTTACTCAGTCCCTGTGACTAGCATTTTTTGGTTTCAAGCTTTCTAATCTGAGCTTTACTCAGAATATCTGGAGTGTTCTTTAGGTCAACTAACTCTTTTTATCTATCATAGCAGCATCCTCAGTGTCGAGCAGTGGAATATGGAAGACATTCAGATCACTGGGCACAGAAACATTTTGAGTCATGGCTTCTTATATGTGCCTAAATCTTTCTTTGGTTCTCATCTAAATCCTTTCTGGATTTAGGCTGTTAAACTCACACACACATACACACACACACAAACAAACAAAAAAATCCCCAAACCACCATCTCTTCTATTGTTAAACTTTATCTCCTATGAGAAACTTCTTTGATTTTCTTTTTCATTATTGTTTTTATTCTTATAATATTGTTCTCTCTGTCTGAGGTTGTCATCTGCTAAACAGTTTCTCCATTGCTTCCAAGAGAGTTTGGTGAGTATAGCCGTTCCCGCAACTTCTAACCCAACAATCATTAGTAAAAGCTTTCTATACACGTTACACACTTGCCTCAGTGTCCTATTTTTGAATATTCATGAGGGTTTAATTGTTTTCTGATGAAAAGAATTTATAAATGAGAAGAGTGATGAAAAAAATAATGGAATGAAAATTAAAATAAATTGAAAATATTTTACCTCTCATGCTCACTCACGCATTTCAAGTATATTCATTTACTTGGAAATGGAAACCTGGATACAGAATCAAACATCAAAGAGAAAGAAAATAAGCAGCTAACAAGAAATCTAATCTGTTAAGGTTTTACAGTATGTTCTCATAGTCTGTCATTGATATTTAAGGAGAGATATAATGTGATATGAGATTACCACAGTTCCTTTCTACTAATTAATAGGTCACAAATTCATAGATTTTTGCATTAAAATAGATAATTGCAAACACCTAATCTACTCATAATACGGAACACATGCTGCTTAGTTACTTCAATCCCTATTGAAGTAAGGATCATTATTGGGATTTTAAGCACTTGCAGTCTTGCACGTCGAATGAAATTCTACTTAATAACTTACCTGTTTGGCAACTTGATTAACTGTTTTAAGAGAAATAACTAGAAAGACATCTGTGATATTTAGGAGTAGAAAGATATATGATGTTGACAAACAAAAAGTAATTTCCTTTTGGGTTTTGTTAGTTGTGGATAAGGCCTCAGGATAAGTTAATCTGCTGAATCAGAGTAATGTTCAGAAAAATACCAATCTAGTTTGATTTTCAATACTGTAAAGAGCATGTATTACCTGCAGTGGTTAAAGTGATTATTCCTCAATGAAATTCATAAATACTATTGCTGAGAAATAAAACTGCCTCATGACATCTCAAATGAGTTTTCAAGATTATGATGAAAGTATGTTATGTTGAAAGTCAATAATGTGAACTACTTCACTGTTAATGAAAATTTAAAAAAAGCTCAGGAAGGATCATCTTGTAAAGAGCTGTGTGACATAAATAAGCTTTGTTTTGTAAGTAAGTGAATCCTTGGGAAGAGGCAAAGCCAGAGCTTTGTTTTTCTATGCATTGAAATTCAGCTCAAATATTTCAGTGAATTGATAGTTTTGTTTTGTTTTTTCTCCGTAGCTAGGCTATGGGGACATCATAAATGTACTTTGTTTGTTAGTGTACATGGTTTGCAGGGTACTTTAAAAATGTATCCATCCTCCTTGTAATTGCAGCAAACAGCTCATTTTAACTTGTTACACTATGAAGTCTTCATCAGAAATAAATGCTTGTAACTATTTCCACATAGTAATTAATAATAAAATCTACAGTCACTGTTTTATCTGTGACTCCTCTCCTTCCAGAACAGTTGTGGATAACATTTGAGTATGAAACCGATGACATTACTGAAATAATTAAGATGGAGGGGAATTGCCATATCAAACTAATTGTATCTTCAGTGCCTTGCATTGTGATAGAAGTTAGGGCTTACAGAACAAACTGTGGAAGCTTTTCCCATTAGAAGTTTAAATGCCAAAAATATTTTCAAGAATGCCTCTTAAAAGAGGAATATTTTTTTTCCAAACTGATGGATATGGAACTGGTGCCCCTTAATTTTCCCAAAACCCTGGGTACCAATTCTGAGTAAGCTGGTGAAAAATTTCAATTAACATGACACCTCTAAAACATAATATGCAGTCTAAGTAGCTGTGTCATTCAATCCAAATGTCTTACATGCATGTTACAAAGACCTAATACTGTAAGAAAAGAAACAATGGGATGTCTCAATATTGCCACAATGCCTTTCTGAACAGAGTGCAGCGTAAAATTTCAGAGCAAGGTCTTGACTTTTGTCTTCAAGTTTCCAGTATGAAACACCTAGGAGTAACTATGCAAATGAGACTATTATAGGGGTTTTTTTTTATTATATATTGTATCATCAATGTTACACACAACCATAGAAACACAGAATCATCTGAATTGGAAGGTGCTTCTTAAGACGATCTAGTCCAATCCCCCTGCTCAAGCAGGAACAGCTAAAACAGGTTGCCCAGGACCATGTCAGAAACCTGTTCCAGTGTGTCATGGTTTAACCCTAGCTCGCAACTAAGCACCACACAGCCGCTCACTCACTCCCCCCCGGTGGGATGCGGGAGAGAATCGGAAGGTAAAAGTGAGAAAACTTGTGGGTTGAGATAAAGACAGTTTAATAGGGAAAGCAAAAGCTGCACACGCAAGCAAAGCAAAACAAGGAATTCATTCACTACTTCCCACCAGCAGGCAGGTGTTCAGCTATCTCCAGGAAAGCAAGGCTTCATTACGCATAACAGTTACTTGGAAAGACAAATGCCATCACTCCGAACGTCCCCCCCCTTCCTCCTTTTTCCCTCAGCTTTTATTGCTGAGAATCATGTCATATGGTATGGAATATCCCTTTGGTCAGTTGGGGTCAGCTGTCCCAGCTGTGTCCCCTCTCAGCTTCTTGTGCACCCCCAGCCTACTCTCTGGTGGGGTGGGGTGAGAAGCAGAAAAGGCCTTGACTCTGTGTAAGCACGGCTCAGCAATAGCTAAAACATCCCTGTATTATCAACACTGTTTTCAGCACAAATCCAAAACATAGCACCATAGGAGCTACTATGAAGAAAATTAACTCTATCCCAGCCAAAACCAGCACACAGTGTTTGACCACCCACACATAAAAAAAGCATTTTCTTGTGTTCAGATGGAATATCATGTGTTTTAATTTGTGCCCATTGCCTCTTGTCCTGTCTGTGAGCACTACTAAGAAGAGTCTGTCTCCCTCTTCTTCATTCCATTCCATCAGGTGCTTACACACATTGACAAGATCCCCCTGAGATTTCTCCAGGCCAAACAGTCCTTCCTCTCTCAGTGTCTCCTCATATGAACGAGGCTCCAGCCCCTTAATCATCTTTGTGGCCCTTTACTGGACTCACTCCAGTAAGTCCATGTCTTACCCAGCACTACAGATGTGGTCTCACTAGTGTTGAGTAGAGAGGAAGAATCACCTCCGTCGACCTGCTGCCAATGCTTTTCTTAATGCAGCCCAGAATACTGTTGATGTTTTTTGCCACAAGGGTGGATACAATAAAATGTGTATTTCTGTGTAGATCTGCTTACTGATTCTTAGGCATCTGTCAGGCACATGTGTAATATCTAATGCCAAAATAAATTTTGTGCTCAACTGGAGGGGGATGCGATGGTAGATCATTTGAGACACTTTGCTACAGGCTCAAGAGATTAAGTTCAAATGTTACTTTTTGTAAGAGAAAAATATATTATGCTGGATCCAACAGCCTGAGAGAGGCTGCCACTCCATGCCCACAGGTCCAACCAGCAGCAAGGCTGAAGATGTATTCTCAGCAGGTGCATGCACATAGAGAACAAATATACACTGTGGTGTATATACAGGACCAGCCAAACAGATCACAGACGGACGTCCAGAGCACCCACACAAAACCAGACAGCACCAGCAGCCTCATCCTGCTCCTCTCGCTGGCAGGTCAGGATGGAGGTCCAGTAGTGAGAATATATATGCACATGTACAAGGTGTATCCCTCCAGTAGCTCAGCTCAGACAATCAGTCCACCCAGCCCCTGGCCACTGGATCCCAGTCTCCCCAGTTGTTGGTGCCTGGACATACAAGTCCCTGAAGCTGCAGTCCTACTCCAGTTGCTGCTACAGACCGTCACACACACATGTACACACACACACACGATTTGGCCAGAACTCCCCTAGTCCAATAGCTGACCCCTTGTACTCTCACTCCCAGAGCTAGCCCTTAGACACTCAGTCATCCCTTGGCTCCCAGGTGACTTCACCTATTCACCATCTCATCTGGCTTGATCTTCATTAGTGATCACACACTCCCTTGCACACCAGCACTTGCTCCAGTTGCTGGCACCATGGACACATGGGCCCTCTAGCCCATAGTCTGACTCCAATTGTTGCACTCCCTTCTCCTTATGTGCACAGATGCACACAGAAGAGAGAGCCCCTCACTTAGGAAAGAGTTAAAAGGGAAGTTAGTAGGAAGACAGGACAGACCGTGCTGGTCAGGCACAGGGCGTGGCCTGACAAGTGTACTGAACAGCCAACTGCCTACATGTGATCAGCTCTTTTTTTCCCCCTACCCCTCCATTTTCCCACACTAGTTCCTCCCCAAATCACATACCTCCGCCCTCTTCCCATTTTTGGTTCCTTCCTTAAACTTCCTGTAATAAATCCTGTGCAATCCTGAACTGTTCTTCCCCTATATTCCATAATATATCTCACCCCCATGCAGCAACCCTCTTAGTCTGAAAGGTGGGCCAGAGACCTGCTTCCGATGACTCATCTTGGTGGGTTTCACACCTGGACAATGGGGCTGATGGCACTACTGAGATAGCCCTGGAAGGGGAATAGACAAGATGTTTGTCCCTTAAGAGTCCTTCATATGGGATCTCGCCTGCCATTGTGCATCCTTGTGCTCCTCTGGGCTTGTGGAGCAGGGTCTCTGATGGGTCAATGACTCTCCTGTGATAATGGGCCTGTGAGGGGTCTCAGTGAGGGTATTATTTGGGCTCCCTCTCCTGACATTGTCTCTCTGAACTCCTTTGTGGGTGTGCAGATGAGCTTTTTTCATATAACCTAACACTCCTGACTCATGAAAAAGTCTTTTCTAGATGTCAATAACTATAATTTTGGTTAGGGAATCAAGAATTATACCAGTCACATTGTTCCTTTATTATCTTATTATATTTAGTTAATTTGTTTCATTTTTCCCCTGCTTCAAGGAGGATCTTTGAAATCTGATAATAAGGCTTCTCTTTACCCTTTCTGCTGATATGAGGGCTTATGAATTCCACGGTTTGGATGAAATGGGCAGCATCTTTTCCACAGATTTCAAGATCTCCAGCAGCAAGCTAGCCAAACATATCTGTATTGTCAAGTAATACTTAAGTCATACCTGTCCTCTTTGCTTCCCACAGCCTGGACACCAAATTTGTTCTTTGTTTTTAAAGGGAAGTAAAAAAAAATTGCCAAAATCCTATAATACTGAGAAGCCATTATTCAAACAAAAAGTTTATTCCATTTTATAGGTTTTATGGCCTTAGAAATAAATGGTATATTTAATTCTAAAGCTTTATAAGACATTATTAACTTTACTATATTGACATCACTTTAAATTAATTTGGACCACTTTGGTTCTAAACATTTTAATGAGGCTAAAACTACATTATACATTTTATGTAATTACTTGGATAGATTAGTTTAAGCCCTATTATATAGATGAACCATGCAATTACACTTCTTGTTGTAACATTTCAGGATTTATTAAGAACAGAAGTATAATTGTTTATATGCCTGATTAAATGCTTTATTACACTGAGTGGTTTGCCACATCCACACACAATAAATGCACATAGGTACATAAGCACATGTATACACTTAACACTTACATTTGGTTATTTCCATAAGCATGTCTACATTAATACATGTCAGTAATATAGAAAAGATATCAGAAATAACAGTTGTCTTTACCTTATACAAATTTTGCTGTCATTAAGAAGTTTTCTGAATAAATACTCCGAAAGTAATTTACCCAAGAAGAACCTGTCTTCAACAAGATTAAGTAATAAACTGTACAGTGAACACAAGCTCAATGGTATACACTAAAATATTTGGAAGGAATATTTGAAAGATCACATTTGGAAGGAATGCATATAAGTGAGGTCTGAGCCATTAGTTGTTAGTTTGTGAAGTATTTTCGCTGTTGTTATTTTCATTTCATTGCCATAGTTCATGAATCAAATCCTTTCACAGAGATGGGTTGTGCACAGATTATAAAACGGATGCATACTATGAAGCCTCTATATACCCAAGCATATGAGCTTATCTCTATCTTTACTACTTTTTCTTTTTTTTCTTTTTTTTTTTTTTTTTTTATAAACTCTTCTTTTTGCCACCTGGGAGTTGCTTTGGGGTAAGGCATAAGGAGTCATCTTTGAAATCTTTAAATCTCTAGCCTAATTTATGAATCCTTCACTAAAAATATGTTGCAACTATTATGCTTCCTCCCTTAAAGTGAACAGATTTGTAAATTCACAAAGATAAAAGTTCAAACCAACAAAATTAATCTGTTTAATCTTCCAGTTCCTACAATATTCAACTTTCAATCAGAATATAATGACTAATTGCAGACTTATTCTAAACATCAACACCATTTTGTACTATTACTACTAACTTCATTAAGCTCTAATCACATGAACAACTGCACTTATGAGCTCTTTTCTATATAGCTACTTTATCATAGCTGTTTTTTTTTCCCTAGTTTCTTATCTTTTTGCTCTCAAATATTAATACAAAATCTGTTATACAAAATCTATTTTACAAAATCTGTTAATATTTTACAGACCTGGCTTTTGGGGGTGGGAGGAAACTACTGAATCTCATTCATGGTGGCACTGATGCAGACATTTATATTGTTACTCGTACACTTCTAACACACTATACCTTAATGACTTCCTTTTCATGAACTGTATAAAATACCAGTACAATGGTTTTTGAAATAAAAATGTTTTCATGTCAGAAATTTTGCACTGATTTTACCATGTATCAGAAAACTTAACAATACATTACATAGTTTCAAGGGTAAGCATATGCTTAAGGGGTAGAAAGCTGAAGAAATGTCCACCTATTCTTGCACAAGTACACTTGCCTGAATAAAGCTATTATTTAGGTCCTGAAGATGGGATTAATTTGAGTAAAATTTAGCTCCTCAAAATTTGGGTATGTACACTACAGCTGTTTTGTGTATTTTTTTTTTAAATTCCTTCTGTAGTCAACATAAATAGGTCTCTCTTAGTCACTTATTTTAAAATAGGATAAGTATATTAGCTTACACTGAAAATCTATATTCTAGAGATTTCACTCTAATAATAAAGAGGAAAAGCAGATGATATAATCTCATTGCTCTTGAATAGACTCTTTGTGTTTTTATAATCATATAAGACTTATTATTAACTTATCTATTAGGATCCTGTGTAAAAAAGTCTTCAATCTACTTTCCCACTTTTATAAAAAAATGCTCAGTTTTAAAGAGATATGAGTATTATTTAGAGAACAATTTGACCTTTTACACTACCAGTGGGATCCAACTACAACATATGAATGAAAACAAGGTTGAAGTATAGCAGTGTATGCTTTGTTTGCGCTAGTAAGTGGTTCTCTGCAGTAGGACAGGATCTGTAGAGTGAAACAGCTGGTGCTGAGGATCTCCTTTCCACATCACAGACATTTTAGTGACTATAATTTGGTCTAGCTCTAGACTGGTATGACATCATTAAATAAGGTGCTTAACAGAAGTCCTTCCTCCAACCTTTTTGATTTGAAAAAATAAATCAATCATTCAGGATTCTGTTTCCAGGGTTTCTGTTATTAGATAGTAAGATAAAACAAGATAATTTCAAAAGTGATTAAAAAAGAAAAAAGAAGGATTAATCAGTATAATTTAACTCATAAGATAGAAACTCATAATTAGCAATTGATTACCAGTTACCAGCTCAGCCATACCCAATGATATCCATTGAGTCATGTGCTTAATGTATTCCTGGAGTCCTGTATGATGAATGTGAACAAAGAAAACTTGAAAATATCACTTGAAAATACTTGCAATCATTGATTAGAAGAGTTTTCATGATAAATTTACTGAAAAAAAGACTGACCCACTAGCAGCATTATGTATATCTTTTTTACTGATAAGACTAAAAAATAGTCCATCTTTATGCATTGATTTTTAGACACCACTTATTAAAACCCATCCACTATAAACATTTAAAAAAAGTTTCAGTTATGTTCTGTCATTTTCCTCTTATTTATATAATTATTATATTTGCCTAAATCGTGTTCCCTATTGTTTGTTATTCTGCATCAAATAAGATACAATTGGCATAACCATCGGGGTGTCTTTTTACCTGGAAAATGGAAATGCTAGATTTACTTTCCAGTATATAGTTGCCAAATTACACTTTTCTGTCTTTTTTTTTATTTTCATAAAGTGATTCAAGACCTAACAAGTCACCCAAGAATTACTGCAACCTTTTCATGTATTACATTATATTAAAAGTCTGTATCAGTACAGAGAAAAACCTTCACACAATCATAAAGTATGGCAAACAAAAAACATATCAGTCAAACTTTATTCTTGTTGCAGCAAACTAGGAACTAATTTGTTAATATGTACAGGCAGGTGTTTCTTTGAGATATTACTTATTCTTGGTTTATGTTACTGCAACTATAACCAAGGGCCAACATATTAAAAAATATTATTAAAGTTACTGCCTATGAAAATGTATTATTTGGATATGGAACCACTGATTTTCAGGGACAAATAAAATAAATGCCATTTTTTTTCTAATGCAAAAGAATGGTGGACAAGGAAATAATTACAGTTCTTACAGCTTATGGAAAAATAAACTCTTATTCCAAAAAAATATTTTGAAATATATGTCATTTTTTTTAATGCGGAGATGTTTGACTGTAAAAAAATGCTGAAATCAGTTGGATGTTATAAGCAACTTATAGCATATTTTTCATAAAGTTCTTTCAATACATTCTTCATGTATTCTTGTTTTAGAGTACAAGATAGTATTAGTTTTCTTTCTTTTTTTTTCTTTTTTTAGTATTCTGTATTTAGAGTGTGTTTTCTCTAAAATTTGTCTTAATGCAGAAAAGTGTAGCAACAGACATCAGTTTGGGGTTCTATGTATGTATTAGTAATATCCAGAATCACACACAAAGCACTAACTTTGCAAATGTGCTTAAGGTAAATTTTGTCCTACTGTATGCTCTTGGACCTTTTTAGCATCCACTTACCAAAGTGAACTCTGAGGTTATCAAATGTTCTTGCACTGAAGTTACATCAGGACCTAATTTGTTTGTTCACAGACCTGTTTTTCTTTTCCACCACATTGTCTTTGCTACAATGATTCTTCTTCTCTGTTCAAATACAGATAATTTAATCCCTGTTTTACAATTTTAGATCAGTTAAAAAACCCATTAATTAACAGATTTTGCTAAGGCTGAAAGCCATGGGCAGGATCCAGAATTGTGAATCAGAGAATGGTTCAAATTAAGTTCCCTAGAAAATTAGTGAAGACTTATAACCATTCAAAGCTGGCAGAAGAAATGCAGAATATACCTGTCTCTGAGCTCCTGACTCACTTTAATAGTGGCTGGACAGAGCTGAACTGTACATCTACATGAACAGTACAATAAAAGGAAGAGGTGAAAAGGACACAATGAAAAGACAAAAACCAAGAGTCTCAAATTGTAGCAAGGAAGTATCCAATTCGACATAAAGAAAAAATTCTTCACAGTAATGTCAGCAAACATTAGAATGGGCTGGCCAGAAAAGCAGTGGAATCTCCATCTCTCACGATTTTAAGATATGACTAGGCAAAATTCTGAATGACCAGGTCAGCCCCTGACACTAACTCTGTTTTGAGCAGGACATTGAACTAAATGGTGTACAGGGACTTCTTCCAACCTACATTTTTTAGATTCCTGTGAAAATAAATCTGAGAGTCCATGCTAGGGACAAGAATCTAAGGGTATGCCTGTGCTGGTTTTGGCAGGGATAGAGTTAATTTCCTTCCTAGTAGCTGGTACAGTGCTGTGTTTTGGATTTAGGATGAGAACAAAATTGATAAGGCACCGATGTTTTAGTTGTTGCTAGGTAATGCTTACACTGTCCAAGGACTTTCTAGTTTTCCATGCTCTACCGACTGAGAAGGCTGGAGGGGCACAAGAAGCTGGGAGGGGGCACAGCCAAACTGGCCAAAG
>NW_008823960.1:521171-525283 GCF_000699105.1 Pygoscelis adeliae | reverse complement strand
CACGACAATGCCTAATAGGGCTAGATCAGAGAGAGCCAGAAGCCAGACAATGGCCACAAAAATGATCAGCGTGCTGGAGCACCTCTCCTATGAAGGAAGGCTGAGAGAGCCCAACCCCAAGTTGTTCAGCCTGGAGAAGAGAAGGCTCCAGGGAGATCTTATTGTGGCCTTTCAATACTTAAAGGGGTCTCACAGGAAGGATGGAGAGAGACTTTTTACCAGGGCCTGCAGTGACAGGACAAGGGGCAATTGTTTTAAACTGAAAGCGGGTAGATTTAGATTGGACATAAGGAAGAAATTCTTTATGATGAGGATGGTGAGACACAGGAACAGGTTGCCCAGACAGGTTGTGGATGCCCCATCCCTGGAAACATTCAAGGTCAGGTTGGACGGGGCTCTGAGCAACCCGATCTAGTGAAAGATATCCCAGTACATGGCAGGGGGGTTGGCCTAGATGATCTTTAAAGGCCCTTTCCAATCCAAACCATTCTGTGATTCTATGATTCTATGATTCTATGACTACTTTATAATAGTCCATGCTGCTTAGGACTAACTGTTTTGCGCAACAAATTGCTTTGGAGAATCTTAACTAGAGCAGCTAAGTGAGCTAATTGCAGGTCAGTGCTCAAGCCTGAAAAAAAGACAGCGACATAACTTCACTGAGTAGGAGATACTGTTAAAGAAAGGAGGCTGATGACAAATGACTATGTAGTTGCCACCTACATTTTGCAGAGCAGCCTACTGATTAGAATACTATAACATGCAAAAGGCATGTCATGTGTATGTTATTGCCCTGCTGATGTGGAGGGTAAAACTCAACCTTCCCACCTGCAAAACAGTGTTCAATCCAGCAGGCTGTAGAACAGCTAAAGGTGAGGGTGGGTTGTAATTGGAGGAAAGAATTGTCTCCTCTCCTATGGAAAACAGAAAGTTGGGAAACTAGTTATAGATGTAGGAGGAGAGGATGCAAAAAGGACTTGACTGAGTTCTTGTGAAAAGAACACTGATACTCTAAATGCATTATATAATAGTCTCTCTAGATACCAAAGGGTATAGTTTGGATTTTACACATATCTCATCCATTCATTTTTTACTGTGATTAGAGAAATACTCATTTGTTTTCTGGTGACTTTCAGTGAAAAAGAATTGCCTGTCCCATCTTTTTGTAGTTTTTAAAATGTGTCTCGTACCTCATTTTAATCTTTATATTCATACAAACATGTGGAGATACTAATGCATAAACAAAACTCATTGTGTCCTTCCTAGATGTTTTATGGAACTCCAAGCAATTTATGCCATTGCCTAAAATAATTAACACCAAAAATACGCTGAAATTTTTCATAGAATCATAGAATCATAGAATCATTAAGGTTGGAAAAGACCTCTAAGATCATTGAGCCCAACCGTCAACCCAACACCACCATGCCCACTACACCATGTCCCTAAGCACCTCATCTACATGTTTTTTTAATACTTCCAGGGATGGTGACTCAACCACTTCCCTGGGCAGTGTAAGAATTTGTTGCTGTAAGAATCCTTTTATCCCACTAATGGATCGTGCATGGCTTTAACATTGTTGAAATGTTATTTGAATTCATTCTTTCCTTTCTTTCCCTTCCCCTTTCTTGTGGTTTAACCCCAGCCAGCAACTAAGCACCACACAGCCACTCCCTCCCTCCCAGCAGGATGGGAGAGAGAATTGGAAGAGTAAAAATGAGAAAACTCGTGGGTTGAGATAAAAACAGTTTAATAATTGAAATAAAATAAAATTAATAATAATAATAATAAAAACATTGTAATTAAAAAGAAAATAACAAAGAGAGACATAAAACCTAAGAGAGACAAGTGATGCAAATGAAAACAATTGGTCTCCACCAACCGACCAATGCCCAGCCAGTCACTGAGCAGCTGCCCCCCTGCCAACTTCCTCCCTAGTTTTATTGCTGAGCATGACGTCATATGGTATGGAATATCTCTTTGGTCAGTTGGGGTCAGCTGTCCCAGATGTGTCCCCTCCCAACTTCTTGTGCACCCCCAGCCTACTCTCCGCTAGGGTGGGGTGAGAAGCAGAAAAGGCCTTGACTCTGTGTAAGCACTGCTCAGTAATGACAAAAAACATCCCTATACTATTGACACTGTTTCCAGCACAAATCCAAAACATATCCCCATAGGAGCTACTATGAAGAAAATTAACTCTATCTCAGCCAATACCAGCACACCCTTCCCTTTCCTTTTCTTTTATGACCTTTTAGCCTCTATGGAATTTTTTCACTCACGTAGGATCAGCTAGGAAATGAGATAAACATGTGATTGGCTTCTAAAACATTCTTCAAAAACATGCAGTTCAAATATATGAAACATTGCTCACTTGCCAAATATGTTAATTTGATGGGCATACATCATGATGTGGAAGTTTGCTTATGTATGCAAGTGGGAGTTATCATTCTGTCCTTCCCAACACTTCCTTGGTGCTTGTTCACTGCAGAGTTGCTTGCTTTTACATAGGAGCAAATAGAAATAAGAAAGACTCACAATATTTTTGCAAAAAGCCAATCCTGATTTGACTATGCAGAATGTAATCTTTGTTTTGGTTGGAAAATAGTATTTGTACAGACATTTCTAATTCATGCAAATGTCCAAAGGGGAGCTCGCTTTCTGAGAATATAGATATCCTTGTGTGAACAACTGTATTTGTTCTGGAAATGTTCACCCTGTTGTCCTAGTTAAAGAGATGTGTGGCATTTAGGAGACAGGCAGAAAACAGGAGACTGTTTTAAATTCATTGACTTTCTTGGTATGAAGAGCTACACAATGATTTTAACAGAATTGGAAGAGCAGAAAGGAGAACTGATAGGAATGCTCAAAGAAGAAAACAAGTCTTCTGTCAAGATCTAACTTTTGGCATTTAAAGTGTGTTCAACTACATGGGATGTGGAAAGGCAATGTCTGGATAAATATGCTTTACATTTCAAGTGGCACTAAACAATGCAAAGCAGTTTTCCAAAAGACTATGACCAAATTACTGCAAGATATGAATTTAAATTTAAAGCAGCTCACTGTAACCTTCACAATTAAGACAATATAAATGAGTTGGATTTTTTTTCTCCTGGTGTTTCTTCTTTTGTGATATTCTTTATTTTATTTTGTCTTTTTAACATCACAAGAAAGCAAATGTATCTATCTTTTTTATTTCTTCCTTTGTCAAGCTGAACATTTATCAGCATTAAATGCTTCACAGACCTCATTCCACAGACAGCAGAACATGGAGTGAGCTGCTCTCTGGGATTTACACTACAGGTATGTTCACTGTAGCTTCCGGAGGGAGGAACTGAGGGGGAAAACTACGGAGCCAGGACCAATGATGAACTAAAACGTTCTAGTTCCAAAGAGTTCTAAAACACAGAGCTTCTTTTTACTCTGGACTTTTTTTTTAGGGTTATTCACTTTTCCTCTGACAATTTTTGTACCCTATAAGGAGCATAAGTCATATAGCTATAGAAAACTAGTGCAGAACTTAGGCTTGCACAGCTTGAAGGACTGTGCATTAGACTCAGTCACATGGCTGATGTCATGGTCTCCCACTGAAAAAGGAATTTTATATATTTATGTTAAAGATGCATAGATTGTCTCCTACTTCACCAACTCTTTCTACACACAACTGTTGTGGTTTAACCTCAGTCGGCAACTGAGCACCACACAGCCCACTCCTCCCCCCCTCCCCCCGGTGGGATGGAGGAGAGAATTGGAAGAATAAAAGTGAGAAAAACTCGTGGGTTGAGATAAAAACAGTTTAATAATGGAAATAAAATAATAATAATAATAATAATAATAATAATAATAATAATAATAATAATAATAATAATAATAATAATAATAATAATAATAATAATAATAATAATAATAATAATAATAATAATAATAATAATAATAATAATAATAATAATAATAATAATAATAATAATAATAATAATAATAATAATAATAATACACAAAGCAAGTGATGCACAGTGCAATTGCTCACCACCCGCTGACCGATACCCAGCCAGTCCCCGAGCAGCGGTCACCACCCCCAGGCCAACTCCACCCAGTTTCTGTACCGAGCATGACGTCCC
>NW_008823960.1:515389-516118 GCF_000699105.1 Pygoscelis adeliae | reverse complement strand
AAGTTACTGTAATGAAGGAGGAAACATCATAGAAAAAGGTAATGACACTGCCATCCTGTATTTCCCCTGTAAAAATCTTTCAGAAAAGTAACTGTAATTGCTAGTTGTCTGCACGAAATGGTATCCGTAGTACAGTAATGGCTTTATTGCGAAATTCATATACCAAATTAAGACCAAGGTCAGTGTTTTAAAAATAAACTTCCCAAGCAAAACATCACCAATCACTGCAGACCACAGCAAACTGCTAAAACCAACACCAATGTTTAACATGTACAGCAAAGAAACAAGCATGATGCAGATTATACAAACCAATATTGAGAACAGATGAACCACCATTGTGACCCACAACTATTAACAGATATAAATTCCTTAATACACTTCGGTTAATCTGTTATTATCTCAAACCCTTCGAGCCCCATGTTGGGCGCCAAAAAGGACTGTCGTGGTTTAACCTCAGTCAGCAACTGAGTACCACACAGCTGCTCGCTCACTCTTCCCCACCCCCCGGCCCCGGTGGGATGGGGGAGAGAATTGGAAGAGTAGAAGTGAGAAAAACTCATGGGTTGAGATAAAAACAGTTTAATAATTGAAATAAAATAACATAATAATAATAAGATTAATTAATAATAATACCCAAAGCAAGTGATGCATGGTGCAATTGCTCACCACCTGCTGACCGATATCCAGCCAGTCCCCGAGCAGCGGCCCCCCCCGGCCCGCTTTCCCTGT
>NW_008823960.1:509035-515353 GCF_000699105.1 Pygoscelis adeliae | reverse complement strand
TATATACTGAGCATGACGTCACATGGTATGGAATGTTTCTTCGGCCAGGTTGGCTGTGCCCCCCTCCTAGCTTCTTGTCCTCCTCCAGCCTTCTCAGTCGGTAGAGCATGGGAAGCTGAAAAGTCCTTGACTAGTGTAAGCACTACCAAGCGACAACTAAAACATCGGTGTGTTATCAACATTGTTCTCACCCTAAATCCAAAACACAGCACTGTACCAGCTACTAGGAAGGAAATTAACTCCATGCCTGCTGAAACCAGGAGAAGAACTTTGAAATTCCTGTAGAGAGGTTGAGTGTGCCACCTTACTGGGCTCTCTGCTCAAAGAAAAGCTGCTAAAAGCTCTGCTCCCCTTATATGACCAACTCTTCTGGCCTTTTCTCAATTACTGGATCATATGGTATCTAATCACAGGACCAACACAAAGACACGTGCCATGTCATATTACCTTATTAAAAAGCTGAACTCTCTTCCCCAAACACAAGGTTCTTCAAATATTGGACCAGAACTGAAACTTGGAATACCTGCTAAATAGTAAACTAGTAATATGAAGAATATGAAATGGTAGTGAAATAAAGATGAAATAATATTGTTATTTCATACAGTGGGGCAATAACTTTCAAACTTGTGAGAATACCCAGGAATACAAGATGCCAACTCTATCTATCACTTAAAGAATCAGAAGCATAGGCAGATGTAAGGGATGTGGTGGTTTCCTTACTTAGTCTAGGACACCTGGTCATTACACAGTCTCATGTCTCAAAATGCTGAGCAACACCGGAGCTGGGCAGGAACTGACACGATTACCTCCTAGGAGTACTCTTAATACTGAAACCTCTTTTAGAATCAGGTAGGCAACCTACATAGTAATCTCAGATAGAAGATATTAGAATAAATTTTTTCTCAATTCCTAGCACTGGGGAGATGAAACCAAATTTCAATTTCCCTTTTACCTGAGAGAATTAAAACATGCATCTCCTACTCCTGTTAAGCTGTGAACTATAGGTTAAGCTGTCAGTCATTTTTGGGAAAAGCTGTTCCACTTTAATATTAATTAAATATTCACTGGGACAGAAAAAGAAGAGTTTTGATCTGTACAGCCTTGATTTAAAAAGGGGGAGACCCATTTTACATATTAATGAACATTTAAGTATTATAATTTAAATACTCACTAGAACAGCACCTGGGAGGCAGGTTTTCCCCCATGACAGGTAACAGCCCTGACCATTTGGTCAGAATTTCATGATGTCTCTTACTCTTTCTCTGGAACAATGTATATTTATTTCATGCAAAGCCTAGTAATTTGAAGGAGGGAGCTGAAGATTCCCACTCCTATACCTGACAGCCATCTTATTAGTTTACTCATCTGGAAGAGTAGATTGACAGAATTGAAACCCCTCCAGCAAAAAGGAAAATGGGCCTAGGTTTCTGAATTTCTGAGTAAAACTCTGGGACACCATCATCTTTTCTTGCTTTGATTTTTTGACTTAGGAATGCTGAGAACTCCTATCAGTTTAGGTGCCACAAGCAATCCAAAATTGTGTTGCCTGGATTGTGTGTGTGCAGCAGCTTTGTGTTTGTGTATTAATTTGCCTGTTAAATCCTAGGTATTGCCAGAAGCAGGTATTTAGTCCTCATTGATCTTGAAGTCACAGAAGCAAAGTAATTGACCATCCACTTAGCTTTGTGGTGCCATTACCAGGTTATTAACAATACCAAAACTAAACAGTCTAAAGCTCAATTAGCTGTAATGTACAATGCAATCGCTGTTGTAAGGGTTATGGAAATATCCATTAAGGCCTGCATAACTTAACATGAGGAAGGTCGAATGCTGTTGACCTCAGAATAACCTTACAGTTAGTGAATAGTTGATGATTGAATCCACATTTTGGAATGAATTTGGATATTAGGTCATTGTATCCTTAGGGAACACTCTTAAAAAAATATTTTCCTGCACTTTGGTGGATACTGGTCTGGTACAAATCCAATCAACTGCATTATTTGCCTGCAGAACCGCACTAACAGTAATACCACCTTGTGTTTTACCTTGTATTGCTGAACTACCCATTTCCTTATTTTCCTCCTCATCAGCTCAGCAGACAGGAAAGCAGAGGTCTAGACATATAGGCAAGGACTACTTCTTTTTCCTGACTCCTCAGGTGTAGCAGAACTCTGGACCTACCCTTACACTTGTAAATTTAATGATCTAGGGATCATTTCCAGTGACTAAGGACAACTAATTCATGTTTGTATTATTAAATTCTCCAGTCCTCCCATGCTAATTCTCAAATTGTGCCCGCACACTCTTTGAGAGAATACTAGCTGCCATAGATCCTAAATCTGAAATGGATCTTTCTAGCAATGTAGATGACTTAAGATCCAGGGCCTGGAGAAGTTTTCTGGAACTGACTAATTTACCCGTAGCCATGTAGCCATGTATTCCATAGCCCTGGTGAGGCACTTGTCACATATAATGCCTTCAAAATTTGTGATAATAATATAGAATCATTTATTAATACTTTTTAACATTGTCAAAAATTCCTTATAATACTTACATATTTAGACATCTGTGAGTATCAGGTTATCCACAAATTATATTTTTGCTAGAAACATTTATAGTAATATATTAAAAAACAATAAAAATTAAACTGTCTTTGATCAGAATTTAGCATTAAATAATATATATATTTGTCTAGTGATCACTCTAGATCCATATCACTATAATTATTACATAACTTCAGTTAAGTCCTACCATATGTTAAAAAGTCAGCTTTGCCTGTTTTGTCTTGATTAATTATAAAAAATGACAGTAAAATAGTTCAACAAATCAAAGATCTTGTAGAATATCTTATGAAATGGAAGGAACGAAATAATTAAAAAATATATTAATATACACATGATGATAACAGACATCCTTATAAGTGTCTGGGAAGGATGCTAAAATCATGATGGTATAATATTAGCTTTTATGTACTACACTGTTCTCTGAATAGAAAGAACTAATATTGAGTTCATTTCACCTTTTTCTTATATCTCCAGGGGAACCTATTCTGTTCTGTTAATTATAAAACTGTCCAGGGTTCTGCTTATTCGGGTGTTTATAGCTTCTATCATGGTGTTTCCCAACTTGTAATAATTTATTCTTACAGCACCCTTTGGAGTAGGTATTAGTAACTCTTCATTCTGATGAGGAGCTGAAGACCTTAGATAGCATAAAATTAAATACTGAAAGTCTGAAGAGAAACAGGTTAATGACTTCTGCCTGGGGTAAATACATACAATAACACGTTGTTGTTACTTCTTTTAAAACAAACAAACAAACAAACAAACAGACAAACCACACACCAAAAAAACCCCCAACTTTCTTCTTGTTCTGGATTAATTACGTTTTTCTTTCTGAAACTTCCTCCAGGTCTTGTATCATGATTAACTCTTCCAGTCCTCACAAACTTACATTGTATATGATGGAGTGCAATTGGAAAACACTTCATCAAAAATTCTGTGAGAGGTAAGAAAATACTTTGAAAAATTATCATCTAACTTACAGTTGTTGGTTTGTTTGGGTTTTTTTTTTTGTTATTGCTGTAGTTGTTTTTGATAAGTGTAGCCAGAATATGAATCAATTATTGTTATAATTTGTTACCCTTCATAGAAACAGAGATCATGTCAACCAGTATACTTGCTAAAGTCACACTATGTTTCAGCTGAAGATGCAAAGGTTTCTGTGCTTGTTCTCACTGATACATTGGATGCATTGAACAGTTAATAACTACACAAGGAACCTGTTATAAAACCAGTGAATTTTCCTTTACTGTTTCATAATCCCCACTCCTCCCTTGGCTCTGATCTCCCTGTAGTGCCAACACCTACCCAGCCTTAGATCCCCCTCTCTCCACTGCTGCCCTCTCTCTGGAGCCTATCAAGGGTGGCCAGGACCCTTCACACCCCAAAATAGGGGGTTACCATGCCCCCATGCCCCCAAGTTTTCCATGCCATGTCCCCTTCCCAGACAGCTGTACTTGACCTGCCTCTGTGTGGCCTGAGAAAGCCCACCGACAGACCACAGCAATTATATACCTCCACAGCAGATCCCTTATGAGACCAGATCTCTGTAAGTTGTGAGGACACACTGTACTAGAAGGGAATGCCTGGAGGACAGTAACAGACCTTACTGCCCCTGTGATGAGCCCCATCTGTGGCTCCGCCCACCCTGCCCATGGCCAAGGACCCCATTGCAGCCCCCTGGAGCCATCATCTCCTGCCCAGTGATGCCGCAGCAGGGCCGTTCTCCAGTTCTCCACAGCCCTGCCCAGCCCAGCCATGGGCATATATCATTCTAGTTCTTTTTCTAAAAATTATGTTGGTATTTTATAGTGCAGAGCAAAAGGAGAATACACACAATCTTTAGTGAAGGTAAAAGAACCTTTGCTCTAGCTGAAAACCTATAGGATTAAAAAGGAGGCAGGAACAGCCATTGCCCTAATTATTTAAGAGAAATAACTTTTTTTCATTATATTTGTCAAAACACCAGTCTGATAGATGTACTGTGAGAATGACCCATCATTCATGGTGAGAGAAGCAAATGAACATGTGACTTCTGTTCCTCACCTAAGTCGAGTAAGATGTACAGCTACTCACCTCCATCAAATGAAAGATGATTCTGTCCATGTACAGAAGCAGAGTTTTTAAATATCTGAGTAATTTAAAAGAAAGCAGTTCTTCTTAAGTTGGCTACAGAATGTATGTATTTCCACTATTAGCAGAGGATACAAGTCTTTCTTTAAATCTTGTATTTTGGACTTAAATTCCTATTTTTTGTTTAAATTTCACTTTAGGTGGCTGAGTCCTGTTTTGAACTTTACTCAAGCATTAAACTTAGGGTTTAGTACAAACCTTTCTCCCACCAGCTAGTATATTTTAACATATTGTAGCTGGAATACTGAAGAAGACCTACATACTAAAAACAGGAGTAGGTATACAAAACTGACACTAGTCACTTTAAAAAAGTAAGTCTTGATCACTCTTCATACAAGGTTATTTTAATTTGTGGACAATGCAAGTATTCTAAATGATTTTACAGCAACTTTTACTTATTCATGTAATCTCAGTAGTTTATCTTATAATGATAGTAAGTTTTGATGTATTTCTGATAATACCTTGTTTTTTCTATTGATGAGTTTTATTCCCTTTATGAAAGGTAGTTTGAAGTTGTGTGGCTGTCCCTTATTTGCAAGTTACAAAGAATCTTTTATACAGCTTTATTTTTTCTTGTTATTATCATAAGCCTTTGTTCTGATTCACTGCTTCTCTCATGTTAGTATTGCATCAGCAGTTTCTGTGACTGCAAGAACAGTTTGCTTTACATGTTATCAAATGGTTTTGTGATGCTACTGCAGATGGTCTTTACAAAAGTTTATTAGCTTAATATTTATCTTATTTTTCCTGTTCATTGTGGCTTTGTTAATTTACTATGAAGTGCTGAATTTTTAAAGAGTGTTCAAAGGAACATAACCATAATAGTTGCATCTTTCTCTTCTTCATAGTTTCTCAAATATCCTCATTGCTGATTTAATAACTTCTTCAGTTTAGCCAATAGTGACATCGTAATATGAATATATCCCTGCTGCTCAATGCTGACTTCCCGTTTCCGTTTTCTTTGTGCACATCTGTGAAACACACAGTACAAAACAGAAACTAGGTTTGAATCTTCAGCATCAAGGAATTGAGGGCAGTAAAAGGCCTCAATGGTCCTGACCCATGGGACCCATGAGGAGCCCCATCTCATCCCCACTGGGGCCATCAGCCCCTGTGCCAGTGACGCCACAGCAGGGCTGGTCTCCTCCCCACATCTCTGCCCTGCCCGGCCATGAGCCCCACTGCCTGGCACCCACCTGTGGGCCCATGTCCCGGCCCAGCCTCAGCCTGTCCCTGTCCCCATGGAAGTGCCCGATGCTTGGGACTGGGGCTGCCCCAGTGGTCCCTGACTGCCCTGCTTCTGGCTGGAGCAGTGGGACAGGCCCTGGCTGGCAGCTCTCTGTTCCTTAAAGAACTGCCAGTTCACACGGCACCCTGACACTAAGTTGCCTCCTGTTCAAATCTTGAAACACCAAATTTGGGATCCCTGTCTCAAGCTGGAAACGCACTGACCCTTCACCAATCAACATGAAGAAGCAGCTGTGTGTTGGATCTACAGATAGTGTAAATGCATTTGCATGGACTAGCTTGAGGATTGTCTGTTCCGAATACTGTTAGTTTCTTGAATTTTCTTTGAGTTCTTGATGCCACTCCATCTACCCGGGGGGGTGGGGGGGGCGAGGCG
>NW_008823960.1:486415-508998 GCF_000699105.1 Pygoscelis adeliae | reverse complement strand
TGATATCTCCAGAAAGGAGCTTTCATTTCATGAGTTATCAAGGGTGTGCTTCTTCGGAGAAGAAGAATAAGACATAAAATGCTGCTAACACAAAGCTAAAATAATTTATAAAACACCCTGAGAATTAACACCTTATCAATTAGTTGAAAAAAAGAAAGCTGGCAAAACTAAACACAAAGTTGCCTGCAACCATTTAGAAAGTAACACAAAGTAATCCTCAAACTTCCATTCCTTCCCTTTGGGACTTTCACAGAGTTTTCTAGTTACTCATCCCCTGATAGCGACTACACATTCTCTGCCCTACTTCATCAGCAGTCTGTCACAGTTCTTAAAGCACCAGGTGTGCAAATGTGTCATCTTTATCTCCTCTAACTTTATACTTCTATAGACTGAACTAGTCATCTTAGTCTCCCCTTATGATCAATAGAAAGAAAAAATTCTTCTGGGGAGCAATCAGTGTACCCTATTTCAGGATGAAAATGAATCATTCCTTAAACGTATCCATACCTATCCCTTGACAGTAATGGTTAACTGACTATAATGATAGCCTGCAGTGCCTAACTCAGATGTAAGTCTGCATTCTAGGTATCTAGAATTAAGAAGTGGATCCCATCTAAATTCCTGAAGAGTTCACTGAGCCAGAGCCAGATCTATGAAATGAAAAACCCAACACCTACTGTGGCTGTTCATTCAATTTGCAAGTGAAGTTGCCTCATACTTGGATAGTATCCATGCGGCAGTTTGGCTGCTTTTGAGCCAGTGACTTATCTTGGAGCAATAATGCTAGTTTAAGTAGTCCTTCTGCCTCTGTGGAGTAGCTGTTTGTAGCTACTAGGGCAGCAGAATGAATTGCCTGTGAAACAAACAAAAAAAAGCATAAATAATGGCCTAAGTAGATGCCCAAAGCAACTCAGAGACATAATGGTGCTCAGATACAGCTAGAAATGCGAAGCACTAAGATATGGTAGAGATTTAGTCTTTGTAACGTGACTTTCATATGAGATTGGATATGAATTTCAGGGATGTACTCAGGCTTCTCTATTAACTCGGAACTGGAGTTTAAAACTACTCTAGTTCTTCAATAGTCCCAGGGTTATTTATATAACTTTTCTTAACTATAAAATTATTTATTTAAGCTTATGGTCTACAAGAAATCAAATTAAATTCACCTTATAAGTGCTGAGTTCTCTCCAATGATTATAAAGGATTAGTTGAGGTATAGACATCTGCATTGTTTCCATCTATAAGTCTGAGTATTTTTATCATACCAAAGCTGGGGATAAGACATTTTAATTTGGCCAGTTACCTCAAAAGAGACCCTGGTCATAATAACCTCTACTTTCATAACCTCCTTCATTTTCCGTAAGTAAAGATTGAATGGTATCATCTCCACGTAAAGTACTTTGATGACCCTGCTCACCTCAGGGGAGAGTTGAAAGCAAGAGGTGCAGTTTTAGGTAAATTCTTTGAAATATGGTCATCTTCTGCTTAGTCCTTATGAAGCAGACCTTTGAGAACACATTCTATGACAATTGAAGTCAGTGAGTTATCCCATGCTTAACAACCTAGGTCTGATTCCTCTGTCAACCCTCACCTTGCAGTTTCTCAAAAATGACTATTTTTCACTAATGCATGAAATTTTGGAACTTTGTCCTTGGAAAGATTAACTGTGCACCTTTCCAGATGATATGCAGATCAAGATGTAGAAGACTGTTAAACAAACTTTATTTCCAGACCCATACTCTTTATATAACTACATAAGTCTATAAATCCAAAGTGCAAAATCACACTTGACTGCATGGAGGATGTTGGGAGAATGCATGTTTCTTCTTCCCTCTTTTTTTTTTTCTTAAAAAAAAAAATTACAGAAAACCATATGACATATACGGAAAGTCTATACTGAGGATATCTGAAGATAGTAGTGCAGTAGTGCTATTACAATATATAATCTATATATTTACATTTTCTCTAGAATCAGTATGTGTTACCAAATTTCCCGCAAGTAACTCCCAGATTATCTGAAAGAAGTTTATGACTGAACAGCAGTGTAGGTTGAATTTATTTATGGCAACAAAGTGCAATTTTCTACCAAGCCCTTCTCCTTAGTATTTTCTTTGTATCTACTTTGCTGTAGTATGCTTCCTTTCTTTCTTAGAAGCTTTGTTAATTCTGGTTCTCCTATTTTCTTTTCTTTTGGAAAGGGTTATTAAGGGTATAGTTCATCTGAAAAGAAATGTATGGGTCATTGGAAGTGTAGATAAGCACTAGGCTATATACCTGAAAGCACAGCAATTTATTTTCCTTTTTTTTTCTTTTTTTCTTTCTTTCTTTTATTTTTTTTTATTTATCTGAAGCTTATAGCACTCTTGCACAAACTAAATGAACAGAAATAAACTTTTACAGAACACATTCAAGTCACATAACATTCATCACAGTTTCATTTCAGTGTAAGCAATTATTAAAATTAAGTCATATCAGAAGCTTATGTGCTCAAGTTCAAGTGCTTTTTCAACTATATTAAAAGGACAATGTTCTGGATATATTTGAATGGATCTAGATGTTTTTCCTCATTAAAATACATTTTAAATTAAATTCATTGTTATCTCAAGACATCTAAGAGTGAGTATAAATTGTACATTTATTTTTATTTCATAAACTTTAGTCAGTATTGACATTTAAGTATAACAAGAGAGAATTAATATTATAGTTTATTTTTCTCCTCTTACTTTCTCTTTATGTATCTTATAATTGTCTTGCAATTGTTTCTCATAAAAACAAAACAAAACTGCACACAAATTGAATTCACTAATATTAGAAATGACTCTCAGTTAGGTCAGAATCCCTAAGGACTGTGGTTTTATAGCATGTTAAAACATCAAATTAAGCTCTATACTAGCTCACAGATCTCTTACGAGTGCACAATCTTTATTGTCTGACAATTAAAAGAAATGCAGACACGTATTTACTTTAAATACCTCTGTTATAAAAACAGTTAAATGCTTTGAGTTAAGGACATACTATTAATGTTGCAATATAGTTGCTTTAGTTGAACAGTAAAAGTCACACTTCAAAAAGGCCAAGGATTCTATCATTTCAGCAAGACAGAAAATTCCAACTGTATTGCAAGTCTGTATAAGATACTAAAAATGGAGGCATGATTTGATCTATCTGATATAATGTACTTTGTTTTGTAATTGCAATAGCTGTCTCATTTGAAGCAAACCATTCTTCATTTCTCCAGTCTTTTTCAGAATCATGTATGTACAATGTAACCCTAGAAATTCTATAGATGGATGAAAATCACAGTAGCCTGCAGGATATAAAGGTCAAAATATAAATAGATTTCGGTGACCTTGATTCAGCCTTTGTCAATGATCTCATGTGGCACAAGAAATTAATGAGCAGAAATATTTTGCTAGTATGAGCAGTTTAGCTGTTGATACAAATTAATGGGCTTTTAAAAAGGAGTCACTTCTTGGTCAAGGCGAAATAGTATTCTGTGTAATCTGTCCTTGGTATTAACTTTGGAAGTGGAAAACATGAATAGGAACTTAGAAGTAGACATAAAAACTACAGCTGTCAATACTATCAGAGACTTTGCTATCATCCAGCCTCTGTAAAAAAAAAGTTTTTGCATCCCTGCAGGAGACATGGTTGCTCATGATTTAAGTTTTCATGTTTATCACAAATCAAGGGTCTGAAGTACCTTTTCTTACACCTTTACTCAATTTATAGAGGAGTCAAGCCAGTGTCATGTTACAATGCAATGAGACAGGTTATGAACCAGGTGGGCCTTCAGCCTGTTGGAATTTTGGAAACACCTACTGATTTCTTAACATAGTTTTTACTTCAATTCCTTCTCTCATTGTCCCTAATCTCAAAATAAGAGAGAGAGGGATGGAGTGTAGGCTAGAGAATGGGAAAAGTAAGAACTGTAAAATTTGCCTGCTTGATTATATTGCTTTACTGAATCAATGTGTTGGTCAAGAAGAGTCAAGCTGTTGAGCTAATGCTCTAGTTACAGTTTTTCTCTCTCTCCTTATTTACTTCCTGGCAGCTTGCTGTGGCACTGGGCTTTGGGAATACATGAAGTAGGAGAAGAATGACTCTTTGAGAGGTGCTTTTACTCTACACTGGAATTAACTCGAAGTCATATAAAATCTTTATTTCTCCTGACATTTCTCTCTTCACAACCTGAGCATAATGATTTCTAAAAATATCAAGATTTATTTTAATTAGATGAAGAAAATGATTCTGCATCACCACCACAAACAAACAAACAAACAAACAAACAAACAAAAAAACTCCCCATCCACCCCCCCCGCAATTCTCACTTTAATACTTATTCAATTTATGATTTAAATAGAACAGTAGAACGATGTTCAGCTCTATGCTAGTTGTACATAAATGGATTTTATTTATCCACTTTTGCTGAAAAAACAAAAAACAAAAAACACACAACTGTGAAGGCTGCTTACAGTGAGAAGTAAGCCAGTTAGACTTGTAGCCAGACACCCTGACAGCTATGATCTCTATCCAAGCACTACCCAAGAATTTTTCTGCTTTCTTTCTAATAACATTTCTCCTCCCTTTCCTCCTTCCAGTCTTTTCCTCTGCTGTAGGCCTGCAAAATCCCTCTCCAGATGATGTCAGAAGCTGATAAGTTTTAACCAAGATCATCCCCCTTTGGCACCTGTCTTTGCTTTTTCACCCATTGATATAAGAAGGAAGAAGAGTGTAAGGGTATGTGGAAGGACAGTGTCTGCTCCTTTAAGAGTATCTGGTCAAGGACATTTTCAATGGGGGGGAAGATAATAAGAAAAGGAGGAAGACATAAACAAAGAAGAACATACAGGGACACAAATCTGACTGACAAATGGTAGGGGAGGCAGTGATGAGAATGAAGCCTGGTCAGTTACTGTAATTGATGAGGGCAGGTGGGAGTGTGAGAATGTGTATTCCAGTGAGGTTATCTGACTGGGAATCTTGTCAATAGGGAAACTAAGGGAAAAGGGAGAAAGCAGAGGCAAAATATATGGACACACAGACCTGACAAAACACACGCGGAGATAACAGCAGGAAACAAACCTTGCCTCTCACATTAATTGATGGGTTATCAAGAAACTACCGGTGTCACTTCCAGGAAGATCAACCTGGTCTTTGCAACAGATAAGACTGTAAATCAAGGGGACCCCAGACTGTGACGGGTGCAGGAATTGATACAGCTGTACAGACCCACAGAGGACGTGCAGGGGAAGGAAGAGCAGAGAAGAAAGAAAGTGGGTTAGACAGAATATGGTATAAAAGGGGCCAGTGTCATGTAAAATGGGGCCAATCAGTATGCTTGCCTTGCTGAGCAACTGCTGATCCTGATCACAACTGAACCTGATCAGCGCAATCTATCCTATGTTCTTATATCTTCTTAAATCTTCTCTTAACTGTCTCTGTTTCTCTTTCTCTTAAGTTTCTTGAATCACAAAGTATTTTTCTTCGTACTGTAAAATAATCAGTTAAAAAGGGAGTACTTAAATTCACAATCTGAATGACAAAACCAACTTTTCTTAAAGGAAGGTGAATTGTGGAGTTGAGATCTGTATAACTCCTAAATATTTAATTCCATGAATACACCGTATTTCTCTGCTTGTTGCCAGTGAATGCAAATCAAACATTTCTATAACTTTTTTTTTAGTTTGGACTGAATTGGAGGAAACACATTAACTACCAGATAATGAAAATGTCACCTCAAATCCTTCACATGTGTTCAAGTACATTTCTCTCCAATGCCAGTAAATTGTAGTTAGATTTATTTCATCAGATTCATTACCAATTTATTTCTGGGATCAAAATTAGGATTATTCAGGTGTAGTGTCTGAAAATGTTTGATTTGAAATTCCAATTGTTGTTTAATCTTAAGAATCCTACTGAACTTATAGCAAGGCTGTAGTAGTAATGTAGCAGTCATTATAATGTATAATTCAGTTGGGAAAATGGATTATTCCTCAGGCAATGCAATGATCCACCAACTTCTGTTAACTGACAAAGTATTCCCCAAAAGAAGCCCCAGAGGTATGAAAAATAATATTTCTACATTAGCACAATCAAGGGGATGAATCTTGTTCATAATCTTTCTTACAGAGATATGTTATTGTACTTACTATGAAAGATAAGAAAATGTTAAGCAAAATAACTGATATCTAACTTATTTCTTAAAATGCTTATTCTTCCATAGCAATAACCTGTTGCAGGTTATGAAAGACCAATATTAGATTTAGAGCTTGTTTTTTTTAAAAAAAGACATACTACTTTTATTATACTTTTGAGCATGATTTTAAAAACTGTTTTTTCTGATTTTCAAATTAGTTTCCATTTTCATGTTTACTGTTCACTTACTAACTGACTGCACTGCTGCAAAAGACAATCAAGAACATGATAGCTGAACAAAACATTTAAACAGAAACCCACAAATAAAGGAAAACATAAATTACATATACATTGTAATATAAATCCAGGTCCATTAATGCTCTGCATCTAGTCCAGCACTAGACACTAGATGTTTCTGATTTAGGTGGGGTGGAAGCAAGAACAGAACCACACCAATCAGTGATAGACTCAAATTTATTTAATAAGCAGGATATATATAGTGGGTGGATAGTGATTCCAACTCCCAGATTTCTATTCTGCAACACATGCACACTTCACATATACCAGTCGGGGTCATGGTCCCTTCAAATCCAGTTTGGGCCAGCAGCACAGAACTGGAGAATTAGGGTGCTCGTTGATTGGACAATGTGTCAGTTCCTGGCTAGTGGACTGATCCATAACCAGAGTGGTTCTGCCTTGGGCTTACTCCTGTGCATGGCATTGGGCAACCATGGATGTGGTCCCCTTTACTCCCAAGGTGCTGTTCTTTTAACTATGTACTTTGATCTGTCAAATTGTCGACAAAAGCCACCAATGGACTCTTTAATCACATAGCCTCAGGCCAACATCTTCAATTTTTTCCATATGTAATGGCAATTAGTGATTGTCACAGGGTTTCTGTCATCTTCTGGTCTCATGCCCCAATCATGTTTAAAAAGTGTGCATTTAGCAACACATGCTTAATAAAAGTAATTTCTTGCTTCTTTGTTTTTCCATAAATTACAAGACAAACGCAGAAAATCTGAGTGAGGCAGGTATAGTCACGGTCTCACTTATCTAAACATATCCATTTGGCTAGGCTTCACCCTGTGACAAGGCCCCAGAATTTTTCTCTGAACAATTTTGAAGTGAGTCTTGGTGGGAAAAGTTTCTGCAGAAGTTCTACAATTTTGTGGTTTCTTTACACACTGAGGCATTTATTACTTATTTGTTTATGCAATCTAATAACAGTGGCTTTAATATTTAACATATATTTCTCAACTAAAGTTTATATATATTCAATTAAAATTTATATATATATCAATTAAAGAAAAGTGTGGCTAAATAGCATTTAGTTAAGATTTTGTTTTGGTCCCCTGGGACCTCTGGGTTTTAAGTCCTTAAAAAGAAAGAACTTCAGTTTTATTCTGTAGTTCAGTGAACACTGACTAAAATCAGTGATAGGCAGATTTGGTTTTGTCCTCTGTTTCAGGAAATATATAACCTTCTGTCATGTCTAGAACAGTGACCCAATCAGTGGCCTTTATACACATCAGAGTGCGTATTTGTGCATGTGTATGCAGAGGGGAAAATAGGAAAAGGAATCTTAAATGCAATGAGTTCTAACACCAGAGTGATTCACAGCATATATTCCATCTTCCAAGGTACATCAGGACTACACTGTGTCCTTAAATGTTCTAGGATTTGATATATCATAGCAACTAAAAAAGAAACTATTTTCTCTCCAATATTAAGCCTTGGGAAATTTAAAAAAAAGGCGTGACAGTAAGAGCACAAGATTATTTTCTTAGGCCCAGACAGTTAAAATATACAGTACCTAAGCTACATGCATCAATGTTCCATAAAATAAATTTTCTAGATCTGAAATAACTAGCTTTTCAAATCATTAACACACACCATCCAGTTTGACTTTCCCCATTTTTTATTAATTCTTCTGGGAGAAGAGTACAGACAAGAAACATCAAAAAACCCAGCATGATTTAGTTTTACTCTGATCAACACAAAAGCAAAATAAGGTCAACATCATTTTGAAAGCAAGTGTCATAAGCTTACCCACTCAGAAACATCCCATGTCAATAATAAAACAACAAAACAAAGAAAACAAATTAATAAATAAATAAAGCCCAACAAAACTTGTGTAGAATATCCTGATAACAAATAGCTAAACTCCATACTGCAAGGTGAAGCTACTGATCATACTTAAAATTCCTTGTTCAGAAACTTCTAGTAGTCTGTGATAAGGTACTTTAAATGTTACACTTATAGCACAGAAAATATGGGGGGGGGAGAATTCTTTAATCCAACCTGGTACAATACCTTGGAGGTTTGGCCAGGTGTGAACTACTGTTTCTAATTTTCAGTTATGTGGTTATAATTTTTAATGTAAGTAGCATCCATAAAGATACCATCATGCATGTATAATAAGTATACATGTGTACACACATTCACTTTTCTGAAGAAAGCTTGCCAATATTATGAATTGTGGTTTGACATTTGATACAGTTAAGAATATTGCTCTGTGTGATATTTTATCCTTGGGACTGACCTCGCTTGTAAGAAGGGTTCTATTACCTTTTTGAATTCTGGGTATCTATCCTATTGACTTGCTGGAAATAGAAATGACAGTAACAGAATCCAAGGACAAAATATGTAAGGAAGGGACAAATAATGGCTAAAATGCAGGTGTTGCGACATCTCATTTGGATGTCCAACCTTTTTTTTCTATTATTATATAGCTATTTCTAAGAATTCTTCCTGATAGGTGCCTCAGAATGGGACCCAACGTAAAGATCCAACATAACTACCATCAGAGCTGGGTATCTAAATCTTATTTAGATCACTGTTTTGCATACACACAGGAATCACTAATACTTGTCATTTTGTATGTGGCCTCCAATATAATGAAATTACAAAGGGGCTTTCTTCAAAATGAATTTTAGTAGTAAGATTGAACTAAAATATATGCTGTTATATCATTTTCTTTTTACAGTCACAGTATCTAAGTTTTATGTACAGCAACATTAGTTTCCTTGTTTGAAAGTCAACCCCTAGCTGAAGCCTTCTCATATATTTTAAGGACTATTTTTAATTACAATCTGAAATTAAATATTGGGGGGGGATGTTCACGCTTACTTCGCATTAAAACAGTAACTAACAAGTTATAGCTAGACATTGACTACACTAGCTCTAAGTTTCTTGGACTTCAATTTTTATTTTTTTTTTTAAATCAATAAATATACAATGATATGTTCTGCTGTGCCTTTTTATTTCAAACAGGGTATGAGAGTTCACCAAAAAAAAAAAAAAGAAAATATGAAAGATAAGGGAAATCACTGTTATTTCAAGAAAAGATACTGAAGGGCATAGCTGTTCCTTAGAACTCTAATGATTTGGCCACTAAATAAAATAAGAGGATTATAAATTTTAAATGTTAATCTCTTTAAAGGTCTTTGTGAAATAGCCAACCTGATTAAAAAGGATCACTCAAATGAAACTCATACACAGTAAAACTGAAGCATCACCTTCCATTACAATGTAACTAATAGGTAGCCACTGAATAAAATAAAAGTGTCTTGTATTTCAACAAATTTCTGTTTTTTTTTTTTTTTTTTCCTTTTGATATGTTTTCCTCCCTTTCTTTTCTATCCTTCCTTGTAATCACTAGACTATCAGGTAGTTTGATTTTAAGTGGGAAAATAAGTGACAAACTCTTTGGTAAGTAATGATATTGAGAAAAAGTAGTTCAGGATCCCACTTCCTGTATTTGAGTATGCTATATGGTTTGATAAGACTATTGGATGCATCTTCAGATTCTTAGCACAGCTTAGGCTCACTAGTTTCTGGTTATGTGACTTGCAATTATGTTTTAATTATGAAGAAATTAATGAATGAAGGTAGAAAGGGAGGAGTCCACCCAGAAGAAAAAAAGAAGTATGATTATATGTTGCACAGAAGAAAAAGAGTGAAGACATTAATGAGCGATTAAGTGATTTGACTTTGACATGTACAAATGTCCTCAGAGATCTTCTGTGCGTACTTGATTCATGTACTGTATTGATATCTTGGTTGCTTGATAGCTATTGTATTATTGATGCACTGATAGCTTTTAGAAGATTAATCATATTTTCCCTACTCGCTACACACAAAGGTAACCCAAATAACCATTCCTGAAAAGTAATAAACCTAAAATATGACATTCTAAAAACAAATGTGAAAATTATAACCATTTATAAACACCTGATGTGTAATGAGACAGATTCTCTCTGGGAAACTTCCAATAAGCTCGATAAAGTAAGTTGAATTAGCTATGTCCATAGTATCATAATATCAAAGTACCTGACTTTTTAATATATACTTAACGTGTTCCTAATAAGCAAGCTGAAGCATGATTTCTATTAGCAAACTATTTTACTGTTTTATGTTGTATACATATACATACTATACTATACTATACATATAGTACACTATGTATACTATACATAATGAGGTTCTGAAGAATTTAGGAAACACCTAAGATTTTTAAATAGTGGAAGGATGTAGTGAAATCATCCTGAATTCTCCAGATAGCAGAAACATCAAAGCAATGAAAACAAGATTTCCGATAGCCATGCCCCTGATTTTAGAGGTGTGTATATTTCAGTCAGAACTTAAAGCACTGGGGGTCAGGTAGCCAATACCCTACAGGTTTTCTTCTGCAGCTGAAATTGTAAACATCATTATCTTTTCAGAGAAGTTCAAATATGACAATCATTAACTTTGTGCATCCAGCACTGCGTGTTAATTTGACAAGATCAATATATGTTGCAGCAAATCTGCAGTGAGTTTACTGCTTACGTTAAGGAAAAATTCTCACAAATATATTGTCTTCTAGAGTGTGCAATGGATAAATATAATTAAAATTAACAGCAAATATTTCCAACATCTCAGCAATTTAATACAGAAACATAATGAACTTTATAGTCATAATGCAATAATCAGAGCTGGAGTGGGTGGTAAATAAAAGAGAAAATGAAAATAAAGGGATCAGTTAAAGGGCTTTGTTAGAGACAGGGTAATTTAGATATTGCATATAATGACATGATAAAAGCCTCCAACATTTAAATCCTCAAGTCCTTGCATGGTGTAGAGTTGTCTTTCAACAGAATCCCCACATAGGTTCCATGCTAGTACAGGTGAGTTTACAAGTTATGCAGAGACTTCAAAAAATCCTCAAGGACTTCGGTATGCTCTATAATATTTTATTGATGCATACAAAGGAAGGAGGCATAATGTGTCTGAGGTGTACAGGTAAGCAGTTTGAATATTTTTTTATTGTTGAAAATTAATCCATTCCTAAAAGATTTGGTAGATTATTATTCAATTTCCATACATTTTACTAAAACTCTACATGTGTATCACATTTATTCTGACTTCGTTATAAAAATTTCAGTAATAAAAACCTCAATTGTTTTAACTGAAAACAGGGACTTTGTAAGCAAATTAAAAGCAATGTTGCAGTAAATTAGTACAGAAAACATTGTGAGAAATAAATCCAATCCAAACTAAGTGGAAAAGGAAACAATGCTGAATATTACAAGATCGTTTTTCTATTTCTGACAGCTTTGCTGATCATTTATCTTTGTATTTCCATTCTTGAATAGCTTGATGTTCAGACAATCTCATTAGAGCTGAATTAGTCCTCTCCTGCTTTGTTTTTCACTCGTCATTATTTATCCCAAGATCAATAAATTCCATTTACTGAGAATCTGAGTATCAGAATACCAAGGTTATAAAAAGACATATTTTGAAATTGCAAGTCTCATTTCTTTTCATCCATTTTTTTTCAGATACATAGAGCTAATAACTGATCCACTATTGACCTTGAGACAAAAAGATACGATTTATGCTTGTAAAAATAGTTCTCCTACACAAACAGTGCAAATTAGACAAAGATGTATACTTTTGATCACATTTTTTTCCAGTTAAAAACATGGGCAAAATTCCATATGAAGAAAACTAATTCTTACTACGTTGTAGACACCTTACTGCCAGAGTAACATCAACAGATGTTAGCATAAACATTAACTGAGGCACAAATAGAGGCCGCGGTTATGAGATTGCAACAACAATTAATTATATGAAGCAATATACACCCTTTCAAAAAGATTCAGAACTACTTTGACATACCATTTTGAGCTCTTAGACTCAGTTGAAGGCCAGAATTCTAGCTAAAGTGGCAGGTTGATGATATTTGTCTTCCTCACACCCAATTACCTTAGAGAAGACAAAAAAAAAGGTCACACAAACACTAGAAAACTGAAAAATTCCCTTGCTTTCTTCGACACTGTAGAATTGTGTATCATACAGTCAAAGAATCATAGAATTGTTTGAGGTTCAAGGGGGACATCATGAGGTCTGTATCATCCAGTGTCTTAGCACCAAAATAGGGATCTCTCTAGTACTTCTGGTGAGGCATGATCTTTTGTAGCTACGTCTTGTAAATCTGTAGTGTTTTTTGGCTTTTGTTACACTGTCTACTGGGAAGAGTTTGGCTTTATTGTCTTCATAACTGCCCTTCAAATACTGAAGCCAGTTATTATACCTCCCTTAGCCTCCTCTTTTTCAGACTAAGCAAGCTCAGCTCCTCCAATGACTTCTTGTAAGTTATCTAGGCCCTATAGCAATGTAATACAAATTTTTCTCTCTCACGAACTGGGTATTATTAAGAATACACTTATACCATACTGAGGTAACCTTTAAATTTGTGACCTGATTTTGTGTGTGTGTAAACTCACAGTCTTCTAAATACTGGAAGCCCTACTTTTGTTAGGATTGCATGTACCAGGTAGCGGATATCATATAATAATTGTCAGGCCAGGATTCATCACACTTAACTTATACACCTAGATAGAGCCTAGTCGTCTCTATATATAGTTAACAGGTCTCCAATGAGCATTTTAGGCATTTGGGTGATATGAATCCAAACTGTCTGTTTCTCTTACTGACTATTTAAAGAGCCTAGAATAAATAAGCTTCCCATGTAGACTGCACCTTTAGTGCCTAAAATTAAATAGAAGGCAGACTTAAGTCCTTATTGGAATGTCTTAATACAGAGAAACACATGGTATTTTAATGCATGGTAATACAGAAAAAGGCATTGATGAGGAAAGCAAAGGATAATTTCAGATATTTATTTCTAATTACAATAAAAAATGGGCAATCTATCTCACTGCTTGGGGTATTAACCACTTTTTTAATTTCTTCTTAAATTAAAGATGACATAGTAGAAAAGAAGAGAAAAAGAGTATTCATGCTGTTGTGGGTTCAGATAGTTATGTGCAGAACTAGGTTTCAGGTATTTTATATCAAAAAATCATTAAATTTAATACAAAAAGAAGTAATGACATGGAGATCAGAAGCCACACCTTCTAAAAAAATGCCTATAGTTTTCCTTTTTATTCCATTTTTATATACCTACTCTTGTACTTGCCCTTTACCAGAAGGATTTGATTTTTTTTTTTTTTCATCAATCATTTGCCTTCTCCATACTAAGTAGCCTGTAGGATGATGTTAAGCTAACCTCCCTAAAGGTAGAAGGTTTTTTTGTTTGTTTGGTTGGTTGGTGGTTTTGGTTTTGTTTTAATTACTTGCGATAAAAAGGGAATGATCTTTTGTCTTCCACAACCTGGAATCATGGGGAATTTTTATTAAAGATGGATAGCATCACCTATGTCTTAAAAAAAAAAGAAAAAAAAGTGGTATCTTTGTAGGGAACACATTGCTTTAACAGATTGTAGCATTATTAGGTACAAACTGAAAACATGTGATGGAGTGCCTCAAAGTATATAAGAAGATTTTCAGCTGCAGTGAGGTTCATTTTGATCCAAGTTTTATCATTTATCTTTAGTATCTCATCTAAGTTCATTTTCTTTCTACAGTTTGTGAAGAAAAGTCAGAACCTGCAAAGAAGATTCATCCTGATTATGTCTGACATCTTACTTAGGAAAGGACAAATCACTATTGGCAAGCTTAAATTAGATACTATCTGTTGGATGACCAATGTTAAATGAGATTCATCTCTCCCTCAGTCTGTGACGGTTCAGGGAGGAATAGGCATGAGAAAAGCACTGATTTACTTCTTCTAATTAAACAACACATTTCTATATATGAACCAGAATAGATCTTCCACTTGCCTAAGAACAATAAGATTTAAAAAAACCAAAAACAAACCAACAAAAAAGCCCAACCCTATGACACCTATTGAAACAGCAGCTGAATAGGGTTTTCAGGATCAAAATTTAAGTGTCTAAATTCCTGTTTCTTTCTGGTTCTGATAATGAGTTTATTAATCCCTTAGTAAATTCCACCTGCTCCCTTAAAACATTTTATCAGATGAAGCTATTGTTCATTAGTTTTAAACTAACTTAAATCCCATCATTATCCTTTGAACATCAGTTTCTACTTAGAGTTCAGAAGACAGTTTTATAACATAGCAATGGCTAAGTGCCTCCAATTTACTTTTATTTCTTCATGCATTTCAAAAATGTTTGGTGTTAACATAACAAAGAGAACATTAAACACAGAAAGACAGAAAAGGAAAAAAAAAGAAATTTGTCAAACAACAGGCAGAATCTTTTATGCTGAAAAGTTCAAGTATATTTACAAAAATGATTTTGCCTCTGTGTCCATTTCTTCCCTACTGTCAGGCTCGCAATTTGGCTTCAGATGTGCCATTGTCATTTTTCAGCACAGAAAGTCTAACAGAGGCAGGACAATAAAAAGGGGAAAGAAAAAGAAAGGTCAAGAAAATTCAAGGAAACTAGTTTCTTTTATATTTTGGACAAGTTTGAAACATACTTTTTACACTAGGTGATAGGCAGAGGCCAATTTTCTGTAAATGGCCATGTTCTTTTAATAGCAGAAGCTCAATGAACAAAATGCACATCTCACTTTTATTCTACTGTGATATTTTCAGCTAAGTAACAAATAATTTCTGTTCTTTCATAAAGGGAACATGTCATGGCAATGAAAATCTTCAAAGATTCTTTCACAAATACTGCACATGCATTTTACAAGTCTTGCTTTATTGAGTTTCATATAAAATTGGCAACTTTTCATTGGTATAATGGAGGTTCTTAAGCATGGAATAACAAATTCTAGGCTACTTTTATGTAACTCTTACTTTCATGTAAATATGAGGAAACACATTGAAGATGTGTTGGGTTTTTTTAGACTTTGCACTAGCATAACAGGAATTCTGCATTTGTTTGTTGTTACTTACTCAGGATACTTTCTGTCTTAATTCAATTGTCTATCCAAAGGCATTTATTAGCAGCTGAGGTACTTATGGTATCCAAGACATCCACAACTGACAGATATGATATGTGGCCTAAATGAGATCTGTATTTTTCTGGAGCACTGGTTGTAAAGCATGTGAGATACCCTAAGGTATCTTACCTAGCATTAGGCAACTAAGTTTAGGCAAACAAATCAAATCCTCATTTTCAGCTTCACATATTTATATGCTGGGAGGTGGGAGTCTCAGTGGCTTTAATTAAAACAATTATTTTAGGAGTGAATAAAAGACTGTAAATCTTTCAAGTATTGTTAAATTCACATGTTTGGCTTCTGGTGTAGGCAAGAAGCAAATATAAAAAAAAAATCTTAATTCTTAAATTCATGTAGAACACTGAGAACCAAGGTCAAGAACATGACAGTGGGAACTGCCAATTGTTAACAAAGACTCGTGAGTTTTGGGAACATGATTAAGTTTCTAACTAAACTTACCTATCACAAAATATAATAAAAAACCCAAGCAAAACAGAAAAGTAAACCCAAATCACTTATGTCATTGTATTTATATTTCTCAACCCCAGTATACTGCTTGTAAAATGTCTAGGACAACAGATCCACCTCAGCTTGGCTGGTCATCAAGAAGTCTCTTTAAAAGATGTTAATGTTGTAGCTCCTCAGAGGTGCATTTTTGAACATACCTCATGTTAGATCCTGTTAAAAAGAGTAATTAAATTCTACATTGTTCGCAAAATACTAATCATTAGATAAAAGAGCATTAAGGATTGAGAATAGACAATCTCATACACAGGAAAACGTGTTTCTGATCTTCGCAAGTTTCATATCATTATAAGGCCTTTTAGTCTCTTCCAGCTATGTAAGGTGTATCAAATTGCAGCTTTTCCTTTTCTGCCAAATAAGAAATCTGTTAATACCTAAAACTTGATTGAAAAACCAAACAAAAAAGCAAACAAACAAACACTGAAGGAAAATATATGCTGATAAAGCAACACAGCTTGATTTTTAATGAAGACAATCCAATAATCGTATCTCAGTGATGTGAACTTAGTTTTTGAGGTGTTTTGCATCAGTTTTAGTAAGGACATTTTTCAGAAAAGTTATTTTATTTTGTTAATGTTATCAAAGCATAGGTCATATTCATTAAGAATGCAAAGAATAACAGAAAAATTTGGTAAAATTAATATATAATATCATGGACATTGGTATGAGAGGTCACAAGTTGTATATCGGTTTTGGAGCAGATATTCTTCCTGTAGTAATTAAGGTCTCTGCTGAAAATATGTACCAAAATGTATTTTTTCATCACTGTAATCTCAAAGTAAACACATGCTAGCCATCTTAGTTGTTATAAATATTCAGAATATGTAAGCCATTTTCATTTAAAATTCTGGATGTTACATTTAAACCTTCCTTCTTCTGAGAGATAATATAGCAAACCATATTTATAGCCCTGATTCCAGAAACATTTTTAAACTGCGCATTTCTCAATATATCTCTGAACTGATGATTCAGTTTATTTCTTATCATGCTTTCCATTATAGACATCCTATTTTAAAAGATTTTAAATATCAGGACAAAAATCTTTATTGAGTTCAAAGGTAACATATATTTTTATTTTGGGAATAAATGTTTTATTAACAAAAGTGGTTCAGGTTTTAAGGACAAACCTTCACAGAATGCATGCAACTTAATATTTTAGAATAGAAAATTTGGAAAAATAAACTTTATTAATTTCATTTGTATGTGGAACAATAGTGTCTCAAACATATTTTAGACTGTAAGTAGAAGAAAATCCATATAATTACACATAACAACAGTAATAGTATGAGGGACTCAAATATCTAGGAAATTCAGTTAAGCAAAACAACCAAAAGTCTTCTAGACACAAAAGTAAATTAATAAGATTGAGAAGAGAAAAGTAAGAAAGAACACTGAAAGAGAAAACAGGACAGTGATATTGGAGCTCATTGATTACAGTTTTGGGTGGGATTCTTCTTATTTAACTGTTAACATGTTCTACACAGACATATACATCTAGGCTCCCTTCCTCATGAGTGCAGAAAAATAGGCAATCTTACAACGTGATTCACCCTGCCTGTTTTAAACACCCACTTAAAAGTAGGATGAATCGCATTGTAAATGTGCCTATTTCCCTCCAGTGACTATATAGGTAACCTAGACCGACTAGGTCTGATACTGGTGTTATACTGTAAACATCTGAATTTGGGCACGTGCATCTAAATTCATCTGAATTCACATGCATTGAAGGTATACAAGTGAGTTCAATTCTGCTTCAAGCCATATGTCTTGTTACACTTATAGACACTAGAACCTTGATCCCTTGATCTCATTACAACATATTTTTGAACACTGAAGGTGCCATCAGCCTGAAAGTGCTTTGTAATTAATTTATAACTAAAACTAATACTGAGATTATATAAACTAAGCATTTTTTCACCATTCCTTATCTGAAAACTTAAGTAGGAATCATTCTTGTATCTGACAAATGGGCTCCACATACAGCAATACCAGTCAAAGAACAACTCCAGATTTCTTTATTCAGCAGCTTCATAGATGGGACACTCTCAGAGCAGATCCCTGTGTTCAGAGCAGATCCCTGTGTTCTGAATACTGAGTGTAGAGAAGTCTGATGTGTACTACTGAATATTGCTCAAGACCCTAATCAGAAATATCTATGTTCTTAAGTATTTTCTCTTGACTAACATAAGGTGACTCCCCTGTAAGAGCACTACAGTGATTTCTAGCTTCTTTTCAAAAATTAATGGAGAAAAAACTAGCTAAAAACTCTCAATCATTCTACCATAATTAAACAGGTACTTGGTAATATTAGACAAAGGTACATGCTTAAGGTAAGCAACCACATATACCTTGCCTGTTACCTTTTGTGAGGAAATAGTCCATTGTAACCAAAAACAATAATTGTCTGCTACTACTCACCTGTGAAAATTTAAACAGGTGATTCCTTTTTCTAAGAGATTACAATGTAATTATAAATTAAGAGGCACAAGATGGATATAAGTGACTGAAAAAAACAGTGAAATAACACCTATCAACATGGTAAATTTAATACATATTAACAGTTTAATATTGAATGTTTTTTATTCAGTTAAAAATGAAAGTTTTTTATTAATTTGTTAGTGAGAATCAGATGCTTTGTTTTAATGTGTAGCAATTGTTGGCCTTTGCATTAAAATGAGATGCACTTGAGAGACAATGAATTTATGATGACTGATGGATTATGTGAGCAAAACTTCTCTTATAGTCAAGTACATTTTAACTGAAACAAGAATGGCATGAATATAACAAAAAGAATACAAGAAGTAAAGGAAAGATGAAATACTTTAAATCGTTAGAGAAACACTTTATCTACCAATGGTTCTGTAAAAGCAACCTGTATGCTCAGCCACTTGTCTTGTACTGAAAATCACTGAATGAAACACAAGAATCACTCAATCCCTGTGCAGTTCTAATCACAGCTAATCAAAAGACTCACTTTGACCTTGACAGATTTGCCACAGATTATCTAAAAAGGTAAAATAAGGAAAAATATTAAAATACAATTTTATACTTATGCATTAGAATATTTATTTATCTTAAAGCAAGTATTTCCACCCTTAAAATTAAGGGGTTTGAGGTTAATAAGTCTTCCCAGACCTCTGGACAATAACAGAACTTTAAATTAAACAAAGGGACCTAAATCCCTTGTGCAGCTTTGCAAACCTCTACCATTTAATCTGAAATGAATTTTCAAGCAAAGTATGACCTTGACATCACTTCCAGGAATGATCTGAAAGGGAAAGTGTACCTCAATGTACTAATAAGTGACAAGGGATTCAGAAATAAAAAAAAGAAAAGATGAAAAAAAAGAAAGAATTAAAATGAATACAAGGAGACACTGAAAATGGATGAATGTTACCTCTTTAATTCATGTCAGTAAGAATATAGTGAGACATGAATTTAATGAATATTGTATTAGATTTGGCTCGAGTCAAGAAGGTAAAGAAGCAAGAAAACCTTTGGCCATCAGGAAATGAAACTGACAATTAGGAAAAACAACGTAACTATGAAAAGAAATGAAAGGCAACTCTGAGGAAAACAGTACAATAACAAGTAATTCATTTAAATGTAATTTGAGCAATACAAGATACAATTATATAGAATAAATATATAAAGTTGTGTTGAAAGGTATATGGCAAAAGCATAGACTAAGAAAAATGACAAGAATTATAAATCCTTAAGTGTCAGGATAGCTTATTTTGATATTTTAATGTTGTTAATAGAACTTCAATTGTGTGAAAACAATAGAAAGCTATGAATGGTGATTAGCAATAAAGCTAAAACCTTGCTGTAAGTCTACCTTCACAGGAAAAATAAAGTCTTTTAGACAGATGGGTACTAATCTAATTGAATCACAATACCATCTATTTATTGCTTCCAAAGAGCAAGGCTTGTTTTAGAAATCTACACAGTATTTGAATTGGAGGGTTATAGGTGACCAATGACACTTTAATTAGTTCAGGCTCTGGATCAATCAATTCTTTGCTGGTGCCTGACAGCTCAGATGCATTTGACATTATTGATCTTTGTCCATTCATTCATCTTCTCTCAGTCTAAGTTGTTTGGATTCCTTAATTATTTGCATTTTCACTGTCATCTTTCTAATCAAATGCATGCAAGTCACTGCAATAGATCTTCATCTGCTTCATTTGTTCTTTTCTATGACATTCAGTAGAAGTCTCTTTTTAAAGTGTTATTTTAAAGATTATACATGTGACATTGACTTATCTTTGTTGATCAGAGGTAAAATCTGTTTTCTAACATTCTCTGTGACTGCTACATTTCTGAAGGGATGCAAAGAATATTTTTCTGACAATTGGTGATGGAGAACAGTACTGAATGATACCCTAAGTTTAGGAAAGGATCACTTTCTAAGTGATTACTAGATTCTTAGTTTGAAATACAGCTCAAAATTAAAATATCTTCAGCAAATCCCGATTCTTCTTTGTTATTTTCTGAATTTTAATGGGATCATCAGAAACTAGTTACCTGTCCTGCATCAATGTTTGACCATCTCGTTAGACAACTTTCAGTGTACGTGAGCACTGTTCAGAGGAAAGTTTTATACGGAAATAAAAAAACGTAGGAACAATTAGTTGAATATTATTTGGAAGAAGACAGCCAATACTTATCACCAAAGTCAGAATATCTATTATCCATGCTCTAAAAAAAGTACAAAATCAAAAACCTATTTTAAAAACTAGTCTTCATAAAATGATGTTATTAAAGAAAACTACATTACGATCCTAGAAAAACACAGGTCTACACCGTATATAATGCTCTGACATGATAATGGCACTTTCTATTTGTTTTTAATAAGCAGGAAAATGATCAGTATTGATGACAGACAAGGAATATGAACTGTGATGGCAGTTCCTATCTTCTGATATAGCACAGTATTGCCTTAACATTGCCTTAGTGTTGCTCTGATATGATGCTATATTTTTCCCCGCTGCTTATACTTTTCCTGTCTTTTCTGTTCTAAATGATTACATGCTCAACATACAAGAATAACAATCCAAAGATGGGAGAAAGCTTTCATTTCTATCAGAACCAGACAGTTCTATTAATAATGAGCCTCACCAAGCTACACTCAAGCTTTCCCCATCTACAAAGCATTACAATATATGTCACTGAAAAAGCAAAGAAAATAATTATGACCTTATCAGTTCCTTCCAGCGTGACTCTCATCTCTCAAGTTATTTTTAGAAGACATGGGAAAGAAGTCATGACATTTAAAATAAATATCGAAGTAAATTTAAAAGAAAGAAATAAACCATAGCGTGGATGGGAGGGTGGGGGAAAGACTGACAAAACTGCAGTACAGATATCCACTTGCAGTTTTAATGTCAAGGAATTTTCAGACAAAATTGCCAGTGATTACACTTTATCATCCTCACCTTGTCTGTGCGTGTATACATACACACACATATTTTTATAATGATATTGTAACCACTTATGCCTTACCTTGGTGACCTTTAAAGCTGTGGGGAAAAACAAATCAGACTTCTTTTGACGCTTTTTACAACTGCTGTGTCGATCCCACTAATAGCATTAGCTTTCTAATATTCCAGTAAAAAAATTGAATAATTATTATTAGTTCTTTGTGTAAGCCACGTTTGCTGCTTACCTTTATTAAAAACATAGAGAAAAAAAGAGAAAAATAAAAGACACATCTGTTACATGGGAAATATTTTATAATCCTTTCTTTATTAGACAAATTTAGTGGACTAGATGTACAGATCAGTTTCCCTGCTTGGCTCTGCCTGCAGCCTATGTCTTTACAGAACAAAAGGCAACATGTTGTAATAATGTTTGAATTTTGTTTGCGTATGTACCGAATTCTTTTTCTGTTAAAGTTGACAAAATTTGTTTGCTTAGTTATCTATTAGACTGAAGAGAATCAAATTTCACTGTCTGTCATATGTTGGATGACAGCATAAATCTCAGAGTAAACTAACTGAAAGTGTACACTGTCCTGGTGGGCCAGGGCTGTATATACTATCTTTTCTTTGAAGCAAAAAAGTTTGAACTTATTCTAACCATCTTCCATTTTAGAGAAAAAAAGTACCTCTAAAGCTGGACAGAATCTCTTAGCCAAGGGGAATATTTTCTCTACACAGGACAAACCTGGATAATTTTTACTTTTAATAATATTGGCATGCAGTCAAAATGTCTTTTAGGAAACACATATTAATGTAGCAGGAAGAAGAATTTAGTTCTCCAATTTTATAAAGGCATGATGTCATGGTTTAACCCCAGCTGGCAACTAAGCACCACACAGCCGCTCATTCACTCCCCCTGGTGGGATGGGGGAGAGAATCAGAAGAGTAAAACTGAGAAAACTCATGGACTGAGATAAGGACAGTTCAATAGGTAAAGCAAAAGCCGCACACACAAGCAAAGCAAAAGAAGGAATTCATTCACTACTTCCTATCGGCAGGCAGGTGTTCAGCCATCTCCAGGAGGGCAGAGCTCCATCATGTGTAACAGTAACTTGGCAAGACAAATGCCATCACTCCGAACGTTCCCCCCTTCCTTCTTCTTCCCCCAGATTTATATGCTGAGCATGA
>NW_008823960.1:485874-486322 GCF_000699105.1 Pygoscelis adeliae | reverse complement strand
GTCATCCGGTGTGGAATATCCCTTTGGTCAGTTGGGGTCAGCTGTCCCAGCTGTGTCCCCTCCCAACTTCTTGTAAACCCCCAACCTACTCGCTGGTGGGGCAGCCTGAGGAGCAGAAAAGACCTCAACTGCATAAGCACTGTTCAGCAGTAACAAAAACATCCCTGTATTATCAACACTGTTTCCAGCACAAATCCAAAACATAGCCCCATACTAGTTTCTATGAAAAAATTAACTCTATCCCAGCCAAAACCAGCACATTCTTCACTCCTTATTCCATACCATTTACGTTGTGCTCAGGTCCCACACTATACAATACATCGTCATTAACCACCACCACCCCCCCCCTTGCCATCCTTTGATATAATACCCAGATATCATTCCCTTAGTCTATGGACCACCCTTGTGGAATGTCTGTAAAATGTCCAGAAATGTTCATGAAATATCC
>NW_008823960.1:463951-481445 GCF_000699105.1 Pygoscelis adeliae | reverse complement strand
ATTTCGCCCCCGGCATCGGCATGCCACCCCTCGGCTCATCTCTAGTGAGCCTGGTTTTATCCCCTTCCCCCTTCAAACCTAGTTTAAAGCCCTCTCAGTGAGCCCTGCCAATTCATGAGCAATGATCCTTTTCCCCCTGTGAGACAGCTGGACTCCATCTGTCACCAGCAGGCCCGGTGCCGTGTAAACCTCCACATGATCAAAAAACCCAAAATTCCTCCGATGGTGGTGGACACCACCTTGTAGTGTCCTAGAAGACCATGCAGGATTGTAATCTATTAAAGCAGTAAATAACATACTACAAATATTCTGACAGAAAAAAGGGTTCTGGTACTGTAAGGTAGTATAAATAATCAAATTGGTTACAGTGTTTTTGCTGCAAACACACAAACTGACATATGCATATTTAATTTTCTTCTTTTATTAATGTTCACCTTCTTGTAAGAAATTTGGATCTACAATGATGACTGCTCGTAAGTATTAACCAGTGGAGCACTGACTTACTGTAAACCTACTTGCAACGTTACAGCTAAAGCAATCGTAAGATGTGGAATATAATTAATCAAATTAAATTTCCTTTTACAGAGGTGCCATATTACCCATTTCTATCATGCAGAAGAGAACCTTACTCTGATAGACTGGTACAGAAATAATTTATATTTGTCTATGAGGTGGAGTTGGGCTGTACACCAAAGAACAGAAGAAATGCTCATAGCAGAACTACAGCTATCTGCTGAGATTGTATTCTCGTCTTGGTTATTATGAGTGTTTGTTTTCATTTCCATCCTCTAATAATCAATTCTCAAACTATTATATGAAAGAACAAAAGTAAAAAAAAAAAAAAAAAAGCAAAAAGATTTTTTTCTGCATCATTGTGCCAACAACATCCTGTTAAAATTCAGCATTATGAGATACAGGATGGTCAATGAATAAAGGAAAATTGATCTATTTCAAATCTAACACTAACAATCTGTACAGGAGGCCTAGAAGAACAAATCCAAGAAGGACATATAGTACTATAACTGGCCAGAGCTAACAACAGTAATAACAATTAGCAATGGATTTAGACAAGAGCTAAGGTTAAAGAAATTAATCTGTTTGGGGTCTGGGGTGTGTGTGTGTTTGTTTGTTTGTTTGTTTGTTTGTTTGTTTTTCTCCAAATCAGAAGATTATATAAAATAGATTTAATCCATCTCAAACCAAAATATTTAAAAAAAAATGAATATAGGTATAGTTAGTCATTAAAAAATCTCAGCATTAAGAGATCATGGATTTTGAGAGTCATGGATTTTGCAGTTTTCATGTTTTTACACACTTATCATTCCTAGAAGGTCCATTAACCAAATAGCTCCTTAAATGACCAGTTTTATATATTCTGAGGAACAGATGAAAAAAATTGCTCAGTTTATCTCAAAAATAAAGTCACAATCTTTTTGCCCAGCATTGCCTTTTCTTCTGTATTTCTAGTTCTCCTGTGTCCATTCTATCTAGTTCCATTTGCTTACTCACTCAGCCTGTCTATCCCTCATTCACTGCACCTTTATCTCTACAACCATTGCCCTGTTGCTTAGAGAAAGGAAGTGTCTTGGTAACATGAATTTGGAAACATGAATTTACAGCTGCCAATACTACCATCATTCCTATTCAATGTTCCTTTTCTGAGTGATAGGTCTCCATCTATTTTGCAGATTTTTAAGATTGTCTTATTACTTTTTATGTCGTGATTTGATAGCTAACTTAAAGAAAGATGTTTGTAAGAGAATCAAAGAACAAATGGAGATTGTGCAACCATGTCACCACTGCATATAGGTGCTGGTCTGAAGTTAGCTGGTTTGACTATATACTGGTGGGTTGCATACAATGATGACAAAAAATGGTCTTAAAATGCTTCATGAATTTTGCTTCATACTCCTGAGTAGCAGCTCTTGACAACTCAAATATTGATTAACAATGCACATATATTTCTATACTGAAAAGAAACCATTTATTCTCTTCCAAGTACTATGTTTTATCAGTTTTATAATGTACAACAGGCAGTATTTTTATACTGTCCTGATACATGGATTAACTCATTTGATAACTTTCCAAATAAGGGCTATGAAATTAATTTCCCACTGACAAGAAAAACTGATAAAGTAGGAAATACATTATTGTATAGCGGTTTCAGTGCATAGCACACTGCCTCACATTCATGGGCAGCTCATAGAAGGCAGCTGTTAACAAGAGCATTTTGTTGTGGCTTCTGCATGTATTCCATAAGAACCTTATGCCACTGTTTACAGTTCTTGTTCTGCAAGGAGAGAAGGGCTTGTAGTACTTAGAAAATGAGCAAAACAACTCTATTGCAGTGTAAGCATTGCAGGCAAGCTTTTTCATGATAATCAGAAGAAAATTCCTCTGGATCTTGCTCTTAATAGCAGTAGGAAAGAGAATATAGTTTCTTGTATCCCAGGATCTGGGAAATAGAAGAATATCAGAACTAACCATCATCTATATACATCTATAAATATGTATATTCAGACACTATTAAATAAGTATTATCTCTGAATGAATTATAACAAATGTTTGTTCTATTTTAAAATATGCTGTAAACATCTGTAATTTTAAATTAATTTTTAAAGATATGGAATGAACCTCTGCATCAGAAAGACTAAGGACCTTTCCTCCATTTCCATGTTTTTCTTTACTTTGCAGAGCAGTCACAAACTCTCTGGTTTTGAATGCCCGGCATGGGTTGGACTGTGAAAATTTGTGAAGTGAGACCTGAAGCACCTCCTGTTCAGAATGACTTGCAAATCCCACTGAACAACAGAAAGATAGGTTATGGTGAACTCCATCTGGTCTCAGTTGTGTTATTTTTTCATCTATTCACCAGTCATTTGATGCATCATTTAATTTGGACTTGATGGCAAAGTAATAGTATAGGAATAATAACGACAAAAATAATAATAATAAAAATTATAAAGCTTATGTACAAATAGCCACGCTTAATGTGAGGTTTCTTCACTTCAGAATTTCCCCATAGTAATGTCCCATTAGCTGCAAGGGAGTTTCTTTTATTTGACCTCAGTATACTTGTTTTTAAGGAAATTAGCAAATGGAGAAAACAGCCTTTGTTTTCAGTTTTGTATTTTCTCTCACAAGTAGATGTTTTATAATTCATTTAAATGTAATAAAAGAACACATCTGTTAGTTGCTGAGAGTGACACTGATCATGCATATTATAACAAATCTTAATAATGTTTTTTCTTTATTCCATTTATGAACCATGAAGTACAGAAAAAACTTAACTTGTTTAGATATATGCTTAAGCCCAGGCACATGTTCTACATTCTCAGAGACTAATTATAAATCAGGACGGATTTTGATAGAAGTAGAAGTACAAACTCAAAGATTAGTGTCAAACCACATAATCTTTGTTAGGACTTAACAAACTAGAATCATGTATTCAATGATTCTCATCAGCTTCTGACAGGTTTATAAATGAAGCTGTCAGTGACAGAAGCATTGTATGAGATACAAATAACAGGAAAAATCAGCCTGTTTGAAGTTTGTGTACTCCACATTAGAAAAAAACCACAAAACCGAACCCAGAACTATAGTGAAGATACTTCAGATTATAATGGAGGAAAGCAGTGGTTAACCTAAAAGGTAAGAGGTTGGACCTATGACTAGGAGTACCACTTCAGTGTGTTTATTAGAAACAGTATTCTCACTGGAATTCAGCAAGATGAGTGTATAAAAGAGATCTCACATAATAAAGAAAGAGCAGGAGGAGGAAGAGATGTTACTCTGCAATGCAGCATTTCCTCCATTGAAGAGAGTGCGCTTCCATGTGGCTACACGGTATCACTGAAATATACACTGTTTCTCAGTCTCAAACACATAGTTGAAATTGTAAGAACAAAAATTATCACAGATCTCTTAAAAGTTATTTGGATAGTTGGTTTTCATTTTATTCTTCATTTTGAAATTAAAAAAAAAACAAAACAATCAATAGCTCAAATGAACTTTTGATACAAAAACAATGCAGCCGTGATTTGTTAAGTGTTTCAACATCACTAATTTCCACCATAGGAAGATAGTTAATAACTCATTAATATTTTCAAGATTTGAAATAAGTCTGCAGGTAGAAAAAAATATTCCTTTTTTAAAAAATAGTTCTAATTTCTGATTTTCCACTCAGGAAAATGATTCATTTTCCTGAATCATGTCAGGTGTAATATTTTTTCTTCCATGCTCATATTTCAGAGAGTAGATAGGTGATTCAACTTAGATTTATGTAAGAACTAATTCCTCTTTTTTCTTCTTTTTCTTTTTTAAATTATAATGTCTAAGAAAGAATTTATTTGGAACTAGACTACTTTATTCTTCTTGATCGTCACAATTTTAATACTGTTTTATATTAACAGAAATTCAAATATTTTTCCATAAATCCATTGACTGTGATCATGACATTTCATATATTAGAACTTTGTAAGTTTTAAGTTTACAACAAACATTTTATTTTCTTTTTTTTCCTCCTATCACCTCATAAAAAAAGTAATTTTTCTAAAGTTTCTTGGAAATTGTAACAAATTTTTCAGAACATCTACCTGTGTTACCAAAATATTCTACTGTTACCTATAGACAACTAATATATTTCTTGATACTGATTTTTATTATAAATTTTTTATGTATTCCTGTTGCATTATTCTGATAAAGTGAATAATCCAATTAATTTCAAAAATGTTAGTCAACTGCAATTTTTGACCAGCTGCAATTTCTTGCTTCACATTTCAGAAATATATCTTTGTTGTTCTTTTGCTATTTTTCAAGAGTAGCTTGTAGTCTTGTATAGCCATGTTTTTCTCTGAAGTTTCTTTAAAACAGATTCTGGCAAGATAGGAAAGTGAAGAAAGGTAACTAATAAAACTGCTAATATCTGTCATGTCTGATCACACAAAGGGTGATCTCCTGTTGTGAGATTCTTAAGGCTATCAGATTCATAAAATCTTAGAATAATTTTGCTTGGAAGAGACCTCTAGAAGTCATCCAGTTCACACCTGCTTAAAACATAGCCAAAATCAAAGTTGGATCCAGCTTCAAAGTTTGATGAAATTCTCAGGGTCATAGCCATGAGTTTTGAATACCTTGAAGGATGACAATTCCATTACCTTTCAAATCAACCTGTTCCAATAATTGACCTCTTTCACTATGAAAAAAGAAGTTTCTATCTTATTCAGATCCAGGGCAGGAAACAGACCATGCTTATAAAAGCTAAATTAACATTGAGTCAGTAGAATATGTGTCATACATCACAGAAGAATAAAACCAATCCTTGACTTGTTCAACACATTTGTCCTTTGCCTTAATCCTCAAAGACTCCAAGACTTAAATATACAAGTACTGAAGTACAGCTACAAACATTATTCTGCCACATATATTTTCATGGTCACTAACAATTAAAAGTTTAAGAATTTAAGAAACTTATTTAAACAAATAATTCATGGTACACATGGACTTTTTAGGGGGTTTTAGATTTTTTTTTTCTTTTGGATATTAGAAATATCAGCAATGATTAGAGAAAAAGAATACGTATTAGTGGCTTAGAAGAATGTGGGAGCTAAGCTGTGCACATTAAACGGGACTTAAAATTTTATGTTTTCTGAAAACATGAAACTACTGTTGGAAAAGTAGCATCAAGAGAAAAGTAGTAAACGTATCAGCATCAAAACTTTAGAAAAAGAAGCAAAACATACTTGTTGCTTTAGGAAACTAGTAACATGACTTTCACAATGATTTGTTCTGACAGCTGTGTCAAGGCAATCATTGGGACTACTCAAGTATTTAAAGTTTGAGTGCTTAATGCTTTCCTACTAGTAAGAGTGGGCTTTAACAGTCCATTTGCTAGTAGGATCAGACCACTGAGGTCAGTTCTTTGTAAAGGTGAAAATGTTTCAGTATTTTTAAGTGTTTAAGGCCAATATACTAGGAGATTCTTTATCACAATGTCACCATGTCTAATCCACTTGTGGATCTTTCCTAGTTCCAATGTCATAGAGTGAATCATTGGGCAAAGCAGAAATAAAACCCAGGAGACTTGACCTCATATCTCTGTTTTATGAGCTGACAAGTCAGTGCAGTTTGACAGAGTACAAGAGGAGCTACTAAAGTTTACTAAACAGGACTTCAGCATTCTCATAATGCTCTGATCAAGATCCACAAAGCAATTAACTTTCTTCCAAGCTCATTCATGTAAACTTGAAAATTTATTTTCTCTTATGAAGAATTTTTTTTTTTTTTTTTTTTTTTTTAAGCTAACAGAGCTGCAGCAAGGGCATGAATGACCTTCAAAACTTTCTCTCTGCATCCATGATACAGTTTTCATTCTCACTAAAAGCAATAGAGACCTGTGGAACAGAGAGCCCAAATGAATAAGTGTGAAACTGTTAAAGACTGGCAGAGCTGGCAGAGGAGGTGAAAGATGTAAGTTCTGTCATTTCTAGACAAAACCCAGAAACTTTTTCCTTAAGTCTAACTACAACATACACCATTGTCAACAGAAAGTAGAAACAGTTGGCAGCAGCATACAAAAACATTTCCCAAAGCTACTACTCGTAATTTCAGTACATTAACCATAGACAATAATGGACAGCATCTTCAATTTGAATAGACATTTTCTGGGCATTCAAAGAACTCTGAACAAAGATGTGAATACCACTGAAGAGCTGTGAGATACAGCAATAAAAAAGAAATACTGATGGAGATTATTTCTGTCCTTAATTGTCCATGGATTGTATGAAGTCCATTTCTTTCTGTTAGAAAAAGTAAATGCTATATTTGCTCTTACAATTACAGGAGTCTTAATAAAAAGGATTATTTTTTATAAAAGCCACATTATTTCTTATATTGTTCACAATGTAAATTTCATTTGTAAAAAATAACTTCATACAACTAAGTTCACAGTAAATTTAAGTCAGAGTCAAAGAAGCATTTAGTTAAACATGCTTTTAAAAAATTTTTCATGAAAGACTTCATTCTCCTTCATGCCATGCTTGAAGAACACAGGAGGCAGTAGGAAATTTCCAACTAACTGACAGGTGTTAGAACAAGTTGGTAACTGAATTGTGCCTATTCAAGTTGCTTGTGCTTAGCAATAGAAAGAGATTTGTAATTCAATTAGTATGTTATGATTAAGCTACAAGAAGAATAGTTGTTTAGTCTGACTGATACAAAATGCTGTGACAAAACCATTGTTTTTTTTTTCTTTTTCACTTGTGGATATTCTCAAAAGCCTCTTTATCTTAAAGTGTTTCTTTCAAAGTCTCGTGGTTTAAACCGAGACAGCAACTAAGCACCACACAGCTGCTCCTTCACTCCCCCCTTTTTTTTTTCATGGGTTGAGGCAAAGACAGTTTAATAAGTAAAGCAAAAGCCTCACACGCAAGCAAAGCAAAACAAGGAATTCATTCACTACTTCCCACCAGCAGGCAGGTGTTCAGCCACCTCCAGGAAAGCAGGGCTCCATCACGCGTAACGGTTATTTGGGAAGACAAACGCCATCACTCCGAATGTCCCCACCCCCCTTTTCCTTCTTCTTCCCCCAGCTTTATATGCTGGGCATGATGTCATATGGTACGGAATATCCCTTTGGTCAGTGGGGGTCAGCTGTCCCAGCTCTGTCCCCTCCCAACTTCTTGTGCACCCCCAGCCTACTCTCTGGTGGGGTGGTGTGAGAAGCAAAAAAGGCCTTGACTCTGTGTAAGCACTGCTCAGCAGTAACTAAAACATCCCTGTATTATCAACACTATTTTCAACACAAATGCCGAACATAGCCCCATACTAACTACTATGAAGAAAATTAACTCTATCCCAGCCAAAACCAGCACAAAAAGATATAAAATTGTGTGTTGTATCTTCTATTGTTCCTTTACTTCTATTTATTTATATAACTGTAATTTGATTTTTTTTTTTTTTTTGAGATTCTGGATTTCCTTTTGTAGTAGTTTATATAAAATATACTTTTGCTATATAATAACCTAACAATAGTTTATTGTATAAAGACAAATATACATTAAAATGGAAATACTAAACACTGTAAACCTAAGTAAAATTGACATATAATTAAAATCAAACACATACTTCAGTGTCTTTAAGTCTAAGTAGATGGTAATAGAATTAGGTCTGAAAGATTTAAGAAGTAAGGTTTTCCCACATTATCTGGATTAAATATACTTTATTTTCCAAGAGCAAAAAATGAATAGATGCAGTTGTCATGAACATGGATATATATTTTTCTCTGCTATATGATTTTATTTTCAATGGTGGGAAAAGAAAAAACATGAGCAGAGGACTGAGACGAAGTAGGCTTCTGCAGAAAATTTGAGCCAAATGTCAGCTATCTGACATTTAAGAACAGATAGCACAGAGTAGAAAACATAGTGTGTTTGTCTGATCAAGCTGACGAAGCAGACTTGGCGGCCAAGCAATACATATATTTACAATACTGTAGCCCCCTATGTCAGAAACAAACAAGGAATTGGAAGTCAGTGTGCAGTTGCAGAGCTATAACATCACTGGGATTACAGAGATGTTGGGATAGCTTGCATGGCTGGAATGCAGTCATGGATGGATAGAGGCTTTTCAGAAAAGACAAGCTAGGAAGGTAAGAAGAGGGTCAGTGTGTGATGGAAAGGGGTGGCTGGAATGCAAGGAGCTTTCCCTTGAGACAGTTCATGAGACAGCCAAGAGGTTACAGGTAAGGGTCAGAGGACAGACAAACAGAAGTGATGCCAAGATGGGTACCTGCTATGCTTAATCAAGAAGAAGGAGATGAAGCCTTCTTTAGACAACAGGAAGAAACCTTACAATTGCAGCACTTGGTACTCATGGGGGACTTCAGCCACCTGGACAGCTCCAGAATGAGTGATATGACTGGGTACAAACAATCCAGGACATTTCTGGGGTGTGTTAATGGCAATTTCTTGATACAGGTGCTTCATGAGATGACCAGGGGGGATTTTCTACTGGACCTGTTGATGCTCAAAAAAAGAAAAGAACTAGCTGAATATGTAAAGGTTTGCAGAAGCCTTGGTCAACAAAAATTGTGGGCAGAAGTGAGCAAGACATGTTAGAGTCACAACCATGGAATTTGGAAGAGCAGATTCCAGTTTGTTGAAGGACCTGCTTGAGAGGGTATCATGGGAGACTGCCCCGGAGGGCCAAGGGCCCAGGAGATCTGGCTAATCTTCACGGACGACCTCCCCAGAGGACAGCAAAAATGCACAGAAAGTGAGTCAGGCCAGCTTGGATGAACAGGAAATTCTTAATTGAGCTCAATTTTTTAGAGGAATCGTAAATAAGGAAGAAACAAGGATGGGCTACTGAACGGAGTCAAGAATGCCAAAGTTCAGCTGGGTTGAGCATTGAAAATGATGTGAAGATCAACAGGATAGGTTTCTGTGAGTACCTCAGCTGCAAAAGGAAAGTTAAGAAAATGTGAGCTTGCTACCCAGGAGGACTTCGGACACAGTGACAAAAGACATGGAAAAGGCCAAAGTGGTCAAACACTGGAACAGGTTTGCCAGAGAGCTTGTGGGGTTTCCACCCTTGGAGTTATTCAGAACTCAGCTAGACACAGCTCTAAGCAATCTGCTCTAAGGGGACCTGGTATGAGCAAGATGTTGGACTAGATGGCCACTACAGGTTTCTTCCAACTTACATGATACATGATACATGAAAATATTTTTTAATATTCTAGGGATTTGATTTAAGAAGAAAATAAAATTAATTCAGTTTGGATATTGTCGTGGTTTAACCTCAGTCGGCAACTAAGCACCATGCAGCCGCTCGCTCACTCCCCCCACCCGATGGAATGGGGGAGAGAATTGGAAGAGCACAAGTGAGAAAAACTCGTGGGTTGAGATAAAAACAGTTTAATAATTGAAATAAAATGATAATAATAATATGATGATGATAATAATAATACACAAAGCAAATGATGCACAGTACAATTGCTCACCACCCGCCGACCGATGCCCAACCAGTCCCCGAGCAGCGGCCCCCCCCGGCCAGCTTCCCCCAGTTTATGTACTGAGCATGACGTCACATGGTATGGAATGTCCCTTTGGCCAGTTTGGCTGTGCCCCCTCCCAGCTTCTTGTGCACCTGCAGCCTTCTCAGTCGGTAGGGCATGGAAAACTAGAAAGTCCTTGGCCAGTGTAAGCATTACCTAGCAACAACTAAAACATCGGTGCCTTATCAATTTTGTTCTCATCCTAAATCCAAAACACAGCACTGTACCAGCTACTGGGAAGGAAATTAACTCTATCCCTGCCAAAACCAGGACAGATTTTTTTTTCCTAACAAAATTATCTTCCAAACAGGTATTCTCTAGTTCATAAACATATAAACTTATAACAATTAGTGGTTACTTCTATTTGTAGATATTCTGAATGAACTACATGTACCATTACCAAAATTGCTTGAGAGTAACAAAGAGGAGGTGATAAACCCTTTAATGAAGTTGCACATAAATGAAATGGTACTTCTGTTTTCCTTTCCTTGACCAAGTGCTACTAAGAATGTATAATATTTGAGGGATATTCTAAGGGAATTTTAAGCATATCTATTTATAAACACTGGTTTGTGTTCTTAATCATCATATTTCCTTCCTTCCAAATCTTAATTACAATATTCATTTACTTATTAAGATGTTTGGAATGCTACCTTAAATATTCTGTATTGGTATGGAAATTTGCTAATAAAATACAGACTTTCTGTTGATATATATATGCAGAAACCTGTACATGGAATGTTAATATATTGGAAAATTAACAGTTTCTCCTTTAATAACCCAAGTTAAGCAAAACTGTTTTTTAATGTAAAAAACCATGAGTGAAGTTTTGAAACATTTCCTATGGAAAAAGGACCACAACTTTCTGTAACCATGGTTGTTTTTTCAGACTAGGAAATGGATAGTAGTCAAAGACATATACAGTTAAAACAATTACCCTGTAAGTGACAGAATAATTATAGATTTCAGTTTCCTGCTTACCCTGTCACCTCTCCTTTCCACAAAGGAAAATGATGTTTCTTTCTTTTCAATTTCTTGTGTGAAAACAAGGAAAAAGGGCAGCTGAATTTCAGTGGAAGTTATTTTCTACTTTTATTCCTTTTTAGATTACATTTCTGGTTTATGTATAGAATTACTTGAATTACATTTCTTAAATTAATAACAATATTGTACAATAAAAGAATCATATTGAACTTCCTAATACAGAAATTTCCAGGATTTTTAAGTCTTTAATATTTTGTTTTAAATAATATTCATCATACTGGTTTTGGTTCTGATATTTATTTATAATAACAATAAAAAGTGTAATGATTTGGTAACATGATAATGTCATAACACTGTTGAACTACTAAAAATATTTTGAAATTATAGAGCAAATACAACAGAAGGTTCAAAAGCTGATGATCATTTAGGAATTTGCCCATTGAAATCAACTTATAGGTATTGAATTATATAAAGACATTAAAGGCACTTTGCAACATTAGCACACAGAGAAAAACAAGCTCTTAACCTGAAAGAATCTGGAGCTATGACACAATGATGAGAAAAGCAAAAATAATTATGGTCTAGTGCAAAGGACAACAACTATATCAGTAACAGAAATGTTAGTTCATAAGAAAATGCTCAAACTGCAACACAAGCAGTTAGGGAGGGTTTGACATTTTCTTTTTAAACATCACTGTAGGTATGAACTTCCTCTTTATCCTTCTCTATAAGCAAATCTATCAGGATTTGAACTTTCTTGTAAAGGTGATGAAGTCACAAGACTGTATTTAAAATGGAGCATATTCAGTTATGATCTTAATTCTCTATTTTGTGTGATACTTTTTCAAGCATATAATATGAAGAAACCCCAGACTGCATAGTTCCATCTAGCAGAGATGCTCATGGGTGCCCTTTTAGATGCTTTCCTGAGTCACAGATTTCTGCTATATATTTTCTGGAGATCAAAAGGGATTTTAGTCTGAATTCTCCCTCACATCCTCCTTCCTCTACAAATATTTCTCATATCATCCCACTAAAAAGTTAAGAAAAAAACATACTGACCTTTTGTGATAAGGAACCTAGAACTACTGTATCAGAGTTAGGACATAAGAATTTAAAAGCATAACACTTTTCTGAAGGAGGGCTGCAGTGCAAAGTTGGTATGCTGGGATCTCATAAAAACTAAGATTTCCTTGAATTCCAGTAAATAAAATTGTAAAGAAAACAGCATGTATGACCATATGATTAAAGCTCTGGTCTAATACTAAAAACATGCATTTTGATTCTTCGTCATAGATAAAATATGTCCTTGAGCAAGTCAGATTCTCAGAGTGTTTAGACATAAAATTGCCAGATCCAGAGCCCATAAAATTGCTGAGAATCTTTTTATGTGCTTTGGATAAAGCTTTTAGTCATATCATGCCTTTTTCTTCTTTTACTTCATAGTTTGTCCTTGTTTTCTTTGTCCTTTTCTACTCATACATTGTGAAGGGGCTCCAATCTGAGTGACACTACAGTACAAAAATAAATCATAAGACTACTGTGAAGGTTTATGCAATTTATTCACTTACCTATTCATCCAATTTCCTATAAGTGGAAAAAGAAACAGTAGGACAAAAGGCAAAAGCCTCTTAGCTGACAGTGAACATTTTTATATCTAACACATCACTTGGTCAGATTTTAGAAAACAACACTGCAGATTTGCTAGTCAGAAATCAAAATAAATCTTCCAACTGGATCTGCTTATGTTAAGCTGACTACACAGTGGTGGTAAATAGAACTTAGCAAGGAAGGCTTTACATCCATCTCATCTCACCTGCCAGGAAAATGCCTCGTATACCAGGACACTTTATTGTAGCCACAGGAACACTCAGATGGCAGAAAGAGCTTTGGCTTGTGTCTCTCTCCTTATCCATTTGTGTAGCCTAAGAAACATAAAATCCTAGGAAAAGCTGTCTTGGAAACACAGGAAAGAGTTCCAGGCTCTGAACCACTGTTCCAAAGAGATATCTGATCTTATACTAGAAACAGCAATATTATTATTTGACCCATAAGTTAACATTCTAGCTGTTATGTATCTCAATCTGAGAACTTAACTGTCTCCAGACAACTTGCATGCCTACGTTGTTTTTGGTGAATTGCATGCCTGCAGCCAGGTGCCTTTTAAGTTTTACAAACTTGTGAGCCTTGCAATGTCTAAGTATTCTTTTTGGATCTCTGCATTTGCCCTCACTTTTTTTTTTTTTTTTCCCCCTTTGTTGGAGAGAAGTAAATCTTTTAGCCCATGTTCAGCTCTGAGAGCAAAAGACATCACATGGTTCCGTCTTCAAATTTCACTGAGGTTGGGGGAAATGTCCTATGCAGAAATAATCTGCATTTCTGAGGGAAAAAGATGAGGGTTTTTTATAAGAAAAGGAGTAGAGGAGAAATATATTTCAAGCTTTAAAATTGCCTTATAAATAAGCACAAAAATAATACAGCGAAAAATAATTCACTGTTTTTAACTTTTGCTGTCTTTGTCCATCTTCCCATTGAATTTCAAATGGTAAGTACATTTTCATGAAAGCAAAACCTTTTTTTTTTTCTATTTAACAGTTCTTAATGATGGTACATTAACTGAAGTAATAACTGGTGCCATGACATCAAAGCCATTTACTCCTCAGCCAGTTGTAATGTTACAAACAGATGATTATGACTAGCTGGGGATGTAATAGTGCAAGTGAGAAAGCTCTTTAGAAATGAACCCTATGTTTATTCAAATATCTTTAGTACAAAAAGATGATGATGGAAAGAAATAGTCAAAACTGATTCTGAATATAATTCTTATCAAATTCTTTTGTCAAGCTGTAGCTGGTCTCTAGCAAGATTGTATACCATGCTTTCTGTATAGCCCTCCCTTTGGATCCTTTTTGAACTTACCATTTGAAAAAAATAAACATGCTGTTTATATAGCAGGAAGATATTTTTTTTATTTTCAAGAGGAAAAACAAAAAAGATTTCTCCCCCTGGAAAAAAAAGAGGCCAAGCAACCCCCTTCTAAAAAATATAAAATTAATCTGAACATCAGTAATTCATATATTTCAAAATTACTATATTGTGTCTGAACACATGCCAGTTTCCAGAACCATTTTATGACAATTAGAATAAAATAGTAAGCTTTATTTTTATTCAGAGTAATTTTTGACAGTGTTAGATGCAAACAAATTGCTTATTGGCATGTCTCTGTGTTTGCGGTAGTTTCCTTCATTTCCTTTTCAATCAGTTTATTTTATCTATCATGCCAAGAATTTGTAACATTTAAGCGAACATGGTATTTTCGTTCCTTATAGAAATGGTATTCAGATTACAAATGGATGATGGTGATGATGATGGGTGATTTAACTGAATGGTATGCTGGAAATCCTGAATCACAGTGGTATAGAGAGGACTGTGTTATTTCTCAGTATTTCCACAATGGATATCTCTGTACACAGAAACATGACAAGGAATGAAAATGGGGATATTGTTCAGGTAGGAAAATATCTTATCCATCCTAAACTGTTTCCCAGAAAAGTCAGTAGGTCTTTGAAAAAAAAAAAAAACCAAAACAAACCAAACAAAAACAAATAATACCCCCCCCAAAAAAAACCCCAAAACACAACCAACAAAAATCATTATATAACATTTGTTTCTGTATTTATTTTGAACTATGGAAAAAACTTTCAAATATACACAGAATTGCATTTTCTGTACTTTCTAGTTAGGTATTTGTACGTTTATCCTTCCAGACTGCATACAGACCACTAACCATGGGCTAAGCAACTGCATTACATGTTTAGGTAGCTATATATTCACCAATCTTATATACTGGGGGGAAAAAACAAACAAAAAAACCCATGTCAATTGCATGTTCATTAATTTCATTTTTCTATCTACCTTTAAAAATGTTCATTTTCAAAAAACTTTCTAGAGGTATAGTATTACATGACAGTAACTATCCAGGCAACAGATAGGACAAATAATTTTTGATTGAGTACTGAATTGCTAAATTTGCAAGCAGTCAAAACCAATTTTTGTTAATTACCTTAATCATACACTTGGCATTTCTTTTCTCTTCAGTTCTTATTTTCATTTCTATTTTTATAATAGTGAAAATTCATAGGATTGTTACTTTTTAAATGGGAGCTGTAAGCAACAGGTTTGAGTTTTGATTTTCCTCACTATTGAAACAGATATATGAAAATGACTACTGAAAATAAATTAATTCAAATTTTTAGTCAGAATAACTGAATTTGTCAAGGCTTATACTCAATGTAAAGTTGAAGTAGTTTGGTATAAATCTCCACTTGAAAAACTAGATAATTTTGACAAACTCTAAATATTAGTTTTATAAGATTAAATTCCTCTTAAATCACAATAAAAGAACCCGTACAACTGTCAATTACATTTGTGAAATGTAGAGAAACTAACTAATGGTTTCAAGGACACTTAAACACACACAGTATTGTTTAAAAAGAACTGCCTCATTGCCCTATCCAAAGAGTAGGGAAAAACAACCCCACTAATTTTAAATTAAGAAGAGAGATTATAAATTGTCCCAATCCAGTTGGAAGTACTGATATGTGTGAAGATCTTCAGTGATCACAAAGAATTACCTGCCTGACCAGCAAGGTACAGTCTTATCTCAAGACCTAATATTTTGATCTTGGTATAAAGACAGAAGTATACTATGTAATGTAATGTATAATAAGAAACAAACAAAGCTACCTTATGCTAGGTTCAATCTTGTCATCCACAGCTGGAGAGTGACTGGGTATTTTGTGATATTTGGTTCTAAAGAGTAACTGTGCTTGGCAAGTATTTTGAGACATTTCTCATGTATGTTGTTTGGTATCTCTATTTAAGGTCTGAATCTCCTCTATATCCCCAGTGTCACATCAGCTGTCTCATTTTAAGAGGCAGTGAAAACAAAACTCAGAAAGTAACTGGAATTTGGGTAATGCATCAAGTATTTACTGAGCAAGTCTATAATTTGTTGTGTTCTAATGAAAAGCATCACTATGACCATTTTGTTTTTATCTGCTCTTAACAAGTAATATTCACTCAGACAATATTACAAGCAATGGATAAAAACATTGCTATTAGCAGCTGTACATGCAGTTCCTGGAAGAAACATTCTGACATTAAGTATAAAGATTCTTGGAAAAAGACACATATAAGTCAACAGGATTTCTATATTTAAAGCAGTGAGTTTGAAAAATAGCACTTTTTAAAAAAAAAGTTACTCACTTTTTTCATGGTTTTTATGTTTGTTCATGTTTTATTAGATATCTGAAATGAAAATTCAGGTCTAAGGTTGGAATGAGGTTCCAAATTTCAGTGCTCATATAAGACTCAAAGATACTATTGAATCATTTATTGAGAGAGCAGCCAGAAGTAAAACAGTGTCTCTCTGTTTTCATTTTCCCAAAGTCAGAAGAGAGGAATTTCCTGAAACAGTGTCTGGTTAAAAATAATTTCCTACTCTAATTAATCTGGTCATTGTTGACACTGAGTAGTGCGTTCTTAAAAAAAAAAAAAAATTATCAGCTTCCTTCTGTGCCATTTAAATGTGCCATACACCATAATAAGATAAGAAGGAAGCTTTTTTCCTCTTTCCTTTTTTTTTTTCTTTCTCTAAACACAGTGTTTTCAGGACACTGTTTGTCTTTTAGACTTCGAGAAATACAGTAACAGAGAATCCACAGAGTAACTGAGAGTCTGAATATTAATAAATATGTGCTTTATATAAGGTGAAAATTCCCTAGAAAAAGATTATGTAATATGGCCAAAAAGACAGCGCACTTCCCATGTGGTAAAATAAGAATGAATTAACCAAAAGATGGACTTTCTAATGCTGACACTGAAATTCCAGCGCTAGGAATAAAAGATACTTTCCAACACTCTTCCTATTCCCATTTGCCTTAGATCAGTTTCAAATATTAACCCAAAAACGTCCAGGTTTTTCTTTGTAATGATTCTGATGGGAAGCCAGCACTTCGAACTGACAATATCTAACACAAGTGTTATGTTTATGTTTTATTTTTATTATTAAAGAGAAACAACATCAGCAAGAAAAAGATGGTGGCAAATGTGGTGAATGGAGTTAAATCCAGTTGGCGGCCGGTCATGAACGGTGTTCCCCAGGGCTCTGTTTTGGGGAGAGTTCTGTTTAATATTTTTATCGATGTGGACGAGGGGATCGAGTGCACCCTCAGTAAGTTTGCAGATAACACCAAGTTGGGCAGGAGTGTTGATCTGCTCGAGGGTAGGAAGGCCCTACCGAGCAATCTGGACAGGCTGGATCAATGGGCCGAGGCCAATTGTATGAGGTTCAACAAGGCTACATGCTGGGTCCTGCACTTGGGTCACAACAACCCCATGCAGCGCTACAGGCTTGGGGAAGAGTGGCTGGGGAGGGGGCCGTGTGGGAAA
>NW_008823960.1:453006-463329 GCF_000699105.1 Pygoscelis adeliae | reverse complement strand
GGAACAGGCTTCCCAGGGAAGTGGTTGAGTCACCATCCCTGGAGGTATTTAAAAGATGTGTAGATGTGGTGCTGAGGGACATGGTTTAGTGGTGGACTTGGCAGTGCTAGGTTAACGGTTGGATGCATGATCTTAAAGACCTTTTCCAACCCAAATGATTCTATGATTCTATGATTCTTAGATACAAGTACAAACATCTCAAATTGAACAAACCATTGTTACATTCCCTGTTTTTATGGAATTTATGTTCACCTTCAGGAACAATAGAAAAATCTAATGGTGTCATATTTTTTCTTAAGGGACACATCAACTGCAGCAGATTTGGTTTGGTGTCAACACTTGGAGATATAATGAAGACTAATGTTGACTAAATGTCAAGCAGGAAACATTTAGAAAAATGGAAAGTGATCAAAAAAGGTCTTCCATTGCTCTGTGAGAGACTTCTGAGTTTTACAGGCTCTCTTGTGGATCTTTAGTGTTATCAGCATGATGAGCAGATTGCACATATTGTATATGCCAAGTCCTGCTCTGAGACGCACACGTGGATGTCTCAAATATCCTAGAATATTTAAAATAGTAACAAACAGCTATGGGTAGGCAGCTGAATTGAATAGCTATCAGATATACTTTCAGAGCTCAAGCACTTAATTTACTTGAGGATACCTGCATTTGGACACCCACATTTTGCTGTTTGCACTTTGGGTTTAAATCTGCCCTATAAGGCTATCTTGGATATATTTCTGTTCCTATTCTTATTCTCTTTTTAATTAATTATTTCTAGTTACTCTGTAAAAAATTACTTTGTCATTTTTCACTGACCAGTCTAAGCATTTTACTAGCATGGGAATAGTTTATTTCTCAGAACAAACTCTCAATCTTTTTCCATTTCTACCTTATCTTAAGGTCTCTGAGCCAAGTTTTTAAATGTAATACAAAATAAATGTAGCATTAAAAAAAATAAATATATTGAATCTTACAGATAGAAGGGATGGTTATAGAATCTTAGGATCATAGAATGGTTTGGGCTAGAAGGAACCGTTAAAGGTCATCTAGTCCAAGCCCCCTGCCATGCGCAGGGACATCTTCCACTAGGACAGGTTGCTCAAAGCCACATCCAACCTGCCTTTGAAATCTTGCATTGATGAGGCATCCACAACTTGTCTGAGAAACCTGTTCCAGTGTCTCACCAGCCTCATTGTAAAAAATTTCTTCCTTATATCTAGTGTAAACCTACCTTCTTTCAGTTTAAAGCTGTTGCCCCTTTTTCTGTCACTACAGGCTTTGGTAAAAAGTTTCTCTCCATCTTTCCTTTGAGCCCCCTTTAAGTATTGAAAGGCTGCAATCACATCTCCCTGAAGCCTTCTCTTTTCCAGGCTGAACAATCCCAACTCTCTCAGCCTTTCTTCACAGGAGAAGAAACACACACATCCCTCTCATCATTTTTGTGACCTTATTCTGAACCCACTCCAACAGGTCCATGTCTTTCCTGTGCTGAGGGCTCCAGAGCTGGATGCAGTACTCCAGGTGGGGTCTCACCACAGCAGAGTAGAGGGGCAGAATCACCTCCCTCAACCTGTTGGTCACACTTCTCTTGATGCAGCCCAGGATGCAGTTGGCCTTCTGGGCTGCAAGAGCACAATGCCGGCTCATGTCCAGCTTTTCCATCCACCAGTACCCCCAAGTCCTTCCCGGCACGGCTGTTCTCAATCCCTTTATCCCCCAGCCTGTAGTGATACCGGGGGTTGCCTTGACCCAGGTGCAGGACCTTGCACTTGGCCTTGTTGAACTTCATAAGGTTCACATCAGTCCATTGACTATGGCCTGAAACTACAGAATCTATGTAAAAAAGTTCCTCTTCTGTCACAGATCCGCCAAGTCATCACGTATATTTAAATGACATTAACCATGCCTACATGACACGATATATCATGAAATAGTTCTGAATGGAATTAGAAACTTTGTACCCTTTTAAAATGAAGTTCTGATTAATTCTCAGAAGTTGAATACTAAACTGTTTCCAGTATTGAGTTAATATATTTGGAAAACCTTAAAGTATGTACCTGCATTTTGAGATATGGTCACACCTTTCTTACTAGGTTTAAATCATTGGCAATTTTGAAATGTGGTTTTGATATCTGATTAATTTTTGTCTACTGATACTCTTTCAATTCTATTTCATACTTCACATAAGAGTTCCTTGTACAAATTTTGATTTTCATGTTCTCCTATAAAATGGGAAGTGGCTACTTAAATGTATACTTCTGTAAATAAGTTTTACTCTCCCAGATATTATGATATATACAGAGTAGAAGTATGTTAGCAAAATAATGCAACTGATTATAAAGAAATTTAATGAAGGCATTGCTTTGCTTTTATTGCAAGCAGACTCTTGCAACCTTATAGCAGTATCTGAATTTAACTCTCTATTTTACACCAGCTATATCCATTGTATTTGGCTATGATACTGTTGTGGTTTAACCTCAGCCAGAACTGAGCACCACACAGCCGCTTGCTCACTCTCCCCCAGCCCCTGGTGGGATGGGCGAGAGACTCAGAAGACTAAAAGTGAGAAAACTCATGGGTTGAGATAAGAACAGTTTAATAACTGAAGTAAAATAAAATAGTAATAATAAAAACAATAATAATAAAAGAATATGTAAAGCAAGTGATGCACGATGCAATTGCTTTACCACCTGCCGACTGATGCCCTGCCAGTCCCTGAGCAGCGGCCCCCCCAGATAGCTTTCCCCCAGTTTATGTACTGAGCATGACGTCACATGGTATGGAATGTCCCTTTGGCCAGTTTGGGTCAGCTGTCCTGGCTGTGCCCCCTCCCAGCTTCTCTCTGGCAGGGCATGAGAAGCTGAAAAGCCCTTGACTAGTGTAAGCACTACTTATCGACAACTGAAATCTCAGTGTGTTATCAACATCAATCTCATGCTAAATCCAAAACACAGCACTGTACCAGCTACTAGGAAAAAAATTAACTCTAACCCAGCCAAAACCAGGACAGATACTTATCTCTATGCATCATTTTGTACCTTTAAAAATAAAAAATCTTCAATTTCCAAAGTAGTTTAACTCTGTATTGAATTGCTGTATTTCTAAGAATAATTAATGTACACTAAAAATCTGTTAATTCTATCATTGTTTTCTTGCTAAAGCAGTTCATTATAGACAATTAGATAGATACTTGTTATATTTGAAACTTTTTTTGGAATTATAAACATTTGAGGGTTATTTTCCCATTGATATTATGGGGAATTCCGTTCATGGGTCAACAGTGAAATAGCTGAAAATATGATATGAAAGAAATATGCAGTAGTGCTCAGAGATGTAATTACCATCTTATTAAAATGAACCTTGCAGAACTGATTATAGTGCAGTTATTTCTTTAATTGAGGTCTTATAATTTTTATTTCAGAGAAGTCAACATAAGCAGTAAATTTTTTTGTAATGTAAACATGTATGGTAAAAAGATACATTCTGAATAAAATATATTTTAGCATATTATTTTTATTATGTGTGTTTAATCTATGCCTGAAAAATTTATGGTTGTAAAACTTGAAAAAGGAAAATGAGGAGGTGAAAGAGACGGCAAGGGAAGACACTCACAGGCATAGTTAACATGAAATATAAGAGCAGCTAAATTGTTACTGCAACACTGTTTCTTTATGTGGTATCAAAAAATATTTGTCAGATGTAACGTTAAGAAGAAAAACTGTCGATTACTACAGTGCAATTATATGAATTTCCATTACTTGTAACTCTTAACAAGTATTTATTTTTAAACTGTGAATAGAAAAACTTGTGTGTGAAAAACTCTGTACATAGTTCATAGGATCTTCTAATCAATGTCATCAGCAGTCATGTCTTTTCATACAGAAGCAAGGTGAAAGATAATGAATGTGAAAACAAAACACTGCAAAGCTGCATCCAGAGCAGGGCTTTTGCACTTAAATTGGCACCTAGGTGAAAAATGTGTTCTTACATATTCCTCCAGTTGTCCCGGCCTTTAGCCCCCAAAGAAATGCAGTTGTGAGTGGTTTTAACTTTAAATTTTACTGGTTGCCTAGAGTTACGTTTCTATAGTTATTTCAAAGAGCTTCACCACTTATATGGTTAAGTAGTCTTTTTTTCTACCTGGACACTAATGGGGTATACAAACCAGAGGTTGCTCTCATGAAACCCTTTCAGATTTTCTGCCTGCCAATATATTTAGACACCTTTTCAATAAGGACATTTCTGGTCTTTGGGCTAATGAGAATGAATAAAAGCACAGCTGTGGGCAGGACAGGTGTTCAAGAAGAGTTGCTGTTGCTCAGTGACCATTACTTCAAAGTGACATTGACTCAAGGTATAAAAGCATGCTCTCACCATCATCATCTCTCCCGGTCAGTGAATTCTGAGCTATCTTTCAGACTAGGTAATCTTCTGAAGTAAGACACCAATGATTTTAAGATGGGTGACTTTCAAACACCACTATTTTAAACATTTTCAGTCAGCTCTTAGAAGTTGCATAAAGAACATATTGACTTTAGGTGCCTTTTTGATCCATATGCCTGCAGAATTTGCTGTTATTATATGTCCTTTCCTCTCTTCACCCTATGAGGAATGCCTTGATTACAATCAGGTACTCTTAGGTGTCCACTTTCTTTACTAAATCTAGCAATTTATTCAACTTAACAGTTATAACTTGAGCTCTGAATTGCTTACTTTTGTGGTATGTTTGGTCTATACTTCATTCTAAGTTTCTATAGTTCCCTAGTGGTGTGATTTTATTTAAAATGTAATCTTCTGCCAGTACATACAATACTACTATTGTCCCCGAAGGTAGTCTGTCCTTTTCTCATTCTTATAGTCTTCCTGGATCTCAGGACAAATCCTCTCCAATGGCCTGACTTCAGAAAGAATAGGACTACTTCTTTTTTTTTTTTTTTTTTTTTTTTTTTTTTCTATTCAGAGGAAATTATTTTTAGATCTACAAGGTCAATTCCACTACTTTGAACTTTCAGTTAATGTAATACATGAGAAATATCAGAGGAAAGATTGGTTCCATGGATCAAGATGTAGAATATTTCAATCAGTTAAGACAGCTGAAGAAACATGTCATTAACACCCACCATCTGATGTGCCAGTGATGATAGATATATATGTCATATTTGTGTTGATTTTCTTAAATCATTATGAGATATATAAAGAAAGGAATTGAAAGACTTTTGATCAACTCCAACTGTATAAATCCGATTTTAAAAAACCCCAAAAATCATTGCCTCAAAAATCAAAACAGACAGAAAAAAACTAAAAAGCAAACCCACAGAGGTTTGAAAATTATCATTAATGTAATGGAGATATATATGCCATATCTATTCAGCTCAAAGGAAAAAAGCAGGGCACTTCCATGATTTGACATTTCAGTATTCTAATCAGTCACCAAACATGCATGATTTCCAGCATGAAACAAACAAACAAACAAACAAAAAACAGTCACAGCAACAGGCAAACATTCAAAACTTTAACAGCTATCCTAATCATAAGAGGCTACTTTTCTTTCAGTATGTCTAACATCTACCTGAGGCATTGCAGTAACTGTTCCCGGTTCCCTGTCAATCCATTTCAGCTTTTGTGTTACTTCTGTGCTGTAGGCAAGTTTAATAAAACAAGAATTTAGGGATTTGAATTAATTATATTTTAAATAGTTAAATATTTGGTTACAGATTAGGTCCATTCAGTATTCCCTACTGTTCTATTAATAGTTCTTTTTTTTTTCTTCAAAAAAAAAAAAAAAAGAAAAGAAAAAAAAAAAAAAAAAAAAAGAAAAAAAAAGAAAAGAACCAAAACCTAACTTTCTTTCTGACTTATTACAAAGTCTCAGAACAATCCCACATGGATCAGAGGACTGTCTTAGCTAAGAAAAAATTGCATAGGCTTTTTGGCAATGTCACCTCAATTATATAGTCATCAGTGTTTTCACAGTAGGACACAAAAACTGGTGATAGGTTTACTTTCCCCAGGGTTCATTTTTCAACTATAAGGTTGACACGGATACATCTAAAGTGATTGGACTAAGATGCCAGTTTCCTATTGGGAAGTGAATAAAAAATTTGCTTCTACCAAGTATGACCTCAGCCATCCCCTCCCAGTAGTAAAAATGATTAATCTTATGAAGTGTAGAGAAGCATATTTTTTTTTTAAGTTTATACTTTCATTATCATGTGCATTTAAAAATGTTCCAAACTCAAAGTTCCACTCCACCATGAAAACTGCAGTGTAGATTGTTGGCACCATATATTTCCAAACAATCCTGAAATTAACAGTAGTCTCCACATGGAAAAAAAAAAAAAAAAAAAAAAAAAAAATTTGCTATCAGACATATTTCATCTCTTCCTAGTCTCAACAGAAACCTGAATTTCTCATTGTCCCCTGCATTGAATGCAGATACTGTGCAGGATATATCAGTTCTTCTGGGAAAGAAGGGGCAAGAATAATACCCTACCATAGCCAACAGTCCAATCTGTGTAAAGCACTAAAGTGCTTTATTGTATTTCTAAGATTATCTGTAACATTGTTACTGCAAACATCATATAAAAGAGCTCAGATCCTTCAGGTCGCAAACACTGTAACTTTTGGGAAGATTTCAGCAAGGATACTTAGTATGCAGACAGGACTAAATTCTGTTACCTAAACAGAGACAACTTTATATGTAATCCTGTCTGTGATACTGTAAGATGTACAAAATATTTATTCTGTCCTGGCAAATATAATACTGAACCCATAGCTGATCTGTATGCTTTAGACCAGACAGTGGAGGCCAATCAGAATTAATAAATACTGAGACATTTCATAGAACCACAGAATGGTTTGGGTTGGAAGGGACCTCTAAAAGTCATTTAGTCCAACCCCCCTGCTATGGGCAGGAACATTTTCCACTAGATCAGTTTGCTCAAAGCCCCGTCCAGCCTGACCTTGAACACCTCCAATGATGAGGCATCCACAACTTGTCTGAGAAACCTGTTCCAGTGTCTCATCACCCTCACTGTAAAAATTTCCTTCCTTATGTCCAATCCAAACCAATCTAAGAGCAGAGAAGAAGGGGAGAATCACCCTTTTTATGAAGCCTAGGATACAGTTGGCTTTCTGGGCTGCAAGCATACATTGCTGACTCATATCCAATTTTTCATTCACCAGTATTCCCAAGTCCTTCTCCACAGGACTGGTCTCAATCCATTCATCTTCCAGTCTGTACTGATGCTGGAGATTACCCTGACCCAGGTGCAGGACCTTGCACTTGGCCTTGTTGAACTTCATGAGGTTCACTTGGGCCCATTCCTCAAGCCTGTCAAGGTTCCTCTTGATGGCATCCCTTTCCTCTAGTCTATCAACTGCACCACTCAGCTTGGCGTCACCCCCAAAACTGCTAAAGGTGCACTAAGTCCTATATTTTATTTTCATTGATGAAGATATTAAATAGTAATGGTCCCTGTAAAGACCCTTGAGGTGACACCACTTGTTACTGTTTTCCACTTGGACATTGAGCCATTGACTATAATTCTTTGGATACAGCCATCCAGCCAATTCCTTATCCATCTAACACTCAGACTTCCTTCTTGCAGATCGTCCAGCCTTCCTGGACCCCTTTGCCCTTCAGGATGGTCTCCCAAGGGACTCTCTCAACCAGCGTCCTGAACAGGCCAAAGTCTGCCCTCCGGAAGTCCATGGTTGCAATTTTGCTGCCTCCCCTCCTTACTTCACCGAGAATTGAGAATTCTACCATTTCATGGTCGCTAAGCCCCAGACGGCCTCCGACCACCACATCTCCCACCAGTCCTTCTCTGTTTGTGAACAGCAGGTCGAGCGAGGCACCTCCCCTGGTAGGCTCACTTACCAGCTGTGTCAGGAAGTTGTCTTCCACACACTCCAGGAACCTCCTAGACTGCTTCCTCTCTGCCGTGTTGTATTTCCAGCAGATGTCCGGGAAGTTGAAGTCCCCCACGAGAACAAGGGCCAGCGATCGAGACACCTCTGCCAGCCGCTTGCAGAATGCTTCATCGGCCTCTTCATCCTGGTTGGGTGGTCTATAACAGACTCCCAGCAGGATATCTGCCTTGTTGGCCTTCCCCCTCATCCTTACCCATAAACACTCAGCCGTATCCTCATCACAATCGTTAAGCTCTATACAATCGAAACACTCCCTAACATACAGAGCCACCCCGCCGCCTCTCCTTCCTCTCCTGTCCCTTCTGAAGAGTCTATAGCCATCCATTGCAGCACTCCAATCGTGAGAGTCACCCCACCACGTTTCTGTGATGGCGACTAAGTCATACCTCTCCCGCTGCACGATGGCTTCCAGCTCCTCCTGCTTGCCGCCCATGCTGTGTGCATTGGTGTAGATGCACTTGAGCTGGGCTATCGATTTCACCCCCGGCATCAGCATGCCACCCCTCGGCTCATCTCTAGCGAGCCCGGTTTTGTCCCCTTTCCCCTTCGAACATGTTGTGTGGGACCGTGTCAAAGGCCTTACAGAAGTCCAGATAGATGACATCTGTAGCTCTTCACTTGTCCACTGATGCAGTCACTCCACCATAGAAGGCCACTAGATTAGTCAGGCATGATTAGCCCTTGGTGAAGCCATGTTGGCTGTCTCTAATCACCTTTGTCATCCATATGCCTTGACATGTCTTCCAGGAGGATCTGTTCCATGACCGTACTGAGCATGGAGGTGAGGCTGTCTGGTCACTAGTTCCCATTTCAAATGGCATGAGAGGTTTCTAGGTTTTAGGTAACTAAATCGAACTCTTAGCCACTATGGTTATTTAATGAGTCTCAATTAGTTTCCAAGTGAAAAACGATTTCACTGTTTTACTAAATATTTGGCTTGCCACAGAAGTAACAAGAAATAAGGTAGTGGACTGAATTGATTTTTCATCTTAAATGCTATGAAATCAGTAAGCTGAAAACAGAAGCAAAGGGTATTTTGGCAGACTTGGTAAAGTAAGCAAGCAGCCAAAGAACTTAAATGTATTTGTTTTTACATACTCTCACATTGTAAGGATATGCTAAAGCCTCAAATTTTATCTCAGATTTTATTTTTGTCCCTCCTTTCTGCTTTCCTCATCTCCTTTTGGAGCCTTTCTAGTATGCAGCTTTCTTTATTCTTTGTCATTTAATAACTACTAAGAAAGGTAGTAATAAGACCTTTTTTCCCAAGAATTGGAACAACAAGTATTAAAAAATGAAAAGGAATGAAATCTCTGGAAACTCCTCCAACAAGATCCAGCTTCCTTTTTAGTAAAAGAAATGTTATTTAATTTTTTTTTATTCTATTTATTTATTTGTTCAACTGTCTCGTTGGAGGCCCCACAGGGCTACATTCAGTCATTCATGACATATTTCATTAGAGATTTTATGCCACAATTTTCAAAGTACTTTGTTATTATTTTTTTAAAACAAAAAGGACTAGAAACTAGTACTGTACGATAAAGGACTGTATATTAGCTTTCTATCACTGTTCATCTTCACATTGCTTTAACCTTGAGCTTTACCAGCCAAAGAGATGAACTAAATATGACTTGGGTCAGTGTGTGTGTGGGGGGGAATAAAAGGACAAATTGTCAGAAAATAGATAACTTGCTAAGCTATCCATTTCACTTCATTGTCCAAATGTGTTCAATGTCACATTGCTTGACCTGTTAAAATTCAGAAAGACAATAACCACACATACTTTACAGAGAGGAAAACAACCAAGAATGCTCTACTAATTTTGGAAGAATCCATAAGTAAGCAAAAATGAAATTTGGAAAATAATTATAACTTTAAAAATCCAACCTCATACAAGATAAAGAGATAAGAAGTGATTAGGACATTTAAAAATATGTGCTAAATACCTAACCTATTCCAATATAAGCAAGTGATAAAGAGGGCAAACAGTCCAAAAACAGAAGTGCACATATTTCAGTTAAAAGTGAAGACAGCTACTAAAGCTACTAAAGCTACTAAAACTAATGATCTGTACCTTTTAAAAATTTATGAAGGAATTGTGTATTCACAAACTGAGTAAGACAGGTTGCCTACTCCTTCAATCTAATCTAAGCAAACTACACTGGCTTTCCAGCCTTAACTGTGATTAAACATATCTATCTTCTCTCCAACAAAGATTAAAGGAAAATTATACTACAATGCTATTCATCTTCCTTCAAAGATCCACCCAGTGAAGGGGAAAAATTAAAGAAATAATTTCCCAAAGATATGAAACAACTACAGATGATTATGCAGAGGGTAACAGTGTTTTATGACTCCGGCTTTTAGAAATATATCACCTCAGGT
>NW_008823960.1:443625-452961 GCF_000699105.1 Pygoscelis adeliae | reverse complement strand
CTGGACTTTGTATGTTCTTCCGGAAAGGTTTCTTCATACCTGTAAAGGAGATCAGGTGCAATCTTTGGTGCTTAAAATGCTCTGGAATGGTTTATTCTAATCATTTATGCAGGCTTAGAAGGTTGCAGAACTGGCTGGGGGACCCTGGTGTGTTTGTATACTATAGTGTACTAAATGCTATTCAGCATAAAAACTCTCCCTGCTCCTCTAACTCCATCATTTCAGAAGGGGAAAAAAAAACCAAGCAAAGCAAAATAAATACATAAATAAATAAATAAATATGTGAATTATGGAATCAACTTATTAAAAAACATAGTAATGAATATTTTTTTCTAAATCTTCTCTTACTCCTCATCCATCTTCTCTATATGGCTTTTATGGTAATGACCTTGTCTTACTTTTTTTTTTTTTCCTTTCTTTTTCAATTTTTGTTGGTTTTCAATCACATCTATATGATTAATGGCATCCCTACATATAGGGGTAAATAAAAATAAAAAAGATCCTTTAAAGATTTGGCAAAATAAGCCAGAAGTTAGTAAACAGTACAGTCACACTTGAGGCAGTAACTAAATACTGAACACTTAAAGTTGAGGGCCTAATTCCTGGAAATTACATGAAGGTGATGATTCTTTTTCTAAAAAATGGTAGCACCTGATAACTCAAAAAAGTTGCTTGTGCTCCCCTAATACTCACAATTTTAACCACAATTACAGTAAGAAGATGTGTATGCAAGTATATACACGTAAAGAAGGGTGATATAAAGGCCAGGGGCTGCCCCGTCCTGGACACAGCTGGTTCCAGCTGGCTCCAAAGGACTCACTGCAGGACACAGGTGAGCCCCTCAGCCAAGATGGTTGCACCTTGGGAAAAGCGTATTTAAAAATGGGAAAAACACTGCACAAACAGTGAGAAGTAAGGAAAAAAAGGTGAGAAAAGAAACAGCCCTGCATACACCAAGGTCAGAGAAAAACGATGGAGAGGAGGTGCTCCAGGTGCTGGAGCAGAGATTGCCCTGCAGCCTGTGCAGAAGACCATGGTGAAGCAGGTTGTCCCTCTGCAGCCCATGGAGGACCATGGTGGAGCAGATATATACACTGCAGCCTGTGGAGGATCCCACACCGATGTGGATGTGCCCTGAAGGAAGCTGTGACTCTGTGGAAAGCTCACACTGGAACAGGCTTCTGACAGGAACTGTGGCCCATGGAGAGGAGCCCAAGCAGGAGCAGATTTTCTGGAAGTAACTATGACCTGTGGAGATGAGCCCGTGCAGGAGCTGGCTTTCTGGCAAGAACTGTAGCCCAGTCTTTATTATTAAGGTTGAAGGAAATGAGTATGTAACAATCAAGCTGACAAAAACATTTTGTATACCTTGAAAGGAAAAATAAATGAAAAATAAAGGAGAAATAAAGTTGAATTATACAGGAATAATTTATCCTGATTTGGTCTTAATACTAGTTCCACTGAAATCTGGATTAAAATACAAAACAAAAAGCCTGTGAGTTAGATACAGTCAGAATAATACAGTTTCCTGTACGAGCTGAGATAATGGCATTCTCAGCTTGCCCTATGGAATCTGAATGTCATGAATTCCTGGTTTGAAACATAATTTAATAAAGGTCACTTACCAAGGTAGAAAACAGAAGAGATAAGGAAAAACCCTGCATAGCACATCTGCTTAGGATGAACTGATCTGACACAGTTATTAATTATCATGGATGCCTTAGGGTTGGAATAAAGCTGTCAACTCAAGAGCAAAATGCTTTCCCAAAGTTAGAGTCTTAAAAAAATTGCAATAAACCCAGAAATGTTCAATCAATTCTGTCAAATATCTTTTCAGAATCTGTGACATTATTAAGGTAAATGTGTTAGCAAAATCTTAATCAAATGGAAAAAAGATTTTTATCTAAGATAAACTGTGTTTGATTCAGATGAAATAACTTTGTATTAGATTTATAAAGGCAATGACCTAAAATATTGGTTAATATTTTAGCACCCATTAAAGAAATCAATTAATATAGAACTTGGGACTTCAGTAGCTTTAGCACACACAATGATTCAGCTAAGCTATGTCTATAGTATTTGCTCAAATACATCACTCCTGTTTCCAAACAGCATGGGCTGTTGTGGATAAAAGCAAGCTGTGGAACAATGTAGGGATGTGGAACTTATAAATCATATCTGCACAAATACTCATACAGTCCTGTGTAATTAATGTAGTTTGGTCCTGACATTTTGGCCTGAAAATTTTCATCAAACTGGTTTGGATGATATCTGTAACATTATATTATGTTATAACATCATATTTCCCAAAACATCTATGATATCATATAGGAAATCAATGTGACTGTGCTAATGGCACTTGCCCTTTGAGAAATGCTTGACCTAGGCACATATTTGGACAGGAAAATACCTGGGAAGGTAGGTAGGTAGGTAGGTAGGGGTCATGACATCAAGGTAAAATGTTCGACAGGAATAGGCCGTACTGCTCAGCGAGTTGTAAAGTTTAGTTTACTGTTCATATCAGTATTGACCACATAGACCAGGAAAATAAGGAAGGGAAGAAATGTGTTTGTATAGTTAGTGGTTTTATTACTTAGTAATAAAACACATTTAACATTTGGGAATCTTGGTGATTCATAATGAGAAAGATACATTTTAGCAATGATATTTCCCTTACATATTCTTTGGTTCAGTTCTGTTTCATTTTTTAAAAATCTGGATGTCTGGGAATTTTTCCCAGAAGCGCATTTAGACTGGCCTCATTGGCTATGTTTATACTCAGCTGGGGACATTCTTGGACCCCGAGACCAAACTTTACAGCCTAGCTCATACTTAGACACATGAACTCTCTTTACCCCTAAAATAGGCAGGTCACACCAAACTCTTGGCAATGGTCCTCAACATATATTATCCTCCACATGCATTATCTGAGATAGATAGTGGCAGTTAGTCTGAGCCAAAACCATATGTGGGATCAGGCTAATAGTTAAGTGGTATGGCAGTTTATGGGCCAGTTCTTGAGCTCACGATCTGGCACTGTGGGGGTTTTTGTGGGGTGTTTTTTGTTTGTTTTTAAACGGGATAAGTGTGTGATATCTAAGACTTACTGTATACCATCTGAAAAATTCTTCTCAGTTCAGGCAGATTTTAAATATTATGATGCCACAGTTAAGTACTCCTAAGGTAACCTCTTTAGATGTTACCTATTTAGATCTCTTTACGAAAGCTTGGGCTGTGTAGATTCATAACAGCTCAGAGATGGAAAACTAAGGATGCACTCTTTCACACAACATCTTGTCAAGAAGATGCTCTTGATAACAAAGCTGTTGGAAGTTCAAAAAGGAACTAAGCAAATTCATGGAAGAAAAAAAAAATCACAAAAGGCTATACCATCTATTGTGCAAAAAGTGGCTAAACTACAAACTTATGGGAACTATCACTGTGTACTTGCCTGTTCTCATACCCTATGCTACTGATCAGTGCTGGAGAAAAGTCACCAGGCCAAACAAGTATTTTGTTGGCCTTCTATTGCCATTCTAGTATTAATATTAATCTCTTGATTTTTAAAACTATGCATATCAAATTTCCACAAATGTTTTAAATTAACTTCAGATCCTACCATATTCTGCTGGTTGAAAACACTATGACTGCCTTGTATTGTGTGATTATCCTTGCATTTGTGTTAAGAGCTTAGAACAAAGCAACATTTTTGATTAACATATTTGTAAATGATGAAATCAAATGTGACAAACTTTGCAAAGCTAAAATGCAAAAAATATTACTGTGCAAAATAATTGCTGAGATATTTTAAAACACTAATTAAATTAACAAATTTAATAAACAAATAAATGTTTAGGAGGACATGCAATAACATAGGAACTGCTGGGTTGGTTATTGTTGTTATTTTTTTTTCTTTTTTTCTGTAGTGGGAATTTAATAGGTTTGCTTACTGAGGGTCTCAAGCTACTCTGAAATGGAGAGTGTGGTCACCATATATGATAGGATGTATTTGTAAAACTAACAATCATCTGATCAACATTTTTTGGGGCAGCTCTTTTTTCATCAAGATCAGCTCACTAGCTCAAACACATCATTATTTTATCGATGTGACTTTAGTAGTGGTGTTACAAGTAAACAAATTAAAAACTCAATGCATTTATCACCTAGGCAGGCTGTGGTGTGATAGCCTTCTTGTTCTCTTGTGAACAAATTAGAAGTGATAATTCAAAGCATTTTTAGTAACACTGACAGGGTGGGGATTTTTTGCCTGCTTCTAGCCATATTAGAACCACCACCAAAAAACCCACACTACATGCATAAATGTGCACGTTTATGTCGTATGGGAATATTGAAAGTTCCTGCCGTTTCATTTTGGTTTGAAGGCAGAAGATGAGGAATGCCTATTTTGAAGTTCATTTATGACATTAAAAAAAAAAAAAAAGTCATCTTGCAGAACTGGCTTATTACCAGGAGTAAATATTTATTTTGCTTCACTTTTTCTTTTTTTTTTTTTTTTTTTTTTTTAATTATTATTTGGCTCCAGTTTCTATCTCTATTTTCACTATTATAACATTTATAAAGCAGCGGTCCCTAGAGGCCAGGTAAATCAAAGTTATCTTAGGTAAGATTTATTTGCAATTATATCATGATTTGTGATACATGGATTGACTTTACACCTGTTAAAGTCTCCAGGAAAATCTGAGGCAGAATGTCTCTGAAAGACTGGATGTGATTTACTCTCAGTAGAAGCAGAAGACACATTCCATGCTGACATTGCATTATAGGCAGAAGAGGAAAACAGTTTAGGTTCACTCTTCTTTAGTGCATTCAGAAAACTCAGCTTAGAGTTTGTGTTGACAACACATTTTCCTCAAGTGTCTTTTGTTGATCACAGTTAGAGTGAAAATTCTGGGCTAAGAGCACCTTTGATTTGACCCAGAGCAGTCATGTACAAGACAGAAGCATGAGGTCATAACCTGAGCATTTGAACAAAATAGGAGCAGTTTTAAACTCCCTTCTTCTTGTACTCTTAAGCAATATTACCCACAATCCAGCTGCTAAACTGCAGACTTAACTCTTTCCATACTATGGTCCCATCCATTGAAAAAGTAGAAGGCTGTGGAGGGGCAATAGTGAGATTTAAGTTCTTTTGATTCAACAAACTTCAGGCATAAATTGAAACACTGAAATGGCTCCAGCTGCGATGGTGGTGCTTTCAAAGCTTTTTCCGTTCACTCCTGGCGCACATCGCCAATTCTTTTCTCCTTTTCGTAGGCTGTCAGAAAGTCATGCAAGTGTACAGTGTTGTCCTGGTTTCGGCAGGGATAGAGTTAATTTTCTTCCTAGTAGCTGGTACAGTGCTGTGTTTTGGATTTAGGATGAGAACAAAGTTGATAACACACCAATGTTTTAGTTGTTGCTAGGTAATGCTTACACTAGTCAAGGACTTTTCAGCTTCCCATGTTCTGCCAGTGAGAAGGCTGGAGGTGCACAAGAAGCGGGGAGGGGACACAGCCAAACTGGCCAAAGAGACATTCCATACCATGTGATGTCATGCTCAGTACATAAACTGGGGAAAGCTGGCCAGGGGGGGCTGCTGCTCGGGGACTGGCTGGGCATCGGTCGGTGGGTGGTGAGCAATTGCATCATGCATCACTTGCTTTGTGTATTATTATTATTATTATCATATTATTATTATTATAATTTTATTTCAATTATTAAACTGCTTTTATCTCAACCCACGAGTTTTTCTCACTTGTGCTCTTCCAATTCTCTCCCCCATCCCACCGGGGGGTGGGGGAGTGAGCAAGAGGCTGCGTGGTGCTCAGTTGCCGACTGAGGTTAAACCACGACAAGTGTTTTATATTTACTACAAGGTAACAGGCAGCTGAAACCCTTTGAACAACAAGTTCCATAGTATTTATCACAATTAATTAAAGGGAAAGAACAGAGGGGAAACATGTAACCTTCATCAGGTTCAAAGGGAGTAGGTTGATATCTTAAAGATTTTCTTACTGTTCTGAAAACCAGATCATAGATAGTTCAGAGAGAATTAAGGCTCTTTTCTTAATAACAAATAAGAGATTTTGAAGCTGTATTTCAGCTACCCATCAAACCCCAGTTGCCCTCCCTAACTTTTTCCTCATAGTGCTTAGCACTTATATAGCACTTTTAATCTTCAAAGTGCTTCACAACACATTAACTAATTAATCCTTTGAGCACCCCTAAGAGACTAGTAGAAAACTATGTGATCTCTGGCAACCGTGTGAGAGCCTTGAGCAAGGCAATGAATCCTGCATCCAATAGGGATTATAATCAAGGTCTCCTGAAGTCGTCAGCACCCTGGACTTACATTTTGTTGAAAACTTAAAGAAAATGTAAAACTATTTAAAAAGTAAACAGCCAGGTTCAAACAGGATAGGTGGAATTGAAGGACAAAGTTCAAATTTACAATCTGGAAAAAACTTACTATTGCTCCCTAAGCAGTACCTTTTATTCATCCTATAAAATCCATATTCTCATATAATAGGAACTTTAAATACCTGTATCTATCCTACTTGAGAAATAAGAGCCCTAGCTTCTGTCTAGGCCCTGCTGTTTACATTTACAATAGTAAACTAAACAGGAAAAGGGTACAGGATTCAGCACTGGCATGTGCTTCTCCATGGTAAAATGGTAAAATCTTTGTTCAATGCTTCCTGGCGCTTTTTTGCTAAGGCCGACTTACACTCTCACAAAAAAATGCAGCTTTGTTAACAGAAACACAGCTTGAATGCAACCATTGTATTCTGAGAGGTAAGAGAGTTAATTTTGTAGGAATAAACATTTCCAAGCCCCAAGACTAGAGAATGAATCTTGATCCAATTCAGTTATTAAGATAGATGTAGTCATTGACTGCAAATGCATAACAATGGCATAACAATGGCAAAGATCCTGAATGCCTGAATCTGATGCTGAGAATATTCTCAGCGTACTTCAAGGGGGTTGCTTCATAAGAGTCTGTCATATCTGGAGGAGTGGCAATCCACCTTATAATAGCCTGACCACTTGGTTTTGTAGTCATGCTTATCCCTGCAAGACCTTTTCTTATTTTACAGAAATATCAAGAGAAGGAAAGAGGATAAATGATTTCCCAGAATACTCAATAAACTGGTGGTCACAGAGCACTCGTAAAATACCTGAGTTTTTAATAAATCTAGGTTTACAATTCCCAGTTCTGGCATGAGTGTTCAACATTAAAAATATCATCCTTTTCTTTCTTGGAATAATTTTGGAAATAGTGAGTCTTGAACAGGTCTTGCAGAGCAAATTTGTAGAATTCTGTTCTGCAAGGTTTTGTTGTCAACAGTGAATTTTGAACAAAAGGAAATTTTTGTTGAAGCTTAATTTTTGGGTTGTAGTCCCCAAAGAATGGCAGGAACTTGGATTTCCCTCTGCTCAGTATTTCCCATTGGTTATCCCTCGAAAACTCTCATACAACAAGCTTGCCCCTCTGAAATGCCGACCTCCTCCCATATACTGTCCAGGGAGATTTAGCTACCTGCTTTCAAGTTTTGAGTTCAGTGCTGAGGGACAAGCACCTAAAATGTAAATATGTGCTGCCTGATGGCTGCTGGTCAGTCATCACACAACCTCCTGTGCATGCCGCTCCAACTAATGCTAATGTTCATTGTGCTTCAGTTTGTTTGAGGGACTAGAAACTGCTAAGTAGGATGTTGACTCAGACTGCTAAGACTGTGAATACCTTTTGAAGTAACACAAATTCAGAAAGCATTATACTCAGCTCTGTGAGTTTACATTTAGACATGTACTTTTCTGACATTCTTTTCTCTTTCTCTCAAGGTATCACATTTATATATTAGATATAAAATAGAATTAGTTCAATGGTTTTACATTAACTAAAAGCTTGCCCTAATTCCTACCAAAATGCATACCATCATATCACACCACGCTGTATCATAAAAAACTTCTTATGGTTAGAGTGGTCAACCACTGGAACAGGTTGTCCAGATAGGTTGTGGAGTCTCCATCCTTGCGGATATTCAAAACCCAACTTCTCTCTCCACGGAAATAGTCAAAACCAGACTGGAGACAACCCTCAGCAACCTGCACTAGCTGACCCTGCCTGAGCAGGGGGTTGGACTAGATGATCTCCAGAGATGCCTTCCAACCTCAGCTATTCTGCGATTACAGTTTAGAATTTAAACTGGGCATTTTCTGAAGAAAAGGAGAACAAAAGATTGCAGCGTATTCTATCAGAGAGCTTAGCTCTAAGGTTTGGGGTTGGACTTTTTACATACTTGGTTCTGATCAAGTATGTCTGCTTTCAGATAAGATAAACTCTATTGACTGCAAATGTAGTTCTTCACTGAGTGTAATGAAAATTTAAACAAGCAACACACACATAGAAAACTAAATTGTAGACAGAAAATTTGAATACGTAAATATGGAGTTGAATCATTGTTGTATCAAGTGTTGAATTAACCTTCTTTTCTGGAACTAGAATGACTACTGTCACTGCATAAAACTATAAGAATCACTTTTAAGGCCAACAGGTTTTTATTTTAATTATTTTGACTGTGCTTCCAGATTAATGAAGCATACTCTGTACCCTACAAATCTGTAGAAGAAACCAAACTTACTTCACAGCAAAAAGCGCAGAACACTGACCTACTTCAAGAATAAAACTGGTTTAAATAAACGTAAGCTATATTTTAAAATTTAGTTGCTATAAGTTTTCAGTGCGAGTCTACTCTTTTTACAGAAAGAAAAGACAAAAGCTTAAAGGTTCAACAGGTCAACAAAGGTTGTTACTGAAGATTTATTAAAATGCAAAACCCAGTAATTTCACGTAGCTCTATGGTAGACTGCTTAACTTAAATTAGATTACAAGAGAAAACTTTAGATGCCAAGAAACTGAGATGTAACATACATAAATAAATTTTCAGATAAGATTATCTGATAAATTCTTTTTTTTTCCTGCCTGCCTAGCCACGTTTATTAAAATTGCTTGCTTCCCCAAGCCTGTAGCATTGCATGGGTTTGTTGTGACCCAAGTGCAGGACCCAGCATGTAGCCTCATTGAATCTCATACACTTGGCCTCGGCCCATCGATCCAGCCTGTCCAGATCCCTCGGTAGGGCCTTCCTACCCTCAAGCAGATCAACACTGCCGCCCAACTTGGTGTCATCTGCAAACTTACTGAGGGTGCACTCGATCCCCTCGTCCAGATCATTAATAAAGATACGGAACAGGAATGGCCCCAATACTGAGCCTTGGGGAACACCACTTGTGACCGGCCACCAACTGGATTTAACTCCATTCACCTCAACACTT
>NW_008823960.1:437427-441506 GCF_000699105.1 Pygoscelis adeliae | reverse complement strand
ATTCTGCCAGTGACACCAGGCTTGGAGCCAGGTATTGATCTGCTGGCTCTTCCTGTTTCTTCCTTCATCATTCCTTGCAACTGGAAGGATAGAGGAGAACACTACTTGTGCTCCTGACCCCTTAACCAGTCGTCCCAAGGCCCTGAAGTCTCTCTCTGCATTGCCCTCGGACTTCTTGTTGCAAATTCATCGCTGCCTACCTGAAAAATTAATAATGGATAATAATCTGGGGGCCGTACGAGGGTAGGAAGCTTTCTCTTCTCATCTTTAACCCGGGCCCCAGGGAGGCAGCAGACTTCCCTAAGAAGTGGGTCTGGTCTCAGTATTGGGCCTTCTGTTCCCCTCAGGAGAGAGTCTTCTATGACAATGACCCGTCTTTTTTTCTTTATGGAAGCAGTTTTGACGCAGGGCATAGGCTGACTGTTAACCTCGGCAACACCTCCAACCTAGATGAACCATTGTCCTTGTTATTGTTTGGTTCCACTTGCAGAGCCTCATACCTATCAAGCAAGGGCACCTGGGAAGGTGGGGTAGTCACAGAGGAGACACTCCCGTTGCACCAGGCAGGAACTTGTTGCCATTCCCCCCTATCCCTGAAGTCACAGTGTTCAGCCAGGTGGAGAGAGGATAGGGAAACCTCCGTATCATGCGTCGTGTCTGCCTGTTGGGCCTGTCCCAGGGAAGGTAGGGTTTGGTTCCAGTAGACTATCTCTCTCTCTCTCGCACTCCCTGATACTCCTCAACCTACTCACCTCCTCCTGGAGCTCTGTCACTAGGTGGAGGAGTTCCTCTACCTGGGTGCCCCTCCCACAGATGTACTCACTGCTGCTGTCCAGTACTGGCATAAGAGTAGGGCACACCCTGCAGCCTGACACCTGGGTGGCAGCATGTTCCCACTGGAGCTCTGACTGGGAAACTGCATCAGTCATGGTGGGTGCAGAGCTTAGATGCCATGGCTTTCTACCGGGTAGATACTGTTGGTCCCTGGTTGAGTTGGCAGAGCTTCAGCACCCTTCCTGCATGCCCTTCCGCGTGAACTGCCGCACAAACTGCTGCACCATGCCTTTGCTGATGTGCCACGCCCGTTTACCCGCCCTGTTGGTGGTGCTCCTGGTCACTAGCACTCCCTAAAGACTTCTTTTATACATGTGGGGAGCTTGGCCGCCGTTGCTCCTGGCCACTCCCAGGTCTCATTAGCTGCTGTTGCATGAGCTGCGGACTCCTGGTGGCTCTCTTGGCTCCCTCTGAGGTTCTCCTGGTTCAGAAATCCCCTTGTGCACCATGCTGGAGCGCTCCGCTGTGGATCGTGTTGGCACCAGAGCTGCTTGCCTCGGAAACTGAGTTTAAATTTTGTAGTTTGAGTTTTGGTTAGGTAATTTTGTTCACTTTTATTCACCTCTTGGACTTCCTTTTTTTTCCTCCAGCATACATGTGTTTTGTTTAAATATAAGGAATGGCTCTTACTGGAACATCAAAATAAAACAGACAAACCAAAAACCAACAACAACAACTTTTTTTTTCTATCTAAAGGGAGTGTATTCTCTCTTTCTACATGTAAACCTTATGTCTGTATAGCTGTCTAGCTCTCCGTAATGAAATACTCTCTTTCTATCACAAAATCCTGTCTCTTCCCTTTTTATTTCTTTTTGCATCAGCTGGTGTTTTGAAACACTGCATTGGGGATATAAATTTAATAGACAGATGTCCATGGGTTTAAACAATAAGTTAGAATTCCAAGGTATTCTGTTGCTGCATAATAATATTACAAAAGTATAAGAGCTTCTAGATACCTCTGAAATTCCCTTTTGTCCTCTGGATACAAATCTAATGGTTTTGGTTCTGACATGAAGGATGATATTTCTAATGTTTATGGAAAATTAATTCACTAGGGGAAGGTGAGTGACAGTGTACTGCCAGCGGTCATGACTTGCTACTCGGGGCTGCCATTTAACATCTTGTTTTATTTCTTAATAAAAAGAAAACTTTTTCTCAGTTTGTGATTAAGTTCTCTCCAGGGAAACATAATCAGCCTTTCTGCCTGTTTAATAAAGAAAATAACAAAATTATCATTAACTATGCACAATTCCTTCCTATCAACTAAATAAAAATAATTTCCAGGCAATTGTTTACTTCTAGTCTGCATTTTGTTGACTGTACTACTCTCCCTTTTTCATGTTCATCGTGTGTACATGTCTCCATGTACACATGGGTGTGTATACACAACATATTTATACCTATACCCTCTGTTCTCCCAAACATATATATAAGTTTTTAAGGACATATAGATTTTTGACTCCTAATGTCACACCAAATATATGCAGTACAATTTGAATGCACAGTGCAGATAATCATGTTCCAAGAAACTAATCACAAATGAGCATTGATAATTTATAAATGGAAAATTATTGAACTCCTATCTTTCTATTCCTCTTTAAATGTGTATCTATTCTTGTTCTCTATTTACATTTGAAGGGTTAAACTGACTTATGAAAGACCAAATGCCACCTTGCCAGATAAGTATGCAATCAAACACAAATTTTTAGCATTAGGTACTTTTAATAAAACAGATGCCTTGTCCAGAAGCATGCCTGTCTCACTGGTCTCCCCTGCTGCTATCTGTATAACATCAAAAGAGGGGGAATTTGTAAGAAAGCAAAAGAAGGAAGATAAAAGAATATATGGGACACCTCTGTCTTCTGTAATCAACTAATTTGGAAACCCATAGCTGCCATGAAGTAAATGACAATCTATTACTGCTATCAGTTACCCTATGAATTTAAAGGCTGGAGGTCTGCACTTCAGATATATAGGGATATAACATGATAAGTACTTTGGAAAAGAAACCCTAAGCACTTACTGTGTTCACCTAATGAAGGTGTATATAGATTTCAAATTAAAATATAAAGATGTTATTGGTAGTATCTGATTCTATGTAAGGGCTTTAGGTTAATAACTCTTGCTCATCAGGAACAAAATTTGAGCTCAAGGCTCACCACAGTCTCTAAGACTAAACCTATAGCTTCTGTTAGAAGAGGTTGTGATGGGTATCTCATATTTTCAAAGAAAGTACTACAGAGAGGAAGCAATAAGTGTCAGTCACTGGGTACTCTCTCCAGTGCTGGAAATCTTCACAACACCTATTATCCAGTGAGGTTTGCTACTTTTCTGTAGTGGATCTGTAATGTTACAGATATCGTCAAGGCTCACTCAGTTTTCTGAATACTATTCTGTGTAGGCACAAATGATACTGACAGGATCTGCTTGACAAAATCAAAGGTCACTATATGACTTTGTGGACAAAAAGGAGGAAGTCCCAAGTAATCACCTCCTCAGTCCTTTCAGTCATGGGGAAAGACACAGGTAGGAGCGGACACAATCAGCAGACCAACACTTGTCTGTATAGCAGTTGTCACCAGCAAAAATTCAACTTCCTCAAAGATGGTGTCTCATTTGAGGAAGAAGAAGGGCTGCTTGGAAAAGGTGAAATTCATCTCACCAAGAGAGGAAAGAACCTTTGCAAACAGGCTTGCTAAACTGGTAGGAGGTATAAACTCTGCTCATCAGGAGACAGCAACTGAAGCCCTAAAGTAAAAGAGCAAGAAAGAGGAACCAGGAAACTGTAGACCAGTCAGTCTTAACTCCATTCCTGGAAAGATAATGGTCATTTTCCTCTTAGAATCCATTTACAGGCACCAGAAGGAAATTGACATGGGAAATCAATCCAGTCAAGACAGTCCCAGTTCAGTCAGGAAGTAAGACTAGATGACATCCTCCAGACAATATTTTTATGACTGTATGACTTCAGGTTTACTTTTCTTCTGCTCATAAATAGGTTCATTAACTAAAGCAGGCTAAGACAACTCATCCTAAAATACAGAACACAAGGTGATTGCTGCATTGGGGTAGCAATCTTGAGTTTAACCTTTGCTATATATAGCAATTATGCATTTATAAATATGTTTATTTTACATTTTAATTCTCAGAACTTGTACCAAAACCAGCAATCCTCCTCCTGCAAAAAATTATATATATCTCTTCTTTCCAGGTAAATGTGCTTTCTTCTTCCCCGCCCCCCCCCC
>NW_008823960.1:424909-436840 GCF_000699105.1 Pygoscelis adeliae | reverse complement strand
GACGGGCTCAAAACTGAACACAGTATTCGAGGTGCAGCGTCACCAGTGCCGAGTACAGGGGCACGATCACTTCCCTACTCCTGCTGGCCACACTATTTCTGATACAGGCCAGGATGCCATTGGCCTTCTTGGCCGCCTGGGCACACTGCCGGCTCATGTTCAGCCGGCTGTCAACCAGCACCCCCAGGTCCTTTTCCGCCAGGCAGCTTTCCAGCCACTCTTCCCCAAGCCTGTAGCGTTGCATGGGGTTGTGGCCGAAGTGCAGGACCCGGCAAGTACGAACATAGTATTCATATGATTAAAAGAGCACAGTGTGAGCTGTACCTTTAGAAAGGAAAGTATAGCAATACTCAGCTATTCGGTATGCACGATATTATGACATTTTAGAAAGAATGCTTCACTTATAGTTTTTCAAGTGCTGCAGATTTAATGTTCCTTAACTAATCTCTTTCCTGGGACATAATGTCTTTTGTTGTCTAGAAAGACTACAAATTCTTAGGTGCGTTTTCTTTTATTTCACTGTAATATCAGAAACAATAAGCACAATCTTTTGAGGTTTTAAGGACCACTGATTCAGGGCAGTGGGATTTGGGGAGGATCCCAAATCAGATGTCTGGGACTGTGAATGCCAATCCCACATTGCTATTCAGGCAGTCTGTAGAATGTCCAATTGTTCTTAGCTCGCGTTAGTGTAGATATCTCATATGTAGTGTGCTAGCTACTGTGAATCCTGTGAAAAAGATCCAGAAATTAGATTTGCTCCTCTCTTCATGCACTTCAAGTCTGTATTATTACATAATTAAACACCTTTCTTTTACTTAAAAAAAAAAAAAATTAGTCATACCACTTTCTACCTAGAAAGCTGAGAAATAGTCTGAATAAAGAATTTAAATCTTGGGTGTTTAAAATTCTAAAATTGATTCACCTTTGAAATATTATAAAGCCAGTGCTTATGAAAGCATCCTATGGGTTTTACACTCAGCAGGTATAAACCATTCATCTGTGGTAGTTATCAGCTAAGACTTCTTCTCTATATTTTCAAATCGATGTACAAACAAACTAAACACACACCTGCTATAAAGGTAAGCTGTAATATCCCTGTACTCAAACACACATTGAGCAGAGTTTCCAGACGAAAGCACTGGGTGCAAAACTCAGACAGATGATTCCTGCCTTTCACTCCCCCCCATATCCAGCTCATGCAGACTGGCAGAGTGCTCTTTTTTGCTCTGTGAATTTTTGTACCAGACAGCCTGTCAGAGAGTTTGGATTTGAAATAGACAAAAACAGGAAACAAAGAAATAGAGGAGCTGTGGCAGTCTACTTTGGTGAGGTTGCCCTGATCAGAGAAGACAACAGAAGCTCCCCCCTCCAAGGTTTTGTTCTATGCATCTCCCACCAAGTGACCCCATTCAATCCCATCCTATCTCGTGACTGATATCATTAGATGTGCTTGCCAGCATTGTGTCAATATGTCAGCCAGGAAGCAGACACCTGAGAAGCCTCATTAAGACATATAAAAAAATAACATCTAGATGTTAAATAAACCTACATTTTTGCCTCTGTCTTAAATGCTTACTTCTGATGACCAAAATATGAGTTCCACTTCTGCCATCGATCTCTTTTCATACATGATGCCCAGGGTTTAGTGTACTGAACATTTTCGAAACCGCAGTGTAGTTAACGAAAAATCTTTTCAAATGTAAGCCTGAGGGTACTGCTCAAGGATATACAGTAACTAGTACTCTGGAGATTATAAATTCACATATCAGACACTTGGACATAACTCACTCCAATTGTCTATAATGATCGTTTGTTAAGTTAAACAACTGTGACAATCAGCAAATTTCACAAATATGCAAACTGAGTTGTTCCAGTTTGGAAAAATCCATTGGAGAACAAAAGGGCAGAAGCTGACTCTAGTGGAAGAAAAACCATTGGGATAATGACAGTCATTATAGCCTTAGCCTAGGGATCTGTACCTCGAACTGACTGCTACTACTGTTTTTCTTTTCTGTTTTGTTTCTGTGGTGTTTTGGGATTTATTTTTTTTAATCACAACAAGAAGAAAATACAAAGAAGAAAATATAGCTGCAGAGACCAAACTTATTAGTGCCAATTCTACTCTCCATCCGTATTTATCTTCAGATGGAAGTTCTAAATAACCTTCAAAGGCTTTGTCAATACTGGGAAAGGGCTAGGTAGACAGTGGAAACGTTTTATTTCCTTGCTCTCTACCAGCCACATCTTCCTTACAAACCACAGAATTTAAATCAATTATTAATTCATTTAAGAATAATTCCTGATGACCTATTCATATCTTGTGCAAGCCAAAGTCTTCCTTCAGGGGAAATCTGATTGTTTTGTATGGTCCTTGGACAAGGAATAACACGTGGCCCACTTCTGCAACCCTTTCTTGAACATGACTTCCATCAGGTTAATGACAAAACCCACTCAACTTCAAAGAAGCAGGAACAACACCCCTAAAGATCTAGTCTCTTAAGCTAGATAGCTCATCTAAAATCCAATACATTAAAGCTTTGACTGTATTCCTCCTACTCAGCTATGCATTTTTTCACTTCAGCAATCTTTTTACTTTCTCTTCTTGAAGTTTTCTAAAGTTGCAAAGCAGCAATACTATATCTGCTCTTATACTATATTTATTATCTATGTCCATTTCTTTAATTAACTAACCTTCAATTTCTTAGTTGTTAAATCTAAAAATCAGTTATTACTGATTTTTGGTACTTCGCTATGCTATCAAGCTTCTACTCTTAGTAGCTATTGGTGTAACTGAAGTACATGAAACTGTACAAAAATGTTATTTTACCAATATTAAATAAAATATGTGTCATGCTTTTAATGGTCATATATTTCAGTTGATCCTGTAGTTAAAAAGTACAATGCTATAAATTTGATTTTGAAGATTTTTAAAATACCTTGTCAGATGTATGTTTTAAGTTCAGTAAGGATCTTTAGAGGAAAGTAGTTAATATTTAAGAAGATGCACAGTGTAATACATGTTAGAAATTACACCTCAATTTGAATGAAAATCTTTGGCTAAAACTATAAAATTAACATTTTTAACATTTTTCTGTTAGCATCTTCATTTTGCTTAATAAACCATTTCACAATTTAACTCCTTTTAATAATGAATGATACTATCAAAAGCTTAGGCACACAAAAAGAAAGTTCTTGTGGCTAAGGTTAGCATGTTGAAAAAATGAGACACTATTATCCTAATAAAAACAACAGACATTTATTTGGGTATTCTCACCTGTTTTTTAGCCAGACTTTCCAACAGATATTTCACTGTGGCTGAAATGTTACTTTTTATTAAGGAATATAAACCTAAAATTAAAAGCTTCCAGATTCACAGAATGAAAAATCAATAAATAAATTATAATATAAAAAAATACTTTTAGGGTAATTAATTTTACATATTTGGTAATGTTCACCTAGGGTCAAAAGACACTGGAAAAGATTAAAGAACTAGAAAAGACAGACACAGATTTTCTCTCAACATGGACCAACTGTTGGATGTGGCCAGTTTTGTTTGCAAACAATAAGGGATATTTCTTTTTTTTTTTTTTTTGGGGGGGGGGGGAAGGATTACTTCTTTGAGTCCATTCTGCAGTTTCTGGCAGCATTAAAAATAGTTCATAATGCAGTTGTTATAAAGCTCCCTTGATATCTTTGGTTCTTGGAAGGAGTTCCTTATTCTGCTTGATTATCTCAGGGACTTAAATTCATCCTTTCCTTACTGTAAATCAATGCCTTGGGGTAGGTGTCCTTTGAAGATGTTCCAGTTTGCTAAAGCAATTAAAATCTAGTAAAGTATAGAATATCAGCAGGTTTTAATAGCATAAATTATTGGGAAACCTTGATAATCCAATAGACTCACCTTCAGTGAAGCCACAGTGTACTTTTTTCACGTGCTTGTGGTGAAGTCTGTTTACCCCTACAGGAGTTGAAACGTTCAAGCTGGAAACCAGTTCAGCCCATAGAGGCTCCAGGTTAGGGCTTGACTCAGTTGCCTTAACTGTCTAGCAGCATTACAGTCAGGCACACAGACCTAGCAGACACAACACAGGAGCTACGAAAAGCCTTTACGGAGACACAGATAATTGTCAGTGAAATCCTGTAATCATTTGAAACAGTACCTCTGTTTCAGATAAGTAGCAAAGTTTAAGGCAATTGAATTGAACCCTTCCTTCATAAGCAAACACCTACATTAGACACTTACAAATTTAAGTGTTTACAGTCTGGAGATGAGTCTTAGGCTTTATGTTCATGCTGCACAGCAAACATTATCTTCTGTTGTATGGAATGCAAAATATTTAATATAAAGGGAGATCCACACTTTATATATTATTAATCATAGGGGGGTTTAATTATTCTTATTTTCTCAGGTGTGAAACAAGAAGTATATAGTAGAAGGCAGGTTTTAACATGAAGATGTAGCCCAAATGAAAATTAACTGTGGAAGCATAAGAAAAATGAATTATTTCAGCTCCTTTTGAACAGTCAGCAGAGGTACAAAAATACAAAATAGCTTATGCAGGATAAGAAATAATTACAGACAGTTGGAAGTAAAACTCAGAAATCAACTCATAGGCAACTTCTAATTTACTAAAAAAGTATCTTTCATGTATTTAAAAAATTATAAAAAATGTCACTAAACATCAGCTTCAGAAAACATCAGTTTGAATACTCAGGAACATGGGGAAAGAACTTGGTGACTGAGTCAGGATTTCAAGCTTATATGAATTTGTATAAGCATTTCAAGAAGTCATAATGCAAAATAAAGAGATAATTCAAATAGAAAAAAACCCGTTAAATAAGGTATATGCTATAAAACAATCTCTTGAGATTTCAGTATTTTGCACTTATGGATGTCCTATTAATTTCTTAAGAATGGAATTTTGGAGGGTCATAAAAACATTTTTGATTAACTGAAAATAAAGAATTAGAGATGCAATGGATGGGAAAAGCCAGTTAGTCAACATAGCAAATTCTTTCCAATTTTCTACTCAAGTTTGGAGCCACCAGCCTTCCTGGAGTAATATCCCATAGATAAAGACATTTCAGAGGAAAAAAAAGTGTAATTTCTTTCTCCTAAACTAGTGCTTTTAGCAGACTTTATATTAGACACTGTACTACAGAATATTCAAATCAGGAAATTCTTCCATAATAGATGCTGGAGAATCACAGTCCAACTCTAAAATGATGGTAGGTATTACATAACCAGTCCAGTGACAGATTAAGAAAATTATAGTTCTTTTTTACTCTTTCATAAAATGTATTTTAGCTCTTCTAGAAGCAAAAAATGTTGTTTCTCGTTACAGTATGTTTATGTTATACATGGACAAAGGAGTAATCAACAAAATAGCACTGTTATCATAAGAATGCAGCTAAGTCCACTTATGTTAAGCAATCAGAAATTTCTTTAAACATTGTATCTCTGTTTTTTTGTGTGTAGACTGTCAATACCAACAGTCATTTAAAACAATCCAGTGAGGTTCAGATTAACAATAGTGGTCTAACATAGGCTTGTCTGAGAAAAAAATATTTTCTGTATCTGACTCGCCTTCTGTTTTAAAAAGATACCAAAAGTCTTTATCCACCAAGTATATTAAGCTAACAGAAGCTTTGCATTGAGAATGGAGGCTTACAAAATGTTTAGCAATATATAATTTCCTTTGTCATTTTCTTGGAGATTTCTTGGTCCTTTTTTTTTTTTCCTTTTTCTGAAATCCAATACATCAAACAATTTCCCAATGAAGTTTTGAGTTCGATATTATTATAACTACATTATTGCTTGCTGTTGCTTGTACAGTGCCAACAAGACTTTTTTTCTTCCTTGCAGCGAACACATTTACTGAATGTAATTGATATAACATCGCAGTGTGATGGGTAATTTCAGTGAACAAAACTATTCATTCCCTACCTTTGGAACACAGTAAAGGAGAACACTGTCTGGTTTTGCTGAGATTATGTTCCAGATCCCCAAGGTAGTAAAGAAAGGGCTTTTGTTCATTCATTTTACTATATTTCTAAAATAATTAGGTTGAGAATCCCATTTTAATCTGAGTTACATAAGGAATCCAGAATGCCCTAAATGACCATACTTCCCCGGCATACTTTAAATGCTGGGTGGAGTAAAACTATGTGGCAATTGCATAGACTCCCCTCATCCATTATGTAGAGGTGTATCAAGGACACTGTGATATCATCCATACTTGTAAGTGTACCTGTCATCAATTAGTGTAACAGCCAGTTGAGATGTGATGACAGTGGCACTTTATTAGAGTAATCCATCAACTTCTTTGTTTTAGTAGACCCTTCTTTCTTCTAGCTTGGAACTAAGGAAATTGAAGGAAGAAAATAAAAATATTATGTTTTGTTGTCATAAACAACCAAAAAAGATAACATTGCTTCTTTTTGCTGTCCATAAGAAAATTAAAGCTTCCTTATCATATGATATTATAACATTGCTGTTCAATACTTTCAAACAGCAAACAGGACTCAAGCTAAATTGAAAATAAATTTTAGTTTATTTCTTTGTAATTTCTAGCAATATCTTTTCCTGGAAGATATTAGTGTTGGACCCTAAAAAAATGCAATTTCATCTAGATCTATTATCCTATTAGTACTAGCTTGATGAGGCTGTGTGAGAATCATTACATTCTCAAGGCTTCAGTGGTTTCATGGAACTAAGAGGATGGTAATGGGATTGATGGGAACATTCTACTCATGATGGAATGTTTCTTTGCATTATTTAAATTTTTATTTACTCCTACATAATTATGTATTTCATAGTCAAGATGAATCAATGCATTGAACAGATAAATGTCAGACTGTAATTGGCAAATACGTTTCATAGCAAAATAGAGACAGGCTCTTAATTTTAAATTACACTGAGTATTCCACAAGAACCATCTTCAACCTTAGAATCCTGCACAATACTACATTTATATTCCATTAATGTGCACATATAATAGACCAAAAAATATCCTCAAATACTTTCCATCCATAATATACCCTGCATGAGGAATAGAATTTGGAATTTATAAACCTATAGGAATACATAAGGGTCACATATAATCAAACATAAGTCATTTAGGGTGGGGAGAATGACAAGTACTTCTATGTTTTTGTGGTTTGGTAGAGTAACAAGAACAGAAGCAAAATAAATAGGAAAAAAATGTAACAAAATTAAAATATAGCATCATCAGATAGCAATGAACAATTGGGAAATATTTTCTTTGTCCAATGTTGTACAAATTTAAGGAAGACCTTCCTTTCAGGATGTGCAAACAGACAGGTATTGCATCCTTTCAGGATGTGTAAATAGACAGCAAATCTTTATGAAAGGAGTTACTTACATTCATGATGAAACTGGAGCTCATGATGCAACCTTTATAGATAAAGATTGGATCTTTTCCAAACCATCCTTTCTTTTAAACCGTGTTCTTTGTCTAGAATTCCACATTACTTGTCACACTTTTAAGTTCTATTGACATAAGCATATGCTTAAACTTAATTTTCTGAATTCAGGGCCATTGTCTCCCTTTGCTATGTAGTAGGAGGAGTAATGGAATTTGGCTTCTGCAGCTTTCCTTACTTCTTGAGATACTGTCTCCACAGATTTTGCCTAACCTCTTGATTATTAAAAAAATGGGTTTATGCTGAACTGACAGACTGGATCCCAGCTCCAGAAGCTAGTGGAATGAGAGAGTTCTAGCTTCCCTTTATTGATGATAATCTGCCTCAAAAACTGAAAAAGTAATGCTCTCGATGTTCTTTTTCTCGATTGCTTATGTTGTTTTCTAAAATGAAAGATAGATAAAAAAAAAAAGAAACAATAAGGGCTTAGGTGACATTGTTCTCTTTATGGGGGTCTGTCCTTGCACTCCAAAAAATTCTGGATGGATTTTTTAGTTCAATGTTTCTGACACTACTTTCAAGTTTGAGATACAGAATTTTAATTGTTAGGTCCTGATTATATTTTTACTGCATGACTGGCATCAGCTACTACAGGTACAACTAAGTTTTACTTTTCTGTGCTAAGTATCTTTAGAAATCTATTAGTAGGTCTTCCATGAATGGAAACCTTGTCTTCAATATTTACAGTATGAGCTGGTCACTTAAATAATATCATATGACAAAATCATGAGTGACTTTCTTACCTCCCTCTCCCTGGAGTGTTATATTTTTCAAACTTCATTATAACTTAAACAGGAAATTCTATGCAATATTTTACTTTCTTCTTTATCTTTGAATTAGGCAAGATGTGAGGTAACTTAAAAAGTCGGAAGAGGTTTTTTGCAGAAAGAATTTTATTGATCCAGGTTATGCAGAAAAATACAGTTCTGTTGCAATGAGTGTCCCGAAGAGAAAAAAATGAAAAGGTTTCATTAGAACTGTGGCTGTTTCCAAGACAGACACAAGGCAGGTGGTGGCTGATTAAGTCAGTCTAGCTTGTAGCCTTATGGTGACTTGTAGGGAGGAAAAAATCTAGGGAATTATTTTATCGCTTGAACAAAATGTTTAGTGTCATTTCAAATGCCATGGGGTATCTAAGTCCTCTTCCCAGGTGTGAGATGTGTGTGTATTTACATAAGAAGTTTTTGGATCAACGCTAGCTGCATAATAAGTCAGTATTTCAGTTAATATGCCAGCCTCTGATAGGAACCGATTCTTCCATATGATAGAAAACCATACAGGTTAAAGGTCCTTCCTTTGCTGGTCCATTAGCACACACTGTTTGTAATGTGTAGTAAAGTATGATTTAGGAGATTTTTTTGAACACTTTTATCTTTTTAATTAGCAAAAATCCCTCAATGAGTGTTTATATTGCAATATCTGAGAGACAGTGTGTCTGCTTCAAATTCTATGCTTATTTGCAAGAGAGAAAGAGAAAAAACAAACAACTTTCTTTTTCCATGGACATAAAAGATTATTGTCAATAAAATACATAATTTATTATATTTTACCCAGAAAATATATAAACCTTGAAATCTATCTTTGGAAAACATTTTGAAATTATAAAAGTCACCTCTAACATTGTTTCACACTTGAAATGCAATCACAGCGACCCATACTTAATAAGATGTTTCTACTACAGCACACAGTCAGTTTAACGGGTGGTAATTTGAAGTAACTTTGATAAGGTTAGGTCATAGTTTGAGTGAGTTAATCTGAGTTCAATGATAAATGAACATGCTGTGTTAACTGGTAGGAGCATGGGAAAATCAGAGCTAATAGACATTATTTTAACAAATTGCAATTTTAAATCACCTTCCTGAGGGTCTTTAAGCAGGATTTCATCAATTACATGCTTACAGCTCACATTAGTAATACACATTAAAAAATTTCCCACATGAATAATTTAGAAAAAAAATTTACTATCAAACCCCTGTGTGAGTTAGCTCTTGTCTATTTAAGCAAAGTTTTACTTAAATGATGCATGACGTGCAATATTTCAAAAACGTTCCTTCTGAGATTATGAAGACAAGATACAGAGAAAAAAATGTCCTTGCAATGGTTCTATTTTCTTTCATGTGCCATTTAGTTCTCCTGTTGTTAAGCACCTTGGCATCTTTGCTAGTTTTGTTATTTACTTCTCAGGACTGACTCGCTTTAAAAACCTTACTTTCCAGTAACACTTCCTTTCTTTGACATTTTCTGCTAAGTGAATGGAGGCACAATGTCTTTATTAAATCAATAGCATAAGAATGAAAAGTGGTAAGAATTTTTTGTCAAAAAATTTTCAATAGAAAAAATGTCATTTAAAAAAAAAAACCACAACATTTGTTATTCCTTTAATAACAGTGAATTTCAAAAGTTACCCTGAAGAGAGTGTGGAATAAGTTTTACACCATGTGAAGATAGCTTTTTCCATTTTTCTTTAGAACAAAACTGGGTTGTTTCACAATTTTTGTTTTTTGAAATGTGTGTGTGGGGGGGGGGGGGGGAGGGAGAGCCAGAACAAGTAACAAACGACAAAACTGAAAGATTTTACCAATATCTTAGTGCAGCTCGCAATTAGGAAAGTTGAGTTAAGCTTCCTAGTGTTACTAAACCAGGAAGGAAACCTGGCCTGTCATAACCAGCAGTTTCTCATTTCCCTAGGCTAGTCATTATATCCTGATGTGGATCCCTATTTGAGACAGTAACCTATTAGAGCTTGTTTCAGGAGTCTCTTTCAGAAAGAAACTGAGTCTATAACCCTGCATTTTAGGCATTTACAGCATTGTGGAAAGATGTTGAACATGGGGAGTGTTTGTTTCAGATACTGGGGAGGGGGAGAAGATTCCAGGCTAAGAGGAATATTCAAACTGTATCTTTTTATGTTGAAGGATATAGCTATTCAGCTCAGCACTCAGACACAGTGACACCTAACCTTTCAGGCTCTCCATAGCTTCCAGGATGATATCCAAAATAGCAAAGGCACTTAGTCCCAGATTAATTTATAATCAAGGCACAAGAGTTAGGAGCTCAGGGAAAGAAACATTATTGCCACAAGGGAAGAATCATTGCCAGAATGCCATCATGCAGTGATTTATATTGAAGGTGGGATAAATCATCCTCTGGAGGGTTCTCTCTCTAATCACTACAGATAAAAGGAGCCTTTCACAAGTTTAATTCTGACTTCTCTGCCTTACTAGATTCCTAAACCTAGGGTCCAGATTAATTTCACCTAAAATTCTTTGCAGAAGTACAGTTGATTGGGAAATGAGAATCTTGAACCTCGAGGAACAATGGGTGAGAAGAATGCTAGATTTAGTTTACTGGTTATGCAATTTCATTTGGCATGGGGAATCCTAAGTTTCTGACATCTATTTTTTGATAGTTCAAATCTTCTTGTATATTGAAGTGTGTTACATATATGAACCCCTCTACAGTATTAAAATCCAAATTATTTTACATATTCCCCACAATAGAAAAACTGGGCACTTACCTGGAAGTAACCTGGATGACAAGGAATTTTAGCTACATAACAGACTGTTGGCCTTGCATAAAGATCAGTGATTCCTGGGCTTCAGCATTTGGAATGAAAGTTGGCCACCTATACAGCATTCTATATTAAGTCTTGATCAACACTTATTCAAATGTGGGTTGTTTGAAATTCATTAGAATTTAACTAGGAAAATCCATTGAATATTTTATTCATATTTTCAGTATTAAACGGTAATTGCTTCTGGTGAATTTAGCAATAATAAAACAGTTTTAACTACAATGGTCTAATGAGTAATGTTTTATGCAGTAGTACGTATTTGAAAAGTGAAAGACAAAATAAGTTTTGGCACTTATATCTGCTTATGCATTCCTATTACTAATTGTCCTGGTTTCGGCTGGGATAGAGTTAATTTCCTTCCTAGTAGCTGGTACAGTGCTGTGTTTTGGATTTAGGATGAGAATAATGTTGATAATGCACCGATGTTTTAGTTGTTGCTAAGTAGTGCTTACACTCGTCAAGGACTTTTCAGTTTCCCATGGTGTACCGACAGAGGAGGCTGGAGGTGCACAAGAAGCTGGGAGGGGGCACAGCCAGGACAGATGACCCAAACTGGCCAAAGGGACATTCCATACCATGTGACGTCATGCTCAGTACATAAACTGGGGAAAAGCTGGCCGGGGGGGCCGCTGCTTGGGGACTGGCTGGGCATCGGTCGGCGGGTGGTGAGCAATTGCATTATGCATCACTTGCTATGTATATTCTATTATTATTATTATTTCAATTACTAAACTGTTCTTATCTCAACCCATGAGTTTTCTCACTTCTACTCTTCCAATTCTCTCCCCCATCCCACTGGGGTAGGAGGAGTGAGTGAGCAGCTGTGTGGTGCTTAGTTGCCGGCTGAGGTTAAACCATGACACTACTGTAAAATAATGAGATAAAACAATTTCAAAAGATTTTTTTTT
>NW_008823960.1:398483-422693 GCF_000699105.1 Pygoscelis adeliae | reverse complement strand
AGTTCATTTCCTTCCTAGTAGCTGGTACAGTGCTGTGTTTTGGATTTAGGATGAGAACAAAGGTGATAACGCACCCATGTTTTAGTTGTTGCTAGGTAATGCTGACACTAGCCAAGGACTTTTTAGTTTTCCATGCTCTACCGACTGAGAAGGCTGCAGGTGCACAAGAAGCTGGGAGGGGGCACAGCCAAACTGGCCAAAGAAACATTCCATACCATGTGACATCATGCTCAGTACATAAACTGGGGAAAGCTGGCCGGGGGGGCCGCTGCTCGGGGACTGGCTGGGCATCAGTCAGTGGGTGGTGAGCAATTGTACTGTGCATCACTTGCTTTGTGTATTATTATATTATTATTATTATTATTATTATTTCAATTACTAAACTGTTCTTATCTCAACCCATGAGTTTTCTCACTTCTACTCTTCCAATTCTCTCTCCCATCCCACTGGGGTAGGAGGAGTGAGTGAGCAGCTGTGTGGTGCTTAGTTGCCGGCTGAGGTTAAACCATGACACTACTGTAAAATAATGAGATAAAACAATTTCAAAAGATTTTTTTTTATTAAATAAAGTATTAAAATTAAATTTCCATTTCATATAGAACTCCACAGAGACTGTTTTTCCATTATCGAATGAAAACATATTGTGTAATGTCATTATTTGCCATGAAATGGAAACCACCTAAATTTTGATCAGCATTTCTGTGGGTTGTATATCAGGGGATTTTTTTTTATTAAATAAAGTATTAAAATTAAATTTCCATTTCATATAGAACTCCACAGAGACTGTTTTTCCATTATCGAATGAAAACATATTGTGTAATGTCATTATTTGCCATGAAATGGAAACCACCTAAATTTTGATCAGCATTTCTGTGGGTTGTATATCAGGGGTTGGAGGGTATTTTATTTTGCTTATTGCTTTTTAAGTCTTTACACAGGTTTCCCTTGCAATGATTGCTGAGATTCAACCAGCAGAAGGGGGAAGGTGTTAAAGGAGGAAGAAAATATTGCTTCAGGCAAGAAATTTTTTGTGAGTACATGTAGAAATACAGATTCATTACAGTGGTCATCTGCATTTTCCTGTAGAATTCCTTGAAGAATCAATTGCCCAGAGTTGCTGCAGGAAAGATACACTACCCTGTTGAGATTCAGAGAGTGAATCAGAAGTACTCTGAAAAGTGAGTGAAGTCACTTGGCATTTGGTGATCAGAATGATTTATTTCTGTTTCTTCTGGAGCCTTAATACCATCCTGGATATGGACATATAACAATAACAAGTCAACAGCTACCATCCATGCAAATATTTAATTAACCATGTTTCTTGCTGCATGAGGATGGTAAATCATTACTAAATACATATATGTTAAGGAAAAGCTGTGAGAGGACCTCAAGTTGACCACATCATTGTAGTATATATGCTGTCACTTTTTATTAAAGTAAGAAACATAGAATCACAGAATATCCTGAGTTGGAAGGGACCCATGAGGATCACCGAGTCCAACTCTTGACTTAACACAGGGCAACCTAAAAGTTAAATCATGTATCTAAGAGCATTGTCCAAACACTTCTTGAACGCTGACAAGCTTGGGACCATAACCACTTCCCTGGGGAGCTTGTTCCAGTGCTTGACCACCCTCTTGGTAAAGAACTTTTTCCTAATATCCAATCTGAACTTCTCCGGAGCAGCTTTAAGACATTCCCTCTCATCCTGTCACCGGACACCAGAGAGAAGAGATCAGCACCTTCTCTCCATTCCCCATCATGAGTAAGTTGTGCCTACTCATTACTACTTAGTAATGAGGTCATTCCTCAGTCTCCTGTTTCTCTAAACTGAATAAACCTAGTGCTCCTTGTCTCCCCAAAAAAAGTGTTTTCTTAAAAGTTCTAAGCTAGAAAAAGAATCTTTAAAAATAAAGTAAATTAAAAAAAGAAATATAACAGAAATTATATAGATTTTCTGTAAGCAAACCTCCTCTGTCTCAATAGGGCAGATCTCTTCCTCCAGGGTTACTGTCAATCTTCCAGCTTAGCAGCTTGTAAAACTGCAGCAAAATGTATGCCTTTCTCTATGTCTCTAGGAAAAAAAAACCCCTCTCTTTCTGTGCATTAATTTAGAGTGTTGGCTACATATTTCTTCCTTGTTCCTAATCTCCTTATTTTGCTACTCTTTGTGGAGGCTCTATTGTCTGCCTCTCCCTTTTGCTCATCTCCTCTCACATTGAAATCCAGAAGCTTTTTACACCAGTGCATGCTCAGCTGGTGTCAGGGAAAGCATAATCACTTTCCTTTCAGAGAGTTTAATCTGACCAAGAATACAGTAGCTAAGAAACTACAAGTAGCTGCTTTCTGTTTTGCTGCCCATCCATACCTTTTTGCAAAAATGTAACATAGTCAATTCAGAATAAACAAGTCAAAACAAATACCATCAATCTGATGGGTTAATCGTGTAAATCCAAATACATAATTTTCAGGCTTAGACCAGTAATATTTCTGAGAAACATGTATCAGCAATCTTCTCATCTGTATACACAGAATAACAAGTACCTCACAAAATACGTACTGAAGCAAGCATCCATCAATTTCTTAAAGTTACTGTACCAGAACGAGCATTAGAATAATGATATTGGTCCTAAATATATTACCATTTACATTTTTGTCCCAGAAGAAGCCTTCATTGACTGACAAATGTTCGTATTAACTTCTTTTTTTTCCCCTTTCTTTTTTCCCCCCCCCCCCCCCCCCCTTGTTCTGGAAGTCAACATAAAGAGCTGCTGTTAGCTACAATGTGTCTGACCTCTTCACTTGATAATGATATATGGGCAGGTCAATATTTGCTAGGCACTATTCACTGAAATTATATCTTCAGGTAATGAACCTTATGGCTAATTAACAGTTTAAATAATATTAAGAATATGCAGTTTAAATCACACATTAAAAAAAAAATAGAAATGACAAAAGTAGACAGCTATGACCCTGTTGATTTTAAATTTTCCTCTTAGGAGTCTTTAAGTGGAACATGGTGTTGGGAGGTGAAATGCAGGAGGTTTTTTTAAAGACATTTGTTTTAGTTTAAGTTCAATCTTTTTATACTACTGATGGTGTCATTGGCCATTCTATGAGCAGTTGTTTATCTCAAATTATAATGTAGCTTCATAACTGATATATTTTAATTTCTTCTTCATTGTTTGGAGTATAATGTGTCTTCTGCTAAAAAATATTTAGCTTTGTCCATCCTTATCTGCCACAGCCTTTTAAGAAATTCAATACTTTCTTCAAAATAATATTTAAATGTATATATATGTTCTATTTTCCCTAGTCTACAGAATTATTTTCTCATAATCTGTGTATGGGTACTGCTATGAGTCCAATTCATTGCTCTGTTGTGCCATATATATAGTATCCCATATAGGGATGTAATGCAGCTCTTTTGGACATACCATGTTTTCTGGGCCTTTCCATCTTGCCTCCAGTCTGGACTGTAAGGAAGTCACAAGACAAGAACACATTTTTCAAAAAAATACATGCAAAGGAATGATGGAGGAAGAGACTGCAGTATCTTACTGGATGTGGAGACTAACTGATGAGCAGAAAGAAGGTAATGTCAAAGATGATAGATGATTTCTCTTATAAGCGCTCTAGCTCTTTTCATGTATGCACGGAATGGTATGACAGAAGTATTCAAGCCTAACTTCAGACACCTTCTTGAGCAACCCAAGTCAGAACCTTAGCTGCCTTAGGTTTGGTCTATAATCAATAGTACCTTTAAAAAGCGATTTAAATCTTGGATTTCAAACACTCTTAGCCATATTGAAGATCATGCCTAAGCTACATCACTTTTCATTTCATTTCTCAACTTGGTCTGGCAGCAATGCTGGACAACAAGGAAAGTTCAGCTTGAAGAGGTATTTGCTCCGTTAAGCCCTAAAGACTGAGAGTGCAATTTCTGGTGTGAGGTTGGCATTTTTCCTTCTTTGCCTCCAATTCCATCACATAGCTTGTGTATGTCAGTATAACTAACAATGAATTAACTTCATTCTAGATGTGACTCATGGAAATGTGGCACAGACCAGAGTACAGAGTTGTGATGTATCTTTTCAAGTACACCTTGATATAATGCGTCCTACTGCATTCAATCAATTCATATCATGATGCATTCATTATGAAGTAATAGAATACAGCCAGCTTTGTGTCTGAGGTATCATAAAAATTCAGAAAGACATAAAATACCAAAGTGCTGAAGTGTTTAAATTGCTTTGAATTTGCAATCAACCTCACTCGTCAAATGCTTAAATTACTATGACAAAGATTTAAGTGAATAATTCTAGAGTAACCAACAATGATGGAATAGTTAACTTTTTTTTTAGCCAATAGATTTAAATGTATTAAGAATGGGTGAATTTTGAAAAAGGGACTAAGATCCACCTTAATGAAAAATTAACAATTATGTGAAGAATTACCTTAAGTGAGGCTTTGAAGAAAAGATTACAGTGGCTGAACAAAGTTCACTAGATTGTATCTGCTCTGTATTTCAATGGGTCGACCACAAAGCCAAAAATAGTATCACCTGAACTACAAGAAGGGGCTGATTCTGACCATAAAAGACATTCTGGAAGAGTAATAGGATGAAAGAATACAAACTTCGATGCAATATATGCACAATCTACAATAAACTCAAAGATCTTAATTTCATCACGTTTTATTTTAAACATTTAGCTTAGTTACTCCTGTAATGTGAATCATGCCTTTGCTTAGGTTATATGATAAAAAGGTTGTCTTCACACAAAAAAAGGAGCACAGAAGAGTGATGGCAGGTGCAGTAACCTGAATAATACCCTCATCTGGCTACTACCATGCCCACCACAGGAGTAGCCCAGCCCAGGTACATGATCAGACCATAGAAAGCACATCTCCCCACACACAAAAGGAGCACAGAGGCACAGTGGCAAGCGGGCTAACCCCAGCATTCCCATTTAGAAAAAAAAAAACGGCTCAGCCCCTCCCAGGGCTGTCCACAGAGAATCTCAGTCTCATGGTCCAGGTATGACACCCACCCTATGAGTCACTGGGAGTAGCTCTCATGAGCACCTGTTAGACTGAGGAGGGTCACTGTCTAGAGATATGGAACTCCCTACAGGATGCAGGGGAAGAACATTTGGGGATTGTACAAGGTCTATTATGGGATTTTAGGGGAGGAACCGAAAGCAGGGAAAAGGGATGGATCAAATGGCTTTCTACGACGGAGTAACTGCATCAGTGGACAAGTGAAGAGCTATGGATGCCATCTACCTGGACTTCTGTAAGGCCTTTGATATGGTCCCCCACATCATTCTTGTCACTAAAGTGAAGAGATGTGGGTTTTAATGATGGACTGTTAGATGGATAAGGAACTGGACAGATGGCCATGTCCAAAGAGTTGCAGTCAATGACTCAATGTCCAAGTGGAAACCAATAACGAATGGTGGCCCTCAAGGGTCCGTGCAGGGATCAATACTATTTAATATATTCATCAATGACATAGAAGGTGGGATTGAGTGCACTTTCAACAATTTTGGGGATGACACCAAGCTGAGCGGTGCAGGTGATACACTAGAGGGAAGGGATGCCATCCAGAGAGACCATGACAGCCTTAAGGAATGGACCTGTGAAAACCTCATGAAGTTCAACAAGGCCAAGTGCAAGGTCCTGAACCTGGGTTGGGATAATCCCCATTATCAGTACAGACTGGGGGATGAATGGATTGAGAGCAACACTGGGGACTTTGGGATACTGTTGGACAAAAAATTGAACGTGAGCTGGCAAAGTGTGTTTGCAGCCCAGGAAGCCCATCATATCCTTGACTGTATAAAAAGAAGCGTGTCCAGCAGGTTGAGGGAGGTGATTCTCCCCCTCTCCTCTGCTCCCGTGAGACCCCAGATGTTTTATCAGGGCTTGCAGTGACAGGACAAGAGGAATGGGTTTAAACTGAAAGAAGGTAGATTTAGACTGGACATAAGGAAGAAATTTTTATGATGAGGGTGGTGAGACACTGGAACAGGTTTCCCAGAGAAGTCACGGATGCCCCATACCTGGAAGGTTCAAGGCCAGGTTGAACAGGGCTTTGAGAAAGCTGATCTAGTGGTGGATGTTCCTGCCTGTTGCAGGAGCGTTGGACTAGATGATCTTTGAAGTTCCCTTCCAACCCAAACCATTCTATGATTCTATGATCTCGGAGATTTGTGGAGGAACAAGTGTAGGAAAACAAAGGGATGAGGGGGTAAAAGGGCCTGCTCCTTGTAGGGCTGGCTGGTCAGTACACTTGTCTGGCCATGCCCTGTGCCTGATCAGCATAGTCTTTCTTGTCTTCTGATTCAATTCCATTTCTAGCTATTTTCCTGGGTGAAGGACTGTCTCTTCTGTGTGTGTGTGTTTATGGGGTCAAACTGCCAGCGGATGGAGTCAGACCAGGTGTCTGTATGTTGGTGGTGTCAGCACCTGGAGTGAGTGTGGGTCTGCGGGTGAGTGTGTGAGTGCTACTGAAGGGCAAGCTGGATTAACTGGCAAGGAGGTTAAGTGGCCTGGGAGCCAGAGGCATGGTTGGGTCTCTAAGGGTGAGGCCATGGGAGGAACTGGTTATTGGAGGATAGTCTCAGCCAGCTGCTGGAGAGACCGTGTGTTCTGGGGGTCTCTAAAGTTGAGGGGGGGGGGAGAGAGAGAGAGGGAGAGAGAGAGAGAGAGAGAGAGAGTCTGTACCAGCAGCTGGAGTGGGGCTGCAGCCTCGGGGGCTTCTATGTCCAGGTGCCAGAAAGTGGGGAGACTGGGATCCAGGTGCAGCTACTGGGGAGACCGAGATACAGGGGCAGCTACTGGGCAGACTGAGGATCTGACCCCAGCTGCTGGAGGGATCCGCACTTTACTTGTACACGTATATATGCATATATGTGTGTGTGTGTGTGTATATACATATTTCCCAGTAATGCATCTTCATCCTGTTCAGCCAGAGAGGGGAGCAGGGTGAGGCCACTGGTGCTATTTGTGTTTGTGCAAGTGCTCTGTGTGTCTGTCTGTTCTGATCTGTGTGGCTAGCCATGTATATGTACCTATAAATATGCATATGTGTGTATACCTACTGGGAACATTTGCTCAGCCTCACTACTAGTTGGACCTGGAGGCATGGGGTTGCAGCAACCTCACCTCCCTTGTGCTTCTGGATTTTGTAACTCCTTAACACTTTTTTTTCTAATTGTACAAGACAGGACCCTTGAACTACTCCTAACTTGGACACCTCCATTCATCATCTAAAATTGTATTTGATGAATGTTAGCTTAAAACTCATATGGCAAGATGAAATATGCAAAATCAAAGTCAGATTTATTACCTCTGACAATAAGAGGAGGCATTTAAAGTAACAGGGATTGTATATTCCCTGCCACTGAGAAACAAAGTTCTTGGACCTGTTCTAGTATTTTTGTATATATATATTATATATATTTTATTCATCAAACTAAGGAAGTGATACTTATTATCTTTCTTGGATATTGTGAGGTTTAATTAATTCTTCTATAGCATCCAAATTGTGCTAGTACAACAGATTATATTAGTGGAAACCACGTTGCCCTTGCTTTTGTATATCTAAGTCAAATCTGCAATATTCCTGGAGTTTAGTATTTTATATATTACACTATAAGTGTATGTATTTTATGTATTACACTAAAAGTGTTCAGATCTCTTTCTCCCAAGTTCTAGAAATTATCCAACATATGTTTTTAGCAGATAGCTGATACTCTGGAGGAAGTGGGTATTTACACCTTGGTTGCAGTGTGTCACCTTTCTGCTTCAGTGTGTTGCACAGCTTTAAATTTCTTAGATCACATCATCTTGTGTAATGTCAAGTCACATTGGCTTTTCTGCATGACACAATATAACATGATGGGTGGTGACACAGAAAATGTGATGCAGTATGACACATCAGGAATGCAAAGGGTACTGCAATTGGATAGTTGGTGTCAATTTAGATAGGACGCTTCAAATCCAAAATGAATCTGGCAGACACTAATGGAGTGAATGTTACAGTAACTACTGTATGCGTGAAACTGTGAATTCTGCAGTTCATCACGGTGCATTGAACAGGTGCAGAAATGAAGTCTGAAGTATTAGGAGGAACGAGTATTTGTAGTTGACATAGGTATACAGGTTTAAAGTATGCTGAACGGTTATATATTGCAAAATGTTCCTTTACTTGCTTTTTAATATTTTCTGTAATCATTACTTGTTTATTTTAATTCTTTTTCTAAACTGTGGGCTACTAAAAACAAAATTAAAAAAAATTAATAATTACATATTGTGTTAGATTATACCAAATATAATTGGCATCAGACAGTCAAATGCAAAAGTATGGATGGAAGAGTAGCACCCAGTTATCCCAGAGAACACTTTTAAATACTGAATTCCTTACCGCTTAATTGTTTGAACGTTCCAATGAACTTTCTACCAGATAAATCTGCTGCAGAAGTAGGAAGTCCTAAGAATTTTGTCACAAGATATTCTGTGACTTTCAGGCTGTGGTCTTATTTTACATAAACAATGCAGCATAATAATACCATATTAGATTTGGTTATTTTTTAGGATACTAAAGAATAGAAAGTCCAAAGAAGAAAAAGGGAGTAGACACAAGAGTACAAATACCTTGTTCTGTAAGTATCAGACAGCTGTGAAGTGATATAAGAAGTTTCTAAAGTTTTGGTTTATTTTGTTCTCTTGTCAAATCATCTGTAGAGCTGAGAGTCATTGTCTTGTTCCCCTAGGCGAGTCTTCTTTTTTCTTTTTTCTTTTTTCTTTTTTCTTTTTTCTTTTTTCTTTTTTCTTTTTTCTTTTTTCTTTTTTCTTTTTTCTTTTTTCTTTTTTCTTTTTTCTTTTTTTTTCTTTTTTTTTCTTTTTTTCTTTTTTTCTTTTCCTGTGGCAACACATTTTCTGCTATGTGTTAGCTATTCCTATGGTTCAGCTCTTTTATAGGGCAGGGACTCAATAGTTTTCCCAAAGGATTAAAAGTATTTTAAACTATTATAGAACTCTTAAATTTTGTCATAATTTGTGCTCACAGAAGGGGTAGAATTTATAAATGTGTATAGACACTGATTTTCTTCACTGAAAGAACCATTAAATCATCTGTGATCAGACTCTAGAAAAAAACTACGTGGGAAATGCAGTGCTTTCATCTTTGGAGTGTGGGAGAGGAAAGGTTGGCATGTGGAACAGGAGTTCTTCAGGGCCATACTTAATATTTCAAATGAAATAAACAAACATAACCTCAGAAAGTCTCTTGTGCAGGACAGCAGCTCAGGGGATATTACAAAGTCGATTCTTCTGCTTGGAAAATGGTAAAAAAGAAAAAGAACTAAAACAGTGTGCTACAGAATAGAGCTGAAAAGTAGGGTGCAACAAACGGGTGATGCACTGTAACTGATAAGACACAAAGAGAAGTTTAACTCCTTTTTTGTACTATGTAGTTTTAGCCCTTCAGCAAAAGATCTTTTTAGTGATAACTGCTACCCTCCTCCAATGATTCTTTCTTTTGTGAGACTCACAATTTTCTTGCAGTTTTTCCCTACTAGCGTAATAGGACAACTTTAACAGTTAGAGGAAAAAAATAACAAAAAATCCCCTGTAAGTGCTTTTACCAATATTTCAAAGGTAAACACAACTGCTTCACCGTTTCCGAGGAACAAGAAAATCACCTTTACTGCCAGTTTCACCAACAGTGATTTATTCCCCTACTCAGTTTTTGCAGTTGCCATTGTTTTCCATGAAGTTAGAGTAGCATCTAATTTTTGCAAAATCACATGCAGTGTTTCCTGGTGAATATTATTTGCCATCATTGTTTTGACAGGAAGAATACAATGATGTGTTATAGACGAGACCAGACAAAAGCACTAAAGATAAATTGTAGGGCACAGTCTCACTCAGCAGCAGACCATCCAGAGATGGTAATGGTCAACAGTTAACATCACTCACCCAAAGGGTAATTACAAGCTCATGGTTCCCTGCAGGTCCCCCTTCTGGCATGCCATCAGCTTGTGCCTGAGGCCCTATACTGAATATTTCTGGATCATAACTGCATTAGCAGCCCACTGCAATCTTTTGAAAAGAAGTGACTCGGCAATCACATTCTCCTTATTTGTAGAATCAAGATTGAAGAAGGAGGGTGGTAGTGTGATTCCATGCCCCCATGAGGCAGTATCTTATCCTAAAGATATTGATTAGCTTGGACATGACCCACATTAATCTATTAAATTACTTCTGAAGTCGCAAGTAACTGCCCAGCCCTGATGGTAGGTAGGGTAAGAGGATGACTCAGTATTTTTTTAGTTGTTTCTGCATATTGATTGTTACACTACTTGTTCGTATAGTAACTTCACTTAAGTCTCAGTTCCGTAAGTGTTTATTCATGTATGGCATAATTTTGCTTTTTCAGCTGTACTAAAGTTCTTCACAACTATGCACAAAATTAAACATAATGTTTTGCAGACTGTGGCCACATTTTGTCATGTTTTTGAGGAAAATTGTTTCTTCCTGTGGATATTATGTAATCCTGTGTTTTCTGGCTGTGAATCTTAGTGTTGATCTGTTTTTCATGTCCAGTTAGTATGTCTATTCATCTCTTTCAAACAGCATTTTTAAGTATGGAAACTGGTTTAGCAGAGTAAAGCAAAAGACAAGATGCCTTCGTTGGTGTTCCTAGCCAAGTTCCACTCCTTTGAATTTCAAACACCTTTTGTTGCAAGTGGGACTGATTTGAACAGATCAGGCTTTTAGTAAAAAGGAAAAAAAAATATTTTAGGAAACAAGGAACAATGATCATCCACAACTCATGCTTTTTGATGCTCATATCTCATTGTGCTTATTCTCCAGTGTCCATAGATCCCTCCAAGCTGTATGGTCAAACAGTCTTAGTACATGACCAGGCAGTCCAGGAGCCATAGCGTTGGTGAGGTTTCATATCTGTCCAGATTTAACTTGGCTGGGTTTTCTTCCTATTTTATTCACTCCTTCAAGTCATGATTAAAGAATCATATTCTTCTCATTATTTCTTTACACATGATTTCTCTTGTTCTTTTTTTGGTTACATGCATGAAATACACTGGGACTGTTACACACAGAAATACACATGCTGTATAAGATAATATTTGTTTAAATGGTGCCAAGTCACAGGCCTTAGGAGGAGATCAAGTGAAAGGAAAACTGTTACAGGCAGGGCAGCACTTTTGTAACACTGGATTTGCTTTCTATTTCCCAGAGGTAATTACAAAAATGACTTTTATGTTTCTGACAGAATGGCACCTATATTCCTTTCAGACTAGTGTTTAGCAGAAAATGACTCATTTCCTCTTCTTTGAATTAAAGTGGGCTACCACCAAATAGCACTTTGTTGTCTGCACAGGATGCAATTATAACACTTCCTTTAATCTTGAATTTATCCTCATGGAATTTTCACTCTTTACGAGAGACATACACAGTGTGTGTACTTTACTACAGTGCCTATGAATGTTATTAAATAGAAATAAATTGACTCACTAGACTGATTACAATTTATTACAAATTAATAGTTCTTTCACATTTTGATTTCTTACTCATCTGTGATGGTTGGATTATTTTACTTACCTTTAGGGGTGGGATTCATCTCCAGATAGTAAAGTATTTAATATGAACACCTGAAAATATATGCCTCTGTGAAAGAGAAGTGTCAAAAAAAATAGTGTAGCCAGTGCTGACATGGGACTTGATTCAGCTGCTCAGATATGATCCCTGACTACTATCCAAGACGTCCTATGGTATCTGTCTTGTCATCCAGCATCCACTCCAAGAAGGCATAGTTTTCTCATAGGTCCCTTGTCATATCTGCCATTCCAATGCAGGTCTTGCTGATATATGCAATATCAGTTCAGCAAAGGGAAGTGCAAAGTCCAGCACCTGTGAAGGAATAATACCAGGCACCAGTAGATGCTGGGGGATAACCAGCCAGAAAACAGCTTGTCGGAAAAGGAACTGGGTGTCCTCGTGGACATCAAGTTGTACATGACTCAGCAATGTGTCTTTGTGGCAAAAAAGTCTAAGGGTATCCTGGGCTGCATTAGGCAGAACATTGCCAGCAGGTCAAGGGATGTGATCCTTCCCCTCTACTCAGTACTGGTGAGGACACACCTGGAGTGCTGGGTTCAGTTCTGGGCTCCTCAGTACGAGAGAGACATCGTCATACTGGAGAGTCCAGCAAAGGGTTGCCAAGATGACTAAGGAGCTGAAGCATCTCTCCTATGAGGAAAGGCTGAGAGAGCTGGGACTGTTCAGCCTGGAGAAGAGAAGGCTCAGGGAGGATCTTCTCAATGTATATAAATGCCTGCATGGAGGATGCAAAGAAGATGGAGTCAGGCTCTTTTCAGTGGTGCTCAGTGACAGGACAAGAGGTAATAGGCACAAACTGAAACACAAACTGAACATCAGGAAACACTTTTTTACTGTGAGGGTGACAACATTGGCACAGGTTGTTCAGGGGAGTTGTGGAATCTCCCTCGCTGGAGATATTAAAAAGTTGTCTGGATGTCGTCCTGGACAACAAGCTCTAGGTAACTGGCTGAGCAGGGGTTTTAGACCAGATGACTTCCAGAGGTCCCTCCCAACCTCAATCATTCTGTGATTCTGTGATATCCAGTGATGTGAAATAACTTTAAGTACTTATGACTGGAAATCCGAATTGAGTTCTAGTTATCACTGGTGCCTAGTGAGGGATTATCCCATCCCGAAGTAAAAATCTAACATTTGGTCAAACACTCCCTTCAATCCCACAGTTTATATGCCTACATGGGATTTAGCCCCTCCAGGCTCCCTTCATACTCAGTGGAAAGAAACTGGCACCTTTTTAATGTAGATTAATTTGTCCTTTGATAGATATGTAATTTTAGGGTATAATTCACCTCACCCTAAAATGCCAGTCTCTCCATTGACTGTAAAGGAAGCCTATCAAGAGTCACTTGGATGTAGGCATCTGCTGATCAGATCATATTTGTTCATATAAATGTACCCCTAAGTTACTATAACTGTGCAGAACATAATTTAATTTTAACGATTTGTGGCTGAAAAAGTTCTTACTGTATACCGGTGAAAGAAAATAGGCTGTATGAACGAAAAATGCTCATTTTATTCTTGCATACATTCAAGATACAAACCAATTGAGGTAGCTCTCAAAGTAATAGTCACGACACTTATGTTTTTTATATATCAAAGACTGTATGCAATGGCTTGGCAGACAGGATTTTGATGTTTTCTTTTTTTTTTTTTTTTTTTGTTTGAGTGAATCCAAGCTGATCAGTCACAATCCAGATATGAACTGAAAGCTGTGTAGCCATGGCAGTATAGCTACGCATTAGAGTTGAGTTTTCTCAACTCTAGTGTTCCTTTCTCTGAGAACAACATTCTAATGTATCATTCAACTAAGGCAATTCAGGTTTAGCTTCCTGACCCAAGACAGAAGAAAAAGTAAGCCCGAAACTAACTGCAGAAGTAACCTCTTGTTGGCTGAACAAAGTTTTTGACATGTTGATATGAGCTTGGCTGTGGAATCTCAGGAATGTGCTGTAAAATTTTTATATGAAGAAAAAATTAAATATTATTCATTAAAAACAAAATAAAGTTTTGTACATGTGATAGGATTCAGAATAACATGTTTATTTATTCATTATTAGGCATTATCTCTATCCCTTGAAATAATTCAAAAGCATCCTTTTTTTCCATTCTTTGATTGCCATTGATGGATATCTTTTTCTACAAATATATAATTTTATATATTCATTGAAAATATTTAAGATTATGTTGCCCGTATGTACTGAGTGTTCATGGCAAGGTGTTGGCAATGGAGGGGGTGGTGTGAAGGGGTGGCCTCTGTAAGGAGAGCTGGCTCCAGAGGACCAATCATAGGGCACAGCTGAGACCCTCAGCCAAGATGGTGGTGCCTTGGGGAAAGCACATTTAAGACAGGGCAAAACACTGCACAAACAGTGAGGAGTGAGGGGAAAAAAGTGAGAAAAGAATGAGTGGGAGGAGGTGCTTCAGGCACCAGAACAGAGATTTCCCTGAAGCCCATGGAGAAGACCACAGTGAAGCAGGTTGTCCCTCTGCAGCCCATGGAGGACGATGGTGGAGCAGATAACTGCACTGCATCCTGTGGAGGACCCCACACCGGAGGAGGTGGATAGGCCCTGAAGGAAGCTGCAGCTTGTGGAGGACCCACACTGGAAAAGTTTTATCTTGAAGGACTGCAATCCATGCAAAGGACCGATGCTGTAGCAGGGAAAAGTGTGAGGAGGAAGGAGAAGCAGAGAGGAGCTGTTATGGTCTGACCACAACCCTCCGTTCCCCACCCCCTTGTGATGCTCAGGGGATGGGAGAGGTAGAGGAGTTGGGAATGAAGGAGTGAAGTTAATCCTGGGAAAAGGGGAGTAGGTGGGGAGGAGTGTTTGGTTTTGGGTTTGTTTCTCAGTATCCCAATCTATTTTAATTGGCAATAAATTCAATTCAATTTCCTCAAGTAAATTCTGTTTTGCCTGTGACAGTAAATCGTAAGTGATTCGTAAGTGATCTCCCTGTCTTTGTCTTGACCTATGAGCTTTTTCATCCTGTTTTCTCCCCCTGTCCTTTTGAGGGTGGGGAGTGAGAAAGCAGCTGGGTGGGCATCAGGCAGTCAGTCAAGGTCAACCCACCATACCATATCACTTGTATGACGACATAAGTGATTGTTACCCTGGACTTTCTAGAAATTTGCAGAATTTTCATGAGATGATAATGTATAATCTTTAAAATACAAACAGCTAAATGGGTTTATGTTATCTTTATTTTCTAATGTTTTGGTCTATGTTTTTGTTTTATAAGACTAAAAGCATTTCAATTATTTTCACTAATCATCATTACACTTTTACACCAGGAAATTACTCACTGTGAGAAGTTACTGTACTAATATCAGGCTAAATCCTTCTAGTTATACCTTTGTTGACTACTGATTATCATACTTAAATCATTGGGTTACAAAAGAAAAAAATGAAATCAGAAGTTGGTCTTTATCTCTTGATGTATATAAGCCAAGACTTAGGCTTATAGCAAGACTAACTGAAAATATATTTAAAAGAAATTGTGTTTCATTCATAGTATTCTCACTCAACTGGGAACCTGCTGATGAGTATTCCTGTCGTGGTTTAACCCCAGTTGGCAACTGAGCACCATGCAGCCGCTCGCTCACCCCCCCACCAGTGGGATGGGGAAGAGAATCGGAAGGGTAAAAGTGAGAAAACTCGTGGGTTGAGATAAAAACAGTTTAATAGGTAGAGCAACAGTCACGCACGTAAGTAAAGCAAAACAAAGGAATTAATTCACTACTTCCCATGGGCAGGCAGATGTTCAGCCATCTCCAGGAAAGCAGGGCTCCCTCACGCATAACAGTTACTTGGGAAGACAAACACCACCACTCCAAACGTCCCCCCCCTTCCTTCTTCTTCCCCCAGCTTTTATACTGAGCATGATGTCACATGGTATGGAATGTCACATGGTATGGAATATCCCATTGGCCAGTTTGGGTCAGCTGTCCTGGCTGTGCCCCCTCCCAGCTTCTTATGTCCCTCCAGCCTTCTCAGTTGGTAGAGCATGGGAAGTTTGAAAGTCCTTGACTAGTATAAACACTACCTAGCAACAACTAAAAACATCAATGTGTTATCAACATTGTTCTCACCCTAAATCCTAACCACAGCACTGTACCAGCTACTAGGAAGGAAATTAACTCTATCCCTGCTGAAACCAGGACAATTCCACATGCAATGACTAAAGAAAATTCACATAATCATGGTCAAGATCCCCCAAAAGAGTTTTTGTGAGAAACCATGTCTTTAAAGAACCAGCTGAGTCAATTGAGCTACTCAATCAACTTCTGACAATTTTTAAGGCTGTTTTATATTATAAAAATAAGCAGCTGTAAAGCTTTGAAAACACTAAACTAATACCAAAATAATCTGCTGTAACAAAGAAGTCTTATATGAAACAGATCCCTGCAAAGACATTTAAAAGAGAATCAGCAATAAATGCAAAATGCTGGATCATCCTTGCCTCCTTTATTAGTGAAAAAAAAATGTGTTGAATTGAATGTTGAAAGACACTTTTCTCATAATAGCATCCAGCCTCCGTTCAGCCCAGAGGTAGCTGCGGTCCTTGTCCTAAGGAAAATGCAGTTGTTGAAGTCTCCAACAGTTAGTGCACATTTTGGGGATGATGGGGATGATTACTGTCTGACAGTGCTTTGACAAGCACACTACTCATGCAAGGTTTCATAAAAATAATGATCTGTGCAACATGATAGTTTTACACAGGTGACAATTGTTTAATATATCAGGATGGTATGCAGAAGATGTATAGAATCATAGAATCATAGAATAGTTTGAGTTGGAAGGGATGTCTAAAGGTCATCTAGTCCAACACCCCTGCCATGGGCAGGGACACCTTCCACTAGGCCAGGTTGCTCAAAACCCCATCCAACCTGACCTTGAATATTTCCAGGGATGGTGCATCCACCACCTCTCTGGGCAACCTGTGCCAGTGTTTCACCACCCTCAGCATAAAAAATTTCTTCCTTATATCTATCTGAATCTACCTTCTTTTAGTTTAAAGCCATTCCCCCTTGTCCTGTCGCAACAGGCCCTCCTAAAAAGTTTGTCGCCATCTTTCTTATAAGCCCCCTTTAAGTACTGATAGGCTGCAATAAGGCCTCCCCGGAGCCTTCTCTTCTCTAGGCTGAACAACTCCAACTTTCTCAGACTTTCTTCATAGGAGAGGTGTTCCATCCCCCTGATCATTTTTGTGGCCCTCTTCTGGACCCGCTCCAACAGGTCCGTGTCTTTCTTCTGCTGAGGGCTCCAGAGCTGGACACAGTACTCCAGGTGGGGTCTCACCAGAGCAGAGGAGATGGGCAGAATCACCTCCCTCCACCTGCTGGCCATGCTTCTTTTGATGCAGCCCAGGATACAGTTGGCTTTCTGGTCTGAGAGGGAACGTTGCTGGCTCATGTCCAGTTTTTCATTCACCAGTACCCTCATTAATGTAAATTAAGTTAATTTAAGAAAGTTTTGTTTTAAAGCCTTCCAGAATAGAAAAAACTTATTTTTATTTTCATAGTCAAATGCCTAAAATTTGTACTTTAATGCATCTCAGCCTCATTTCTGTATATTTTTAATGTACTAAATCTTGATATTCCATTTTCTTTTCTGAGTAAAGTTAACTTTTGTTCTTAGGTTTATTTCAATTTTCTGTCACCCTCATTCCATTGTTCTGGCTCAGGCATTTGTTACTAAAGAGAAGCAGAACAATTTAGACAAAATAAGAACTTACCTAATGCATGGATACCTAAATGGAAATAATGAGCAAAATCTTACATTTCAGATTCTGGCTAATTGCTATGATAAATATGGGACAGACTATCACTTGTGTCCTTAACATCATTAATTAATTATGAATGACTCTGATATTGTAGGATCTAGTTGCGATATTTTAGATTCATAAAAAAGAATAAACTAATAAAGCTATTTTTCCACTTGTGAGTTGGTATCTTAGAATTTGAAACTGTAACAATGCTAACAGGCATTAAAAAAACCAAAGCAAAACAAAGCAAAACACACTTGCCATACTTTCTTTTCCCCATCAGTGATATTATCAAGCTGTTCTTATTTCACAGACAAAATGTTTCTTTACAAAAAACAAAACACAAAGAAACTTACAACTATATCTGTAGAACACAGTAAAAATAAAAATAATCCTCAGTGTATAGCTGAAAAACCTGTGCAGGGACAAATCCCATCCTGTACTCCCTTATCGCAAGGGTTTTAAGTGGAAGGTCTTAGGAAAAATTCTCAGACTACTCAAGCTCAGAAAGTATTATTCTATATACCTTGTGTATTGTCATAGTACCCTACATAAACACCATTAAATCAGTGGTTTCTTCCAGTTCTGTCTTCAATTGATTTTCATAAGGTCTCATCCTTTTCATAATTACTAATATCTTTCGGTTGTACCAGGCTAAATCAAATGCAAGCAAAAATGTAGGTTGTATCTGTTTTATTGTCACCTGTAACAACTGAAGATATTTTCTTGAAAATATACTAAGACTAATGGTTCAGGTGTTAGATCACTTCTCATCTACTGAGGCTATCCAGGGAGTAGAGCAACATCAGTGCTTATACTTTTGATCAGCTTATTCCAATGTGGTCTAGAAATACAGTATTATGCATAGATTCAGACTTTCATTGTTTGTTGCAGTGCATTAGAAAATCAATTTTTAGAGGAATGTTGTTGCTGTACTTTCTCTATTACTTCTGTTATCAGCAGCTTTCAATAATATTGACAATTCGTGCTGTCACTGCTCAGTGCTACACGCAATGAGGCCACTCCTGCTGAGAAAGACCTTCTGGTATCAGAGAGATGCTTAGTTCAAGCTGTAAGCATTGGCATTTTATATAAGCACAACTGATTGTACAAATAATTTCAGTGCCCAGAGAGTCAAAGAAAGGTCAGAGGAATCTCTGACCATTTAATGATGACTATTAATTTATTTGTTACAGACAAGCAAGACAGTTGTATGGTGATCGAATTAGTTGCTATATCATAGAAGATTACTAAGTCATTATGATATTTGGAAAAAAAATAAAAGGAGATAAAAATAGTTGAGTTTCTTCAATCTAAAACGGCAAAATATATTTGGAAGGGAAGAACAAGATGGCAAAGTAGTCAGTTTATTGAAATAACAGCACACAGATGTTCATTGAGGCCGTGCAGTCCTATTTTATATGCTCAAGAACAATAACAATGTTAGGTCAAGTGCTAAGGTAAGTTAGGTAAGATATGTTTTAATACTTGAGATCAGGAAACAAAACACCACTCATGTTATTGAAATGAAGACCATGGAAATTTAGGAGTTATTAGAGAGACACAAATTACAGACAGGAACTTTTTGAGCGACAGTTACAATCCCACCTTCATTCCTTAGTGTCTTTTGTGCTTGGTAATAACATGGAAAAGTCCCACGTCTTGAAAACAAACTTTTCTTTTCTTAAGATGAAAGAAAATTATCTTGGACCCAGCATTAAAAAATTGTGAGTTGTTGCCTTTACAAATTCTTTGCTACTGCAATAGAAATTCCTTTCTATAAGGTACAAGGATCTTGCACCAGTTATTGCTGTTTGATTGCCCAGGCTTTGTGATTAAGGCTTTTGGCTTGTTAGCTTCTCCCACCCAGCATTTATCTCTTCAAAGCGTTTTAGTCTTTTCAGACTCTAATTCACCCATTCTTCATCTGTGCTCAAACATCACTCAAGTACCCCACTACCTGTGACACTACTATGTCTCTCTGCCTCTGAAAGAAAGCTGACTGCAGATTTAGGTTATTGGCATACTTTTGGCATTGTGGTCCATAATACCTGCCCAATATTTCATAAGATTTCTATAGCCTAAGCTTTTCTACTCCAAATCCCCATGAAATAGAGGTAAAAAAGATAACCTACCAGTTTATTTGCATGTAGCTATTAATCCTAGCAGCTCACACATACAAGATTTAACAATAGTTACTTTTTTATAATGAATGGCATCATTGCAGGAAAAAAGGAAAACTAGGTTGGATTATATGAATCCTGTAGCAAATGCAGTAAAATGACTACATTTTCTTTTAAGTGATCCTTCTATATTAAGGCAGTATTTTTTTAGCAGTATTTTTTTCAGCATAGTTTTCCTTGAAACCAAAGTAATAAGGAGGTAAAATGAAATCAGTTACCACATTAAAGCTACTGATCCAGAAATCTTCACATGGATCCACATACAGAAATGACCACTGATGAACAAATCTCCATCTCTTTTATGTGGGGACTGAGAGACAATCATCTGAAGTACTGTGCCTCTCACCTTCAAACTTTCAGTGGACACTCTCCAAGGTCATGAACCTGTTGCACAGCATGGCAAGAGTCAGCTGCTACTCAATACAATTAACAAAAGTACAAATCTATTTGCATTTTCTTGCAATGATTCTCAGATCAGATAATTATGATGACTGAGTCCAAGGATGATAAAAGCTTATACTTTTTTCCTTAACAAAGTGTCTGGCATAGGCATGGACACTGTTCTATTTTCAATGAGGAGTGCTTAACTATAATGTGACCAAGACCATGTGTGTCACTTCAAAAATGAAAGCTACTTATGAGTCAGGAAGAGGGACAATGAAGCTCTTAGGTCTTCCCCCACCATTAAATCTATGAAGGATCCTAGGAAGGATGTACTATTTTCTTTAGTAAAATAAAACTTATATTTTGCTAAAAGCAATCACACTGAAAAATAAAAAAAAAATATTGCTTAATTCAACTGTATATATTTAACATTTGCCATCGTCTGCATGAAAAATTCAGCATTCTTACAAATAGAGAAAAGGTCACAGAAGGCTTTTTCAATTAAATTGCAATTCTTGGCAAATTAGAGTTTTCTTTGACTCATATGTTTTCAGGTAGACAGAAACCTCAAAACAGAAAGTAGTTTCAAAGTATTATTTGGGAAATTATGTGTATGTAATAGTATGCAAATGAGTGGTCTGGCTGATTTATCTTCACTTTCTGAGTCTTTTGAGATCCATGCCTTCCAATCTAAAAACTCAATCTGCTATGTGTGAGATCATTTGAGAACAGTAATGAATTACCTACAAAGGCAAAGCCTATCCTGAATATTCTCTATTCAATTCCCATAAAATTATCACTGCACAATGTGCATAGAAAAGAAAATTACTATTTTTTTTCTTTCCCTGGAATTTGGTTTGGACATAGCCTCAGGTTTGGCATAGTCACTGGAGATGTTGTATATCCTAATTCATAATAGGTAACAAATTCAGATCTGGTTCTCCTACTCTCAATGGAATTTCATGTTGAGAATGTAATTTAATTCTTCCTTTACAACTTTAGAAAAGGCAAAAATGCTGATCTACTAAAAAAGTCTAAGCTCTATAGCTTTATTCTCTTTTAGTGAAGGTAGCAATATTGTTGCTATCCCACATTTGAAATGAAAAAATTCTAAAAAATTAAAATGCATTAGACCATGCTGAAAATTGGTTTTCCTCCAAGAATATGGTTTTATTCCCCGTAGTTAAAATATAATTATCAAATAAAGCTGGGATTGTTGTTGCATTTGGGAATGGTATTTGCTATATTTATATTATCTCTGTAATTTTCAAAATGTTAATGTATGCCTACATTTGCAGATCGAGTTTATTATGTTTAAGTTAATTATGTTTCCAGTTCAGATATTTTACTTTTTGTTGAATTTTACTGTGATAGTTAATTATTCTATCAGTAGATGTGACCTTGCTCCTTAGCACAGAGGGGGATACATATTTATTCACAGAAACAGGCTTTTACATCCCAAATTAGATAATAAAAGTCTTGTTGCATTCTGACAGTACACATTACTACATTTTATCTTAGAAATGTGGCATTATCTCAGTAGTATCATGCAAATACCAAAGAAAAGAAATGGTTTTATAAAGCAGAAGGAAGGAAAAACCAGCAGGATACTGTGAAAGAGTTTCAGATTTTCTATTCTTCAGCAACTGTTTGATAAATTGGCTAGAAGATACAGATTATCACTAACTGCAAATACCAATGTAATAGCTGGCAGTACAGAATGCTAATTTTACTATCTTCAACTTTAACTTTTTTTTTTTTAAATTGTTTTAACTCAAGCATCCACAAAAATCTTGTGTTGGGTTAATTTGCATGTTGCATAATGTCTTTCAGTAACAATGATTAGTGAAGAAATTCTGACTTTGGACTTTTTTTCATTGTATTTGAGTGATGGAACTGTGAGAATATAAGTTTAGACTTTATGCGATGACACCTACGCTTTGTAGCATGCAATTTTTAAATAAATTAGTAGTATTGCAAATGAAAAAGATTCTATGAATCATTATAGTTTAAATGCGTTACTGAGCTATAATTAGTACATGGATGGGACAGTTATATATTACTTAAATTTTATGTCATGACATAATTGTTATACAAAATTAACTTTAATTATGTCATTAAGAACTCAGATACATAATGAGCAATGACAATATGGAGTCCTAATTAAAAATAAATAAATAAATAAAATGGGCATCACCCAGTTTTTACAAACCACATACCAACCCTTCTCTGGCTTTGGTCGATCAGTCTGTCAAGTCTTTCCATAAGAAGAGTCATATAAGCTGATTCCTCTGAATATCTTCTACTCCCAAATCTCTAACCTCTCTAATACAATTGTCAGGGATCAGAACCATTCTCCTCACTGCATTAATTAATGTGTAAAGGGAATGATGAGGGGACTGGTTAAGTATCAAAACGAAGGATTATATACAGATGTGAACACTGGCAGTAATCTGCAAAAAAAACCCAACAAAACAACATCCATTGAAATGTTTTCATTTTTGTTCAGCCTCTGTTCACTCCTGCAAATCTAAGTTTGTTGGATAGATAGTGTAGCAATGGAAAACGACTCCATGGCAGGTAAGAGAGCGTAAAGGCATTGGAGAGATGGCAGAGACACAAAGGCTTCTAGAAGCAACCCACTAGGGTTCTACACAATCAAATAACTTGGTTCCTTGTCAGTTCACAAGTTCTGCTGCCTAACTTTCATGTTTAGCTTATTTCCAAGTATTATTCTGGAATAAACCATACAGTTTGCTTTGAGACAAAACCCAGGTGAAGTTCTAAAGATTGCTTGCCCCAGATACCCCTCCTTTTCAGCCATAAGGAGGAGGCTGTACCAGTTTTCTCCCTCTCTGTGATGAATCTACATGATCCTATATACAACCTCAGAAAGACTTGCATCTCAAATATCTCTCTGTGTAAGGGTGTGTGCTGTCATCCACATCCCAAGAAACACATATTTTCAGTATTTGCTACAAAATATGTCTCTGGGAGTTGAGATATAGTCCTTCTCCCATTATGTTAGCAACTATGAGGTTTAAAAACACTTAATCGTGTACCATAATGAGCCAAGGTGACTCCATGTTTGACTCTTGGTTTGACCTCTGCACAAACTCATATAGAAGAAGTAGATATCTGACCTATGCCTGACTGCATTTTGCAATAAGAACTAAATGGAACTGGCAGTGGAAACTCATTCCACTGTTTCTTCTGCTTCTTTTCCCCCTATTCTCTATCCAGGCTTCCCAATCCTCTCCAGCAAATAATATTTTCAATCAAATCTAATTTCTAAACTGTTTTAGAAGTGAGGTGGACATGCTGCAACTCATAGCTGGTGACAGATATACCGCTGTGAGAAGACTGGGACAAGCCCAGTCTTATCACTGTGGGAGGGTAACACCCAACTATCCATGAAGAGGACCCTTTGGACTAAACAGAGGTGCTTGTATATGTAATGAACTAGTGTGCGCTGTTTATCAGGTCCCTTCATCTGAATTATTTTTGCTCAAGATCAGTTGCTGTAGTCCTTCACACAGAAAAGGAAATAAGTATTTGGTGAAAGTAAAACAAGTGACAGTGCAAAATTAATAGTTTTTAATCCTGAAAGACTGCACTTGTTCTCTCAAGCATTGCTTAATTTACATATCAAAAAGTGTTTTTGAAAGATAAGAAATATTCCAGGAAAAAAAAAAAGTAACTTCTTTGAGATTGTGAAAATAGTATGTCAGTTATTATGATGTTAACTGACAGTTAAAACCACATTTAATCAGAAGTAGAGATTGTCAACTTCTTCCCATGGATGAACCTATTTTGCATTCATTTTTAATGATTATTCAAACAGAATGTAGTATTATATAATATAAATTTAGCATCTATCTGTCTATTAAATTCTATTGGACATAAACTGTGAGGTTTTCATATCACATAATTTTCATCATGAGCAGTGTGACATCTATACCTAGGTCACAGGGTCTAGTTTTGGACATTTGTTTCACCATAAAGTGAATTGTACCTAGTAATTATCTGTTTCTCTCAGTAGATTATAAAGAAAGTTTAAATTGCCTATTAATTGGTAAATATACCTATTTTAGGGTAAAAGAATCTTACCCAGCATGTCTGAACCTTCTAATGTCTATGTCTTAGATACTCAGGAGTCTGCTTCCAGCCAGGACTGTATTGTTGCAGACAGGACTGAGACTATGAGTTCTCCAATTTAGGGAAT
>NW_008823960.1:375823-397623 GCF_000699105.1 Pygoscelis adeliae | reverse complement strand
AAGAGAGAAAAGAAAAGAAAAGAAAAAAGAAAAGAAAAGAAAAGAAAAGAAAAGAAAAGAAAAGAAAAGAAAAGAAAAGAAAAGAAAAGAAAAGAAAAGAAAAAAAAGAAAGAAAAAAAAAGCTGCAAAGTGAACTTTCTTATGGCTCCCTTGCAATTTTAAAATGGCACACAAAAAAATAAAGAATATTGATGGTTCCAACTAGGATATCATCTCATGCTCAGAAACATCAACAGTCTTTTTTTTAAGTCATTAGGATAATATAAACAAAAGTTCATTCACAGTTTCATTATAAATACTTATTACAAAAATAATTGCTAGATGTAATAATATTCTTACATTATCTTATCACAAAATGACTTACAAACATATTAAGACCTTTTAATGGATGATAATAAGAAACACTGATAAAGCAGTATGCATACTTTCTTAAAACAGTATATGTGCCTGCTATACTTAATGTATGACTTTAAGTTATGAAGTGTACTATAGAGTGCCATATAATTTGATAAATATAAAGAATTATGTACACAAAACTGCACATACAGTATAAGTAATTTCCCTGAGGAGACTGGTGACATAATAATAAACCTCAAGAACTCAGCTCAAATGATTTGTTAATGTCACAAGTAAACCCAAATGGAATTACAGTTTCTTATGTACACTACAAGTGTATGCAATTTTTATAAAATAAAGTAAAAGAAATAATTCTTTCTGATCAACACTATTAGTTTAAAAATAAATGTAAGCAATATTTTCTCCATGCCATTCCCTCAAACTGCTCTCTTTTCTTCTCTTCTTCTCCAGTTGACTTTTGTCACTTTCTCATTCCACTGTTTCTTCTGCTTCTTTTCTCCCTATTCTCTATCCATGCTTCTCAATCCTCTCCAGCAAATAATATTTTCAATCAAATCCACTTATTGCCATGAATTTCCCTAGGGGAGGACATGAGTCAATAGCAGATTAATGTTATTCAGAACATTCAGTGAGCTACTAATAAAACTATTGAATACTCACAAGAGAGAGACATTTCTTTGCAGAAGGAAACACGTTTAAGAATATTTTCTAGAGACCTACCTAGGATAATCCCCACACAAGAAAAAAGAATTTAGTAATTCTCTATGGTACTGCTTCCCTTTCCATCAATTATTTCTTATATAAGACCTTTAAAGATGAGAACAGGTTTCCCTTCTTCTCTCTACCTCCCAGAACCCACAGTTTAATGTTTCCTTCCCTAACAGAAAACCAGCCGCTACTTTAGATTTTTAAGGGAATAAGCTCAGAAGTCACTCTAAACAGGCTATTTTCCCTCTCACAATCCATAATACCAGGAAACATCACTCCTGAAACAAGTATTCAATATTTGATTATTTGCCCTAAGTTAGGGAGCAAATGTACTGTGCTGTGTTTGAAATGAAATGCTCTTTGTTACTGAAATATTTTTACTGCCTACAATATTTTATTATTTAAATTTCAACCATCTGTTCGAATCAGAATGTAATGTAGAACATCACCTCTGGCATATATATATTATAATAATCTTCTAAAAGAGTAAAATTGAAACATGAAAAAATCCTTATGCACTAAACCTAAACTCTTACTGTACTAATCATATAATAAACATGTATGATGGATAGGTCCTCTTTACAGTCCTTTTTCCTTAAATCTTATAAAACTTACTGAATCTCAGATAAAATGTTCTGCTTTTTCAAAGACAAAAACCAAAATGTATGTTTCAAATACATCTTGAGTACCATATGCAGTTCTTCAGGTTTCAACCAGGATGTAGTAGAGCTAGAGATGGTAGAAAAAAAACACCTGAAAAGATCAATTAGATGGAGTTTCTGACTTATGAAATGATACTAAAATGTCTAGGACTCATCAGTTTGGAAAGAAGATGACTGAGAGGAGGCAGGACTGAAGTTTACAGAATCATGAAGGTAGAGGTTAAGATGAGTATAAAGCTATTATTCATGAAATCTTGCAGTGCTAAACCTCTGAGGACATTTGATGAAAGGAGGACAAAATAAATTTCAAACACACAGAAGAAATCTCTTATACAGCAGATAGTAGCGAACTTCTGGAACTTTCCTTGCCGCAGGAATTTTTGGTGCTAGATAACATCATCAGGTTCAGAAAGGGATTAAACAAACTCATGGCCAACAGGTTCCTAAACAGAAAGACAGAGATCTGCTCTCTAATATCCATACTACAACAGCTGTGAATGCTCGGGGGAAGAACAAGGGGAAGAACAGCAGGAGGTGGTCAGGTTCGCGTGCTCTACCTAAGCAGTGTCACCTACTCCAACCACCAGGGACAGAAAGTTGGGGTGGATTGTTTCTTTGTCTGATCCAGGCACGGATGAGCAGGACATGTTTTATGTTTCTGTGTAGTGTCTCAAAGCATTTTTTCTCATTTTATCAAGATACATGTAAACTTCAAAAGCAACTTAAAATGTGATACAACTTTACCATTCTCTCTTAAGAAAATCTAGGAGGAAAAAAGTAAGTCATGGCCACTGTGGAAGAGACTTCCCCCCCCCCCGCCCCTTTCTTTCAGTTTAGACAAGGAAGATTGACCAGAACAATAACAAACAGTGGCAGGTAAAGTCCAGCTTAGCTGAGGTAGTCCTATACTGGAGGTTTTCTGTTGCAGACGGAGTATCAGAAAACCATACAATGAAAAGCTCTAACTGAGCTCTGACTGAGAATTTTTATTAGGTTCAATCGCAAACCTTAACCTGTCTGGGAATGCTACATATTTTTAGTTCTTAGTAAGGAGGTTCATCTTGGACAAAAATTATTTCTTTCTTTATTTTCAGAGATCTCTGAACTATTACTTTTTTTCAAGACAGTTTAAGATACATCCCTGGAATGAAAAATTAAAGTTGCAATTATTATTGGCCAAAAAAAGTTTTAAGGTATGGAAAATGGGATTCTGTCATGGGAAATATTAAACAAACATCTATTCATGCAACACCAGACCCTTTAAGAGGCTTGTGGATACTATAAGCATTCTTAAAGATTCAGCAGTTTTTTATAGGCATTTCAACATTATGAAAACTCTATTTAACAAAAAGTAAAAGAATACAATTGTCTTTTTCTCACACTGAATTAAAAAAAAAAAAAAAAGCAGTCTTGAATGAATACCACAAAGACAAAATAAAATGTATGTATGGATAATTGAAGTATTTAAAAATAAAGTAATACAGGTAGAAGTCCAAGAAAAAAAAATGAGAAATCACACTGAAAAAGTTATTGTCCTCTAAGATTGTAAATGAAGATCTAAGCTGAATCCCTTTAAAAGAATGGTTTCCAAGAAATCCATCTGAGTCTACATCACGACATTGAAGAGGACTAATGCAACAAATAAAATAGACAGAGAGTGCAATAATTACTTAGTTATTCTAGATAATAAAAATCAGAATTGTTCTGGAAACTGTACTTACTTTTCTAGTTATAGAAATTATAAAGAATTTACATTTTATATAACCTACATGGTGTACTAAAATATACATTCAAAAGTGTAAAAAATTGTAATAAATTGTGCTTGTAAATCTCCAAACACACACACATATCTTGTATTGCATTTTAAAAACAAGGCATTTATTTGCAAAATATAATATTTAATAGGGAGCATTTTTATTCCTTTAAAATTAGGAAGTAATGCACTGTATTTTGTCAGAAAACTAACTACATAGACAACATACTTTTCTTTAACTGTTTTTCAGTCCATTTATCCAAAATAATAGAGCCCTAAAATTACAAATATTTTCATTTCTATGTTATAAAAGCAAAGTGTTTCCCATCCAATTTATTATTTATTTTTGAGCAAATTATTGCAAGTGGTCTGCATTGTATGTTTATTGATAATATTGTCATCTTTGAGGCCTGTTATTTAAGAAAACCAAGAACTGGATTGAAATAAAATCTTGAGTACAGAAAAATACCTCTAAATCTAATATATCTGACAAAATATTGTATGCTACCTCGTGTAGAAGAACTAATAAAATGTTGTCAACTTAAATATTACTTTTTGACAGTTTTCAGCTTTTTTTCAATTCATGATAAAACATAGCAAGGAAGCATGGATTTTTTTTTTTTTTCTTTCTGTTTTGTACTAATGTAATTTACTTGAATGATCATTCAGAAAATATTTGACTTTTTTTTAAAAAAAGGCTTACAGCAAAATGAGCTCAGCGAAATTAATTTATGAATAAACATAATGACATTTATTTATGCATTTATTTCTTATATTCTTCTAAATTAATGTAGAGCAAACTCCAAGAACCATGTACATTTTTGTGAGAAAATAGTATCTTTTTAACTTTGAAACTAATGTAGTTCTTCCAAATAGCTTAACAGCCCAGTGCAGTCTCACAAAAAATATGTTTTTCTAGCTTTTACCCATTCTGGTCTGCTGGAAACCTTTTTCATAGATTGTTGGTGCTTGGAAATTCTTACTGGAGCTATGACTAGAGGCACAGTGCAGCTAAATGGTTTGTTTTTTTTTGCTTATTCTCATTCTGTTGTTTAGAATATGAAAAGGCATTTTCCATCTTCTACTTCTGTTTTATTCATGCAGCTAATATGTGTGGGTCTAAATGTATGCAGGTAAATGGAGGGACTCATTTAATATCACATAAATATCTCTGTGATTGTTCTGACGTTGGTTAAATGACAGTATTTGTCATGTGATTTGTAAGTACAAACTACTGAGCCACCAGTAGACAAAAAGCAAAAAAGATTTTTTGAAAGAAAAAACATTTTAAAACTTCTTCTTTTAGAGACTGAAAATTTGAAAAAACAACAATGAAAGCATATTCTCATATTTGTTATTTCTTGCTAGTTTTCTTCAAACTGGGGGGTGGGTGGAAAGCAGAATAATTTAAATTGCTCTGGAAGCAAATGCATGAGTTTTGGGTTTTTTTTTTTTTTTTTTTGTTATAAAATCCACCAGAGAGTATCTTCTTTAAAATTCAGTTCATCTTCTTGAGTGCTAGTGTTTGTTTTGGGAGCTCTACATTATTGGATTGTATAGTATATGTTTGGAGCTATACATCTCCCTATCTCCCCAGCGTATTCACATCTGAAGAGTCCATGCATGAACTATTCTACCTAAAGGCATATACAACATTCACCTCAACTGGCCTTTTAAGTGAATGTCAGAGTAGAGGAATATGATTCAGGGATGCACAGACCACTTTTTTTTTGGTAACCTGTTAGCTGCTTTGACAGAGCTAGACGAGACCATCTTGAAGAAGAAAAAATGAGATCTTCAGAATATAAAAGTTTTTTTATTTTTAAGTCAGCACTTGAATAATATCTTGACCAAGGACAAAGAAGGTCAAATGTAAAGAAATCAATTTAATCAAGCTACAGTATTATTCATTTAAGTTATTTGGGAAAGGTCTAAAATTATTTTGTAAAATACAGGTCATTATTTTGTCTAAAATCATTCCACCTGGGAAAGTGCTAACATCAGTTCCCTTTTCTCCACTGTTGGTCTCTGGCCTAAGACTCATATATATCCATTCTCCCATTAAACTAGTAAATAAGAAGGGGAGAGATTTTTTTCCCCTCACTTATTCCCCAGTTTTTGATATATAAGCTTAATAATCTCTAGAATCAATGTCCTACCACATTCCATTCTCCAGTGGAACTTCAAATTATGAGATTTTTATTATATCTGAGTCATTTTGTGTATCTTGCAAAGCAATTCACAGGGCTGCTAAAATGATAAATCTAAGCAGCCCAATCCACTCATGGACAAATTTTATTTTCTATTATAAATATTTTTATGTGTAAATTTATATGTACAAATGTTTACAAACACACACAACTATGTAAAATTAAGCAGTAATATGTAGTCCCCACTGACAAGCTACTACCATTCCATTGACCAGATATCCTTGTAATATCAGGAGGGTAGAGCTCATATCCTCCAAATCTGAGGATGCAGATCTTTTAAATTCAATCTATTTGCAGTTTGTTCTCAGTTTCCTTGTCTGGTTGCCTTATAAGGTTTTCTGTTCCTTGTTCGAGGCTGGTACCTTCTGTTCGTCTCTCTTGAATGACTCGATGTGAAATAGGGCAGTATGTTGATACAGTGGTTTTTGTTGGTTTGTTGGTTGATTTTTTTTTTAATTGAAAAGGAACATGTTTATTTGGATGAAATGAGAGATGATATGGTAATAAAAATGACACAAAAGTTAATATTAATATTGTCATCAAATTTGGTAACATCAAAGAAAGAGTAGAATCTTCATTCCTTTTTAATTTTTGTTATTTTATTCTTCTGAAAATTTTGTTATATAATTTGATTATACTTAGTTGCCTGGAAATTCAGTCAGATTTCATTTAAATGCTGTTTTATATTATTTCTATGGTATTATTCTTCTTGCAGGAATATGCAGCATGCATTCAATTCACAATTTTAAAAAACTGATAAGTGATTTCCAAAAGTATTTTGATTCATACATATGTGCTTATACATTAGAACCAACAGAAGATTAATCCATGCAATATATTAAGTTGTGTCAACTTAGAAACTCCTGACCTACTCAGCATAGATAAGGAAGGTGAAAGAAATCACTATGCCTAAAGCACTTTGAGAAGTGAATCAATCTTCTCAAATCCCCAAGTAGACTAGCACAGTCACTATGTCTAACCAGAAAATTGATCCTATGCAAAGATGAAATGAGCGTCTGATTGACAGGAAAGGGTTTATACAGCTTCTCAAATGTCCTCAAGAAACAAAGGCTAATGTGCAGATTTTTTTCAAGGCTGCCTTTCCCAAATGATAGCAAGGGAAGGGAAATCCATAAAAGCACCAATACCCCTGCTGTAGTTCTAAACAGAGTCATGACTTCGTCCATCGTAGATGCCTCAATGCCAGATAATAATTCATCATGGAGGAGCACTAGCTATTATGTAGTATGTACTCCAATTTGAAAAACCGGCTCTAAGTGCCAGTCTACTGCTGACTTTTGTAAGACTTGTCTCAGAATGAGTTCATAATGAGTAATACTGAGAGAAGCAAATGTTAGCATCACAGATTTTGTGGATAAATATGATCCAGTTTTATAACTGTTTGCCCACTTTTCAAATTTTGGATATGAAAAACAAATATGTAAATATCAGTTGTGGTTGGCAATAACAGTAATTTAAACAGTCAGAGAAAATACTGGAACTTTATAAATAAATATATATTTTTAATGAGAACGTCCAGTTTCAATGTGTTTTTTAAATGTTTCTTGGGTCAAGAATAGAATGTCTGAGTTATTTTTGTGACTGTCTTCTCAGTGTTTAGGCCTGGACACCACCATTAAAAAAAAAATGGTTTAGTCTCTGGGCTGTGAAGTATGCTCAGGTAAATGAGTGTGCCTGTCTGTCTCTGATGTTCTGTGCAAAGTATATATGTCACTTTCCTATGACTAAAGCAAACCATGATCTATGCAGTACAGAACAATTTAGACCCTATTTGGCATTACAAACAATGTGTCCAAGAAAACTGGCATACTTTCTAGCACCAGTTAAGAGGTTAAAACTGCATCTTACTTCAGTAGTGACAGGTACTTTGTGCATATTTAGCTGTAGTAATCCCATGATATTTGAATAATTAGTATATTGAACTATTTGTTTCATAGCAGCAGAGATAATAATGGGGCCCATAACCAGGAATACTATGAAGATTTTCCTCTTGCTAACTTAAAACTTTAAAATGTAAAAATCACATTAATATAGATGTTGTTTTGTTAGGTTAGTATTACATTATTGAGAGCCATAGAAACTAAACATTTTCTTCAAGTTGTTTAATGAGTCAGGATAGAATTTAAACACATGTCCTAGACTGGAGCCACTCTTCTCTATAATGGACTGGCAGATGGCAAGCTGCTCCACTGACAATGACTGAAATGCATTTTAAAATTTTTGGTAGATGTTTAAATGCATGTCTCTATCTGGATAAATTCACCATGGTTATTAATTATCATTCTTTTACATACAGTACTTGTAGCTGTGAGATCCAAGGATTTTGGCCAGACCCTGTCTGTAAGTAAAAGCAATATCTTATATAAGGCCTAATAGTACAGCTAGAAAGAAGTAGCTAAGACTTCAGGAAGGCAAGATCTTCTTCAGAACTATGGAAATAAATTACCTTCCTAAGGCCTACAAAAAGGTATTAGCCTTTATGTACAAACTTGCTTCTAAATACTCTAACAGGATGCAGTTTTAAACTTTATTATCAGCCTTGCAGACTCCAGTAGCATCCTTTCTGCCTCTTGAATCATGTAATGTCCCATACAGACTGTGCTTTCACTTATTTCTGATAACATAATATATTCTACATAATCCTGTTATTACTGCTTGCTGTGTCATATCAGCTAGGATTCTTCACTGCATATATCAAGTATTACTCAATTTCATGACAAGCAATACAGCTTTCTGCTTTTCTGTTTTGTTTTTAATTTGTTAAGAATTGTGATATAGGTCCACAATCTCATCTGATCCACCATTTAAAAATGAAATGCTGTGGATTTCTATCCTTCAAAAAAGGTTTTATAATGGATATATATGGTTCTAAACTTCCACATTTTTAACTAATTAGAACATTTTACCAAGGTAAACTACTATTTAGATGTTTTTCAATTAATTGTAAACACATGACTACTGAGAGGCTTGGGGGGTTTTTTTTGTTTGTTTTTTGTTCATTTTGGTTTGTTGAGCTTTTTTTACTTTTTATTCCTTTTTCTTCTCTGTATGTTTTGACTGCTTTGGGATTCTCAACACAATACTATACAGACACATTTGAGCTCAGTGGCTGTTTCAGAAACTCCTACAGACAAATTCAGATTTGAATGCAACTCTCTGGGCACCAGATGCATAATTTAACAATCAGATTTTGTATTTGCTGCAGCATGACCTTGACATCTGTGTGCATAAAATTTGTCACATTTTGCACATATTTTAATACCTAGCAGTAGACACTTATATGAATTTAACATTGAAATCTATGTAGCCATCTCCATTTTTTACTTTTATGCATATTAATGACTATTCACTACAAGTATTTTTATTATGGTCAATAATCAAAATCATAGATATTTGTCTAATGTATGCTAGATTTTTTTTCCCCAATAGAATTTAGTGTTTATTGTCAGTTAGAGTCATCCAGAGTTGTCCTTACCTTACGTGAGTATATTTTCCTTAAGGTTTTCTTTTCAAGTAGAGGTAATATGTGCAGTTTAAACATTTGTGTGTGGATTACTTTTGTTTTGTTTTCCTCCTTTCACCTGAAGAAATCTCCACAAGATGTACTTGACTTTAGGATGACAAAGTGCAACTTGTAGTAGATCTTACTTAAACCCAGGATTCACAAGAAGTAAGTGAGGACAGAACAGAGACCAAAGTCTTAATCTACAAAGCAGAAATCTAGCTCGCTTGACATGCAGTATCCTACTTGGATGTCAACAGATGATTTCAAAATGTAGCAAAGGTTGAATTTCTTTGACATTTGAAGCGCAATAGTCTTTAACATCTGTTGTCCCCTGATGTGTGCTTGACAGCTCATTTCAGCGAGGGATACACAACATCGTATAGGCACTTTTTCCCAGCTTGTATAGCTGGGAATAACCTGGCCCACAAAGAAGAATACCTTTTAAAGTATTTGGATACACCATCATATTTTCTAGATTTTTTCAATTGTTTCAGCAACTTCTAACATTTACAATTAGAGGTCTAATTGGCTACAGAAAAAAAAAAAATTGTTTACACAATAGCATGCTCTTTTCCATTGCTCCAAAACAGTTGAACTAAATACTGATTTTCTTGTATAAATCTCAAACATTTACAAGCAAATTTCTTCAGCAGTAACATTGATGGAAGTAAATAATTCTGACAGAAAATAGTTTTAATATACCATCTATTGAACCATGTTTTTAATTCTATCCTATTGTTGCTGTTAATTTATCTTTTTTTCCTTCTTTTCATAAAATAAAAGTGAGAATCCAAGTAAAAGGGGATACATAGAAGCTTTTGATATCTTGTCAACATAGCAAATTAAATTTGTTAAAATGCGTATTTTAACTGTGAACATTTTTTTTTTTTTAGGTGCAAGCAACAACCAATGCAATTACTTAAGACAATTTTAATAAGATGGAGATATATTGAATTCATGACTTCGCTCCCTACTTCCTTTTCATTGCCAAAAATAAAGGCTCTCATTGCCCAAGGGGAGTTGGGTCAGTGAGTTGAGATAAATGGCAGAACACTACGACATATTAATGAAATTCTGCAAGAAATGTATCCCAAATGTGAGATACCCGTTTTCTTTGTTAAATGATGAGAGCCCTCCCCCATGTAGGGTGTTACTTTGTGGTCACCTTCAGCTGATCTAAGACTGCTCTGCCATTTCCTGTCATCTCCACGTAGTGACGCAACTGAAAATTCCCCATGGTGGATGGGAAGTGATGGTTTCTATTTTGTTTTCCAGACAATCAAGAATAAAAGAAATAGGAAAAATGATTAGCAGATGTTACTTTCCACTACTACCCTGACCTGCAGTATCATCAAATTCCTTTCATCAGCTTCCCTTTTCAGAAGAATAATTGTTATTCAATTTGGCTAAATTAACTGATTTTTATGACTACTATTATTTATATTTTTCAGTGACCCTTCTCTACAATGATTGGTGACTTTTTACAGAAGAAGCTGAACAAACACAGCTGACATAGGAACCCTACCAGGTGAACAAGTATTTCTGGGTTTTTTAGATATAAAGTTCTTACAAAAACATCAAGTCTATAAAAAATAATTCCAGAGTCTCTTTGTTCAACTCTAGAATGAACACTTAATGCACTAAACTTATTTACTTCAAGGCAAATTCATTGAAGAATTTTCATAAGAAATTGGCCATGTCCCCTATAGGTCTTTTGTCATACCTCTCAGTCCTGTGTCATTTGTCTTAGTCACCCTGGGTCATTTCAGATGGCACTAAACATCAGTGTGAGGATAACTAAATTAAGCCAAAAGTACAACCAATGGACTCTAAAAGTTGATGCATCTTACTGACAAGTGATTAAATTCAATGGACACCTATTAAATTCAAGGGATACCCAGTGAGACAAGATGCATGAGCAACCTTCCACCCTTAACCATTATGTGATTTTGAGAACACAGTGATAACTGCTGTATTTAGATTATATTGTGTCCTGAAATACATGACCTTACAGCTCTCTCAATTCTGATGCTGATTAAGGTCCCCTGGCCTGTTTGATTTATTAGTAGAGATATAGCCCAAAGAACCTATAAGTTCAAGCAGTCTGTAGAATTTTGTGGCACTGAATGTGTACAGAATAACTCCACATTATGTGTGCAATAGATGAAACCTGTTCAGCATCTATTGCCTGCTGATGGTAGACACCCATTCAATGTTAAGAGCTGGGGCTTTGGCAGTGCAGGCCCATGAATTAAGACAAAATTGCTACTTGTGCTGACTGACATGCATGATCATTTTGTTAGTGCATCACTTTTTTAAAAAAATCTGATCTCTGCAACCAGTCTTTGTCATAAAACATAATATAAACATTTACTTTTATCTGTATGGAAGAAAAAAATGTTATCCAAACACTGTCAGCTTTAATCCATGACTTTCTACTGTCTGCCATTGAACACACTGAATAAATATCTAGTTCCTATGCAGATACCTTAGCAAATTTTAAAATCTCAGCTCTTAAATTCCCTCAGAGAGATTTTTACAAATAAATACAAGACTTTTACTTTGTCATATCAGGCTTGCTTAGCTTTATTATTATCACATATAATCTTCAGGCATGTAATAAATCAGTTGTGCTGTCTTTGAGCTCATTGTATCCATGTCAGAGTTTCTACCCTCAGGCTTTCAATCCTAGCTTATGCAGTTTTTTTTACATGGATGAATAAAGTTCATTAACTGATGCATTGTGTATTCCTCAATTTCCAAATCATTCCTTTTCTATAAACTATGTTTTTAATGTTCAGGGTTTTTAAATATGAATATCACAAAACTGTAAGTAAAATTTTGAGTCCATTTTACTAATCCCTTATTTTTTTCAGGATAATACTCCTGCAAATTGTAGCAAAATAATCTTTAGATGGTAAAGAGCCTTAAAAATAGGAAACAGCTCCTCCATTAATTAAATATTTAAATATTGATGAGTCAGGACTGTTTATTTTTTATTAAGTATTTGAATATTTTTGATAAGGAGCTACAAATCAACAAACATTAACTACAAGATTAACTTAAAACATGTAAAAAAACCCTTGATATTAAAGAACTTAGACCATTAAATGGCAAACAAAACCAGTGTAGTTTGGAAACTGATAGCTCTTGCTCGTGTGCTGTTCTGCTTCTGCTGAAGACCAGTATTCCTACAGAGGTAGGAAATATTCCTATGTGGATTTGCTGTTTGTGCCTCACCTATCTCCCATGTTGAATCACCTTAAGTGATTGGGAGTATTCAGGGAAGAAATGTTTCCTCTGCAAACTTCCCACAAACTTCTAATCTCTCTTTTCTAAAGAACTTTTTCACTGCACACATTTATTCTAGCCTTCTGGGAGTCTATGGGGCTGATTTTCTCCCTAATGTATCCCTTTCCACACCAGTCTTAGAATTATAGAATGTTCCTATATTTTAATAGGAATGTGGTCAATTTGTAGTAAATGTCACTACATCAAAATAATGCGTTGTCTGACTCAAGTAATTTATCAAAGAGACAAGAGCTTTTAGTATTTCTAAATGTGAATTAAAAATGCCATCACCAATTGGCAGCAGGGATATAATACAATGAATCACATCACACATCTGATAGATACATTCAGAGTTGTTTGAAATTGCCAAACGGTTTCGATCACAAACATAACAATGGTCTCCTGTGACAAGACTTTAGACAATTTAAGCTTGTATGTCTTGCCATTATCTCTTAGTACCTAACTCTTGAATATAAGAAGTGAAATGAAGGAAATTCTTTTAATGCACGTTTCTAATATGACAGGATGTGCCTTCTCTGACATGCTCATCTCTTTATCCAAGTAGATTTCTCAGAAAAGTTGACAAGGTTTAATCTATTAAACTATTTTTTTAAAGTATTTAATTATTAAAACCAAGTTTCCAGTTTGTTCTTGTCCTTTTTAATTTAACAATAAAAGTAGCTTTTTTTGTTTGTTTGTTTAAACTGTATTACACTTGATTTTCAGAAAACCTTGTAGGTTTTCCTGAGATTTTGTGAATAAAAAAAGTAAAATATTACCTTCTTCCTTCAAAGATTAAGGATAATGTGGAAGTGATACCACCTCTCTATCAACATAGAATTATTTCATATCTTAAAGTATGAACAGAAAAATTACCCATAAGATTTTTTTCTTTTTTTCTTTAAAAGAAAGGGGAAAAATTATAGTCCACTAAACCAGCCTATAGTGCATTGGTTGCAGTCAAAACTACCTTCTGTCTTTGATAAGTAAATGACTGAGAAAAAAGCTGAGCTCAAAGGTATGCACAGAACTAGTAAAACCAATAGAGAAATTAATCTGGTTGTAGGTTAGATGTTTAGAAAATGCTTACCTGTGTTTCACGTAGAGTAGATGACTAACGCAGGTCTACTGGCCTATGTGGTCCAAGATTAGATAAAGTTTAACTATCTGAAGTTAGTTGATATGATCTTGTTTTACACACCTAAATGTAAAGACTGCTAGCTGTAGTTTACTCATGAAGTTAGTTATGAGGGAAGAAACAGAATGTCTGAGATAATTAATGCCTACCCCTGTACAACACACAATTTTAAATCAAAAACAGCAACCTGAACAGCACTAAAATGCCATTACTAAAGAAAGGAAACACAGAGACAAAGCAGACACAGCCAACAATACTCCTGACAGGCCGTGGCCAATGACACATTCTCCATATAATAAATTGCCCTTTTCCAGTTTTATTATTTACAAACTTCAGGGAATAAACCAGACGACAGAATAAAACTTAAGAATCCAAAATGGTAAAATTGGCTGGTATCCTGGTTTCGGCAGGGACAGAGTTAATTTCCTTCCTAGTAGCTGGTACAGTGCTGTGTTTTGGATTTAGGATGAGAACAATGTTGATAACACACTGATGTTTTAGTTGTTGCTAGGTAGTGCTTACGCTAGCCAAGGACTTTTCAGCTTCCCATGCTCTACCGACTGAGAAGGCTGCAAGTGCACAAGAAGCTGGGAGGGGGCACAGCCAAACTGGCCAAAGAGACATTGCATACCATGTGACGTCATGCTCAGTACATAAACTGGGGAAAGCTGGCCAGGGGGGGCCGCTGCTCGGGGACTGGCTGGGCATCGGTTGGCGGGGGGGGAGCAATTGTACTGTGCATCACTTGCTTTGTGTATTATCATTATTATTATTATTATTGCATTAATATTATTATTTTATTTCAATTATTAAACTGTTTTTGTCTCAACCCACGAGTTTTTCTCACTTGTGCTCTTCCAATTCTCTCCCCCAACCCGGGGGGGGGGGGGGGGTGGGGTGGGGTGGTGGAGTGAGCAAAAGGCTGTGTGGTACTCAGTTGCTGACTGAGGTTAAACTACGACAGCTTGAACTCCTATTTGAAAGCTATGCCACTGCCATCCTCCATCATTGAAATATATTCTTGTTTCTTATTCACTTCTCATGCCCTGAACAGTAGTCAGTGAAACTAACTTGAAAAATCAGTGACACTACAACCATAGCCATAGTGGTATCTCTGAGTGTTTCCACTGGATTTTGAACTAGTCTTAAAACATAGCTTGACTGCAGGAGTAGAAAAGAGTTTTATAAACAAATTACATTATTACTGCCAAAATGGAGCACATAGTCTAGTCTGTGGATGAAGCATTTAGTCTGTCACCAGTCTTTTAATTACCTCCATATGAGGGAGGGTAGTGCTTAGAACTACCACATCAGAAAACTAGCACATCAGTATTATCATAAAATTCCAGAATGTCTTTCTAAGTAGAACAATTACAAATCACAATAGTCACAGGAATTATTTAAAAAATACAAATATATTTAAATCATTAATATTTATAATATCTAAAATATGGTTTTGAACTATTTTCCTGTAGTCTGACTTAAGTAGTGCTAATCTATTCGATCTCTTCATGATGATTTTTTATGTAAAAATAACTCTTCCTAAGCTTCCCCCCCCCCCCCCCCCACAAAAGGAGTTGTATGATGTAAAAAAAAAAAGGAAGTGAAAACAATGAGTGAAAGAAATGAAAATTTGGTGCCTCAAGTTTATACAAACATAGCACAACAAAAATTACATTAGCTGTATCTATAATTTGCCTACAGAATGAATTCCACTTAAGCTTTAAGGTACACTTTGGACAAAGTTGCAAATTGAATTAATTTGCAAAAGTTTAAGTTTGCCTGTCGAAAGTCATTCTACTTCAACCTCTGTTATCTTTTTCTTACTGGGGAATTTTGAAAGAGTGGTACAAGCTAAACAATTGAACATGACAGGCATACCACATGATTTAATATTTACTGGATGATGTTCCTGAATTTGGAAATCTAAAATGAGATTGTGTTTGGTAGGGTTTGTGGATGAGAGAAAAGGCTATAAAAAACAATTTTTTTTTCCTGAAATGTAATTTTCAGACTATTTCTATTTTTTCATTTTTTAAAAAGACTCATTTTTGTGCTTATAGCATGCTAACCTAGAAGTGAATTTATGGAAAAAGTAAACATGGCAAATTTGGGAAACCAAAAAAGGTCTCATCCTGAAAGGCCTCATCTTTAAATCTTACAATCCCCTTACTAATATCTTCATATTACTTATATTATGTAAGACCAAATAGAAGAGTTATGACTCCACGAAGTATGGTCAAGGAGACCATACACAAAAGAGTGCTTGTGTTTCAGAAGCCAGTGGCGGTGGCGCAAAGCACTTCCTCCTTCAGTCCCCTACTTCCTTGGCTGAAATGATCTTGCAGGGAGAGTGAGACTTTGAGGAAACTACTCCACAGTGGTTTTGACCATGCAGAGAAAAACTTCCAAGAGGGGATAGTTCAGGGATACAATACCTCTGGTTAGAATCATTGTGTTTAGTTGCTCTTCATGGAAAATTCTTCCAAACATCTCCAGCAAAGCATAACCTCTAGCCACCTCAGCAGGACTTCATTTCAGCAATGAAAAAATATTTTTTTTACATTACTTAGATATTTCTTAAAGTAATAGAGTGAGCCACTGGGTAAAAAAATGTGCACAATGAGGAGGATGTATTCCCTTCAGTTTATTTTACTATTCTGCTGATGTGCCCTTCAGCACAGATATTGGTTTCATAATTCACCTTTCACATCAATTTCATGTAGTTTTCACCTCAGCTTGGAGGATTTTCATTCAAGTGTTGACCTGACCTGACCCTTTTCAACTTGTATGATTTGACTATCACAGCATAAGACAAAACAATTTTTGAAACTGTAATAAAAAAATCAGTTTCATTTATGCACTATAGATTTTTGTTTAGCTTCTGTTTCCTTTTCTCTTCTTTGCTTGAATGCCACATAATGATAAAAATGCAGTCATAAATCAAAAACAGACCATAAAATCCTAGAACATTAGAAGATTATGTATTATGAAAACTTTATGCTGTTTACTTCAGTAGAGAAAGACTAAAGTAAGCAGGATTGTATAATAATTCATACATATTGTATGTTCCATCTGTTAGTTATTTGGTATTGTTTAATTGATGAGTCTAAGGGGTTAAGTCAAGCAGAAGCTGACAGCATATACAGAAGAAGGGAGACAATGTGTTGATAGCAGCTGTTCCAGCAAATACCTGAGATAATGTAGAAGACTGAATGCTTTGAAGTCTATCCCTACCCTCCTGCTGAGCTGTCAAACTGGTTTGATCAAGATCCACTCACAGGTGCAAACAGAAAGATTTTCGTTAACTTTCTAAAGGGACACACTTCCTAAAGCTGGAGTCAAAGCTTAGCTGAAACCAAACTTCCACACCTGAGATGTTCAGATAAGTTTGGCCTCTGTAAGTGTTCAGGTAAGATAGATATGCAATAATGAATCTTTTCTTGTATTGGAATTTCTTTTTAGTTTTTATTCCCATTTTAATTTTAAACAATATTTTATTTGGCAAAGGCTGTTTCAGATCACTGTATTAACCAATTCATTACAGCTCTATGTGATATGCAGCTTTATTCTAGAAAGCTGCTTCCCATTTTTCTTTATTTTTAAAATTTCTGTTACTTAAGAGTATTTAAAATATACCTGTAGTTCTCAGATGGTTGCTTGCTTAGCAGTTTTTACTGTTTAGTAGTGTAATACTGAGCTTGCAAACACATCATTTGGTGTTTTTCTTCCCTCATTCAACCTTGAAAGAGCTACAAGGGCAGAATCTATTTGGTGACAGTGGGATTCATCTAATCAAAACCAGACATCTAAAGTAGAAATGTTTATGTCTGAAATAAGCATTCCAGACTCCCTTCATAGTTAATAGTGGAAAAAAAGCACTTGTAGGATATGATTTATACTTGTAGGGTATGTTTTATTTTATTCTATTTTATTCTAACATAGCCATGTAAAGTGGGACAGAAGAATTCCATGTTATCACCCAAGATACTTCCAGTTACTGTGGAGTTTAATGGAACTTAGAAAAATTAGCGTGTTGAAGTCAGGAGGGCTGCAGAGTGCTAAAATCTGTGTAAAAACCTTAAAAAACAGCTTAAGATCCTGAGAAGCTCTGTCTGAAGGGAAGTTATAAAGCCACCACGTGCCAGCCTGGTGCACCTCGAGACCTGGCGTCTCTGTCCCAGGTCAATGGACATGGCTCCTGTTTTCCCATTTGAAGGTTTGCCCATTAAAGAGGCTGAGCATGTATTGCAGAGAGAGACACACACTCACACAGAGGACACTAACACAGCTGGCCACACCTAGTGCCACAGAGTGCTGCCTTTAACAACACCTACACAAACACTACAAAGACTCAGGTAAAACTTAAATATGGATGGCAAAGTCCTGATCCTCCTCTCTGCCTGATCAGGATTGAGGTTTGCTACTGAGAGCACACACCTGCACCCTCTAGATTCACAAGCACACACATATTTGTGGATCCCTCGAATATCAGCATGGGCTTGCAGCCTGTCTAATAGCCCTGCCCAGATCCTGGGCCCTCATACCCAGCATACAAGTGTCCTCTTAATCACTGGCTAATCCAGTGTGATGCTCACTGGCAAACAGATGCACACACTCACACACTTGACTCACAAGCACCCCAATACTTGCAGATCTCTCAAATATCATATTGGGGTCTCAGCCTGCTTAATATCGATGCCTGGACCCTGGGCACCCTTACCTACTCAGACTTTGGGTCTTACCAGAAACAGGCTTTCCTCCTACTTGTCTGCTAGTCCAACCTGAAATTCGGTACTGAATGACATATACACATACATTGGGTTAAAATCACTAGGGGACAATACACACTCCGGTCTCTCCAGTTGCTGGCACATAAACTTTGCAGCACTCAGAGGTAGGATAAATTACACAGAAAGATATTTAAGAAAGGATTTAATGAGAAGATAGGATTGATCACAGTGATCAGGTGCAGGGCTCAGTCATACAAACACACTGACTGGTGCCTGCTTACATGTGATCGGCACCTTATATCCTTGTTCCTCCCTGATCTGCCCTGATTCCCCCTTTCCCCACGTCTGGCCCTCCCCTTAAAACCCTTTAATAGATTTTGCACAGTTCCACAAGCCCCTTCTGGTATTCCATGATAAGTGTCATAAAGTCTCACAGGGACCCCTGAAGTATCCCATAACATTCATGCTAGTCTTCTTTCCCCTTTCTAATCAATTACAAAGTTCAGGTCGACTCCCTTCAGGGCTATGTCTGAGTGTTTTCTTAATGGCCCATCAATCAGCAGGTGAAGAGTTCTGGTCTTTGTTACTGTCTCTGTTATCACCTGCTCCTCAGGTTTGTGTATCTGTGTGTTTAATTTATCATTTCCCTTTTTATTTGTTATTTCTTTTATACCAAATAGTCCTTAAATAGATAACTTAATGAATCAGATGCTCTCACATTCTACATTCCCTTACACTGCCCAGACTAATTTTCTAGTGCCAGCTGATGCTTATTCTAGTTCTCTTATCTTTACTGGACATTTATTGGAGTATGCTCTAGCTCCCATTTGAGGCACAAGTCCATGGACTTTTTGGGGCCTTTTTTTTGTTGTTGTTGTTTTTCAAATGGAAACCAGAGATGGACAAGAAGTAAGCTCTGCCATAATCTTCTGCATGCTCATCTCTTTCAGATCACATAATCTGGTTTTGGTTCATTCTTAGATTTAGTGACCACATGTAGTTTAGAATTAACTGGAAGGTTCACAGAATCAATAGGCAACAGATGGGTCAGAAAAGCAGTTTATTGCTACAGTAACAGAAGGTCACTGTAAGAGAGGTGTCACCAACAAGAAAGGAAACTGCAATTGTGAATGAAAGGAATTAAGTGTTTTTAAAAGAAAATGATCTTTTGTTATTACTCTTGAAGTCATTGTACATGCTTTTTGGATTTTGCACTCATTATTTTTTTAGTAATGCTAGCCAAATAATCTCTTGGCAATTCTTTCTTTTTACTTGGACTCTTAATTGTTTCTGTTGAGCATTGTATTTAGATTGTCCCACGTGGTTATGTTTGAGTTCATGACAAAAGAATGAGTCATCTAGAAGGTAACTGGAAGGAATTTGTACACTGTAATTTCAAAAGTGCAGTTCTTACACTGTATCATTTGCAGCAGCCTGTCTGGACATTAACACTTAGTTCTGGCTTTTTTTCTGGTTTCTCTTCATTCAGCTTACTAGTAACCCCATATTTTTCAGGCAAAATTTGGTTCATTTCTAAAGGCCTATTTGATGAGAACTTTGGCTTTGGACTAAAGCAATATAAATATTAGATTGAATGACAGTCATACAGTCATAGAAAAATGTAGGTTGGAAAGAAGCTGTTGATGCCACAAAAAGGAGGGGAGAAGTGAAGGGAAACAGCTTATGAGGGAAAGCCTAGGGAGATTTCTGGAGAGTTTGTCCTGTTATTCTGACTACTGCTGGGAAACTAAATTAGAGTGATGAGACAAAATTCTTCCCACCCTTACAGTAATCTTCATCCAAACCTCTGCTTTGATGACAATAGCAGAAGCAACCAATCTAGGTTTCCAGGAATCTGTCACATGGGGTTTTTTGCAGGAAACATAACAGGATCTGCTGTTGCCTCAAGCAGCTCCTACTTTATTAACACATAACATTAGTTCTTGACTTTTCCTTCTATTTACATTTCCACAACACTGATCTCCATAACACATTCCTGCATCCACACACTATATGTTCAAATCAGAATTACAGCATTTGTAGAATGAAGTTTCTCTCCTTGTTGTACTAATATATCATTTATATTAGCAATTGTATTTGCAATCTAAAAGTTCACAGTACATGTTCGAGTTCATCTTAAAAATATTTTGGAAATTTGAGATTGGAGGAGAAAGCCTTGATTGTTGAGTAACTAGTACTGAACTCTTTAATAATTAGCTAATTTACTAAGCTTAAGGTTAATATCAGTTAAGACTAATGATGACAAGAAAACTATTGGAAGGTTTTTCAGCACCCATGCTAATATAGGTCAGAAACCAGTCAAATTACAGGCCCAAAATACTTCATAGCTAATTTATGCTCATTCCTTCTGGGTGAATACTGTTTTAAAATAAGTCTTTATTCCCCATTTCCTTCCCCCCGCCCCTTATATTAATATATGGAGAAAATTAATATTACCTCTTTTTTGTTGGTTTTTTGGTTTGTTTTGTTAGGTCCGTACAGGCCTATATGATATGTTCTTGATTCCTTTTCTTAAAATATCCCTTCCCTCCATTATTCTCAAAGCCTTTCTCTACACCTGCTACCCTCTTGTTTCTATATGGTGTTTACTTTTCATATGCAAATTTTAAATTAGTTCCTTACACAATGATATTAATACTTCCTTATCTGTATTAGGACTATGTTACTATAAGAACACATTTTCTTAAAAAAAAAAGAAAATGTTAAATAGCTGTATCTTATTTATGGCTCATAAACATTCATAAACAAGAATTGATATGCATAGCCCATTTCTTCTGTTTTTGTCACAACTGATGAGCCCCCATTTTATGTCTTATTGTCTTTCTCTACATGTATTTTGATCCCATGAACCCATAATGTATAATAACTAGCGGCTCCACAGACCATTATCTTGCCTGCTTCAGCTGCTATACAACTGCAAATCCAATAAGATGTGAAGATGAAGGATTGAAGAAAAAACTTTATACATCTTTCCTTGGTTCAAAAAGGCCAAAGACTCATGTGAATTTCCCAAATTTGTTCACTCACTGGAGTCAAGCTTTCCCATGTACCTGTCACTTTGCCTGCCCAATACCTTGGAGAGAGAAAGGAAAGAAAACAATACATTTCAAAAGACAAACTGGCTTTGTTCGGTAACAAATAAGGAGTGACATATCACACTGAGGGCTCAAAGGGCCGCTTTGTATACCAAGCAAGTTTTGCTTACATAACATCATACATTCAGCCTTTGAATCAGGGCACCCTTAAACATGAGAATTCAATCCAGTCTTGCTGTTCCATATTCAAAACACAGCTATTCGCTCACTCCTCCCTCCCACAGTGGGATGGGGGAGAGAATCAGGGAAAAAAAAAAAATTTGTGGTTTGGATTGTCCCACCCCCATTGCTTTCATGTAGTTTTTA